>NC_143199.1:26164584-26474584 GCF_051530095.1 Phoenix dactylifera | reverse complement strand
ACCTCAAGTTTCATAGCCAGAATCTCTTTGAACCTTCGAAGAACATAATGATTCACCTTGTCATACTTCAGTACACAACCAAGTGCGAGTAGGATTCTTCTGCAAGTCAGACACCAATTGCAGACAGGATATCCTAGTTCATGCTGCTCTTTAAGTCCTGATAAAGCTGAGATGAAGCCACATGCTCCATTGGATTGCTTCATGCCTCTTCTTCTCAATGCAAGTCAAACAAAATCATTGGCGCCTGACCCATTCATACCTGTGCTTTATCCTTTTGTCACTACAGTCATGCATTGCAGTTTGGCCTTTTTGGTAGCTTTCTTAGTTTAGTGAAGTACCTGAAACACCTTTGATTGCACCTATTTCAGATCTCATCACCCCTTATATGAAGTCAATATCTTCCAAGGGAGCAAAGAATGAATTGAAGTAGAGATCTGACTTCAGGTCTGGAATTTGGGAGGCAAAGGTAAGTGGTAGGCAAAGGTGATGTGGAGGCACGCCCACAAATGTGGTGGCTTTTTGACAATAATGCATAAAAAGTTGCACTATCAGTTGTCTCCTTTGCTTTTGTTTCAAATTGTCAAAATCAGCCAATTTTTGCAAAGAATGTGCCATATGCCATGACAAGTTGAGTATAGTCGGCTGGAGAACATGAACGATTCTATTTGTTAATCCAGATCTTGAAGTTCTTGTAAACAAAATAAGATCGAATCACTGCTCAATTCACTAGGCTGATGCAGCAGTCAGGGACCGGCTCTGCGGCCGTGTACATGAGCATATTGTTGGTGTTAATCAATCCTTCCTACCGTTCAACCAATCACCAATTCTACATTAAAATAGTGAACTGGTTTGGTGATCTTTAGCATTTTTCTATTAAAAATGCTTTGCCGTTTCTGATAAGCATTGCTTAACAGTAACCATATTATAGAATATGAAAACAATTTATAGAATCATCTCCCTGAATGGATCAGTATAATGTACTAAAGGTAGATTCAATGGCCTTTAATTATTTTACAAGACTTAAGAAAGAAGATAGGTGGGATGGTCGCACTGATAATGGAAGGACCAAGGTAGTGGCTCGTAAGCGGAATAAATTTAAAAGATTCATACCTAGTGCCATGGAAGGATAAGACCTGCAGTATTTGATTGGAGGACTAAGTAAAGAGGATAAGTGAGAGAAGAAAGCATACCAAATTTTGTGACAGATTTGGATTTTATTACAAAGATGAAATTGCTCTCAAACTTTTTAGTTAGATTGATGAGTAGATAAGGATATAAAGGCATTTAGAGGGGATAAGTTTTTCCTATTCCATGGGTGGATTTGATTTATTATTCCATCACAATGATAGTAAGAGCATAACGAAGGATAACAAAGGTGGATATGGAAGAGGCTATGCCATTTTGCAGCTGTGACATGCGCAAATGAAAGTGCATTAAAACATTCAGAAAACGGAAGGGAGAAGGAGATAGCGTGCGAGGGACAGTGGATGATTAATCCATTTATCCCTGCCAGTGCCTGGAACAGGCGAGGGAGTGAATTGAGATGCAGAAATGGAAAAATGAATTTATCCGAAAAAAAAAAGGAATGAGGACATTCTCATGAAACAGATATGGGACAAGTTTTTTAAAATGGATAAACCACCCTGATTAGAAGTTTCCCACCGCTAGCTGTTAAAAACTTTACAGTCAATAAGCTGAAACCAAATTCTATGGTCTAGATGTATATGTTTAAACGAACAGGACTAATAATAGCTTTTCCTGTTTTTAAATGGTACCAAGGAGACAAGGACCATCTTATCCAATGCAATTGAAAACAGAGAGATGTAATAGAATGGCGTCATCAGTCTAAGAACCTTTTCATAGTCCTAAATACTTTGCCTAAGCCACATTATGCCAACAAAATAAATAATAAATCTCCTTTTCTTTTCCAACTCGCACTCATTAGAAACCAACTCAACCATAACATTCTGAAGTTAGTTGCAATTGGCTACATCAATCCTTTTCCTTCGTTCCCCTCAGTTTAAGACTACACATTTACTAGAAATCACATTTTCAAATATTTCGCGTAACTTTCATTCAAAATCACATTCTTGAAAGCAGTTAAGGGCTTGTTTGCCATCATTGTTTTTGTGTTTCTATTTCTCTTCAAATAAATAAAATACCACATGGAGATTGATGTTAAAGATAGCATTTGCCAAAACTTCTGTTATTCCTTGCTTTTATTTACACTTTTCTTTTATAAAAGTAATAAATTTTTGCTACCAAATTCACTATAATTTAACAAATAATTTCAAAAAAATAAAACAGTTTCGTCGTACATGTTATTCAGGCAACAATCATTTTTCTTCTTACTTTTTTCTAAACAAAACCAATAGACAAAAGCAATATCAAAACATGACCTAAATTTTCTTTTTCTAAATCAGTTTATAATTTGGACAACCTTTTATGGTCAAAAGTAGCTCCATAGACAGCCACTGCTGGATGCTCCTTTAGACCTTCACTGATTTCATAATTTAGTTTCTCCATGATCTTTCTTGTTTTGCTCTAGGACAAACTAACATAGATTAAAGTAGTCATATCTCATCATTGAATTTGCATATTTCTTGATAAACCCTCTTGAGTCTACTTAGTTGGACATCAATGTCAAATAAAAATTATAGTTTTGATGGGCAATGAGAAAGTTTTGAAGCTGTAGAGGCATGGTTTTTAAGATCCCCCTTGTGCATAGTGGACTAATGGTCAAGGTTCGTAAATCCTGTGGAACGGGATGCACCGCCATCCGCCCCTTCCTAACACAAGGGATAGAGATGTCCTGGGACAAACCAATCTGGACACTGAGATTATTACAGGACGGTCTCATCCAACACTTCTGATGGTACACCATCCTGGCGTCTTGTGGGACGTACCACCGGGATTTGAAACCATATTAGCAATAACCAACATATGATCAACTTGCTTAAACTTCTATACTTACAAGGAATTACCTTAACCTTCATTTTTTTTTTTGTTTCTTTAGTTAGAGATATTTTGAACCTGATTAATAGACTAATGACCTTGAGGATTTATTATTAAGTTTAAAATGATATTTATATCAATATTTCTTCACAAAAAAATATTTCCTATAAAAGCTGAGAAGTTCTATATGAGCAGATTTTACTCTGTGCAAATAAAAACAAACAATAACCGGAAATGGTTTATAAAGCTGAAGACAAACAGAATCAATGAACTTTGCTGGCAAAGTAAAATAGTACATGATGACATTGCGCGCATTTTTACTATTACAAATCCTCCTAAAAAAAACAAAATCAAAAACACAACAATACACGTTCCAGTGTTAGACCAGATACAATATCAACAATTAAATGAATACATCTTAAACATAAACTACAGATTTGGTTCTGTTTAAAAGAAGTGATCATGCAACACAACAGAATAATGATATGCGTAATAAATACAAATTGAGAATTGAAACTTCCCCTATTGATAAACTGGTGTAATACAGAACAACAGATAAAGTCTTAGCACAAAAGTAGAAAAAAGTTTGATAGAATTCCACTTTAATAACTTCACCTACCATTCCAAATACTTTCAGTTGGAAAATCTCCTTTCAGGCAGAAATATAATTAGCATAAGAGTCTTAAGATTATCTTCCATCATCAATAAACATAAAGGAGAACACCTTGCTTGTTGTCACCTCTGAATTTCCTTAGCTTGCTTCTGCCATGCTATCATTTCTCCCAGCAGTTATACTGCTCGAGGGATCCTGTAAAACATTCGGTGATACAACATGCAAAAAACTATTTGTGCTATCCCCAGACTGCTCTCGCTGCATTGCTTTCTCATGAAGTTGTAAAACATACTCCAAATTCCAGAGTACATTGCCCATCGCGGGCCTATCTACTCCATACTGAGCCAAACACTTCTCTACGGTCTCGCCGAATTTCCTGAGTGACCTACGATCAATCTTTCCCTTCAGTGAGGGATCGATGACTCGCTCAAGTTGCCCCTTCTTTTGCCACAGCATAGCCCACTCAGCTAAGTTTACCTGCTCCCATGGAAGGGATTGATCAATGACAGGTCTCGCACACAGGACTTCAAGAAGAACAACACCAATAGAATACACATCAGACTTATCTGTAAGCTGCTGCGTCTTGAAATATTCAGGATCAAGATATCCAAAGCTTCCTTTGACCCCAGTGCTCACATGAGGGTGATTGATTTGAGAACCTAACTTCGAAAGACCAAAATCAGCAACCTTTGCAGTATAGTTTTCATCAAGCAAAATATTCGAAGACTTGACATCACGATGAATGATTCCCAGAGCACAACCAGTATGGAGGTAATGGAGACCCCTTGCAGCACCGATACAAATCTCAAGCCGTTGTTTCCATGACAAACATGGATGGCTTGAGCTGTACAGATGCTCTCTAAGCGGACCCTTCTCCATAAACTCATAGACCAGTATCATCTCTGACTGCTCCTCGCAAAAACCAATCAGCGAAACAAGGTGCCGATGCCTGATCTTGGAGAGAACCACAATCTCGGTTTGGAACTCCCCAAGTCCCTGCTGAGACCCACGCACACCCCTTTTCACAGCAACCTTGGTGCCATCTCTGAGCACCCCTTTATAGACCTTCCCAAATCCACCTGACCCAATTTGAGCATTCTCATTGAAATTGTTTGTAGCCAAAAGAATCTCGGAGACGGGTATCTTCAGCCGAAGATTAAGATTTGTAGCAGGCGAAGCACTGGATAGTTCTGTCAGTCTACTATACGAGCTCCCCCTGAGCACAGGAAATGGAGACCGAGTCACAGCCTCCTGCGATTCAGGTCTCTCGTTCTTTTGCCTCTTACATCTCAACGTAACCACAATCAACACAATCAAAACACCGATCAAAAGTAAGCTACCAAGAACTGACAGTAGCACAACTGCAAGATTCTTCTTCCTCTTCTCCTCCGTCAGGAAGGAAACAAGCCCTCTTATCTTCAGAATCTCCACCCCATTCAGTATGGCATTGGACTTCCATGGGAGGTGAAGCTCTGATGGCCCGACACTCACCTGAATGCTCCCTGAATTATTCGAATTCATAACAACAAAGTCCATGTAGTAAGGGGAAGCCAATGTAAAGCCGGCCAGCGCAGAGAGGTCTAAATCCTTGCGAGCAGAGTAGCTATTAATGTACACATCAAAGTAGAGCTCATTCAGCGCTTTACTAACTATGTCGCAGAAATGCAGACGGAGAAGGTAGCCACGAATCGAACTTGATACAGGAAATGTCCAGGTGATGTTAAAACTATTCGAAGGTGACGAGGAATTGGATGAGCTACCCTTGTCCATCTCCCGAGCGGTGCCGTAGACAGTCTCGGGGGCGATCTCCCGGGTGGCGCCGCCAGCGGGGTAGTTGATTTGGCCGCTAAAGGTAGCAACTTCGGCGAGGGACGGCGTGTCAAGGAACTGGGTGTCGGGGTTCCAGGTTCTCCAGAGGGTGTCATTTGTCGGGGTGACGGTGGGGCCACCGACATTGATGCGGTGGAGGGTTTCGAGGGCGTGGCGGGAGAGACGGGCGGCAAGGGAAGAAGAGGAGAGGGGGATGGGGGTGGCGGCATCGGAAAAAAGGTTGTCGGGGGCGGAGAAGAGCTCGATGGCGTTGACGAAGGCGAAGGAGGAGGGGGACGAGGGGGTGAAGGAGAGGAGGAGGGAGGGGGAGGAGGAGGCGGGTTTGAGGAAGAATTCTTTGAGGAGGGGGGAGGACGGGGCGGAGAAGCGGCGGAGGAGGGGGGAGCCGGCGACGAAGACGGAGAAGAGGGCGGCGGAAAGGTTGAAGGAGGGATGGGGGAAGGGGAGGAAGTGGAGGCGGAGGAGGAGGCCGGCGGCGCAGGAGGACGGGGAGAGGGGGAAGGAGTAGGAGGAGGGGCGGGGGAAGAGGCGGACGGAGCGGAGGAGGGGGGAGGAGGGGGGAGGGGAGGGGGAGGAGAGGGAGGAGGAGCTGCGGGCGGAGAGGGCAGCGGAGGAGTCGGGGAGAAAGATGCGGCCGTCGGCGGAAGCGACAGAGGCGGCGGCGCCGCAGGCGAGGAGGTAATTGTCGGCGGGGATGAAGGCGGCGAGGGAGAGTAGAGGAAAGAAAGAGAGGAGGAGGAAGGGCTTTAGAGAGGGTTTAGGAGAGAGAATGGAGGAAGAAGAAGGCGGAGGAGGAGTTGGCTCCATTTGTTTTCTTTTTATATATTTTAACGTGATGATCATGAGGCTTCTTTGATTCCCTTTATGGGTGCTGCTTAAATTCTTGGAGAGTATGAATTTTTGCTCTAATAATTAAATAATTTTTAATTTAGGGATAGAAAGAGAAAGGGGGATAGGGATGTAGGTGGAACTACAAACTTTTTGGAAAAGTAAGTTAGGAAAAAGTCTTTTGATTTAAAATTTTTATAAATTATAAGTTTTATAAAATTAATTAGATGTAATTTTAATTTATATATATATATATATATATATATATATATGCCAAAATTGGAACCACATGAAACTCAAGCTCGAGTTATAAATAACCAACCCTAGTGGACTAGTTGACACCCCTAAATTTTGCTTAAGTTATTATGAGTGTCCTTTTCTTGTTTTTAATATAGATAGGTGCTATGTAGCTAAATTTATTAATTCAATATTTTTTCAATTACAATGATTTGTCTTTAATAAAAATGTGCTCTTAATTATGTAAGTTGTGGGAGCAAAAGTGATCATACATGATATACACATAAAGCAACCACTTTAAGGAGCACAAGATGACGTTTGTTAGCTTTTTGTTAATAATTAAACGATTCGCAAAATTGCTTCGACAGATATGTTTGATTGTATGATGGAATATAAAATACTATACCATCGGCATCAAATTAGTTTAGTCCACCTCAACTATTCAAATTCTATCTACAAATGCCTTAACGTCTATAAAACGTTCCAATTGTCCTAGCCATTCATAGCAAAGTGAATGACATAATACGTGCGATGAATTTTCTTAATTTTTTTATTTTTTTTTATTTTGATTGCTTAATACATTAGGTGTCGGATCCTCATTAGTTATTCCAAAAATCTGTCAAAAAATGGTCTACTTGAGTTCAATCTTCAATAATCTCAACTAAATCATATCATAAATTATTTTCTCAAAAAACTTATTATATATCATGAAAAATATATTAGTTCTTGGAATCTTTTTAAGAATAGAAATCATACTGGTCCACAAGCAAATAAGGTAAGCTGACTGGATGGCAAATTTTCGAAAACGAAACATTGATGAAGATTAAAACATATCCTCTATCTTAACTCTTGCATGGCTTACTCTAAACACAGTATGAACCAATATAAATAATGCCATATGTTTTCTGCACCTTGGCTCATTATTTGTGAGCACCAAAACAAGACAAGAGCAAGCCAAGGGATGAGGATGATGTGGGAGCCGTCAGAACCTTGGCTCCTTTCATAAATGCTGACACCCGGTCGGTGACAGATGGATCCGTGCACTGATAGGCTCCAAGTTTACTCCGCTCCAAGGGAAGGGAGGGGGAGGAGGTGATTTTTTTTTTATTTGGTACCACAGCCACTCAGGTACGAGCATAATCAACTATATCACTATCAAGTAGACTACTCAAAATAGTAGAGATAAAAAATTACTGAATCCACAAACAATCTCCAAAATAATGAGCAACAAATGAGGCAATTTAATCCACAGCTTGAATCGTCTCCCAAAAGACGTATCTGATCTAGGCAACACGGCACTCCTGCAGCTTTCGCCGTGGATCACTTAGGAGCAGGTGTTCAACCTTCTCCCGTCCCTTCTTTCATAAGCGCTCAATCAACGAGACTGAGTCTCCCTCTAGAATAATATAGTCGGCATCAAGTACATGTCTCGTATATAAGAGCCCGGCAAGATGTGTTTTTTTTATATATAAAAATGGTAATTTATAAAGCTCTAACGTGGGTACTGCCAAGTCACGAGGAAGGATGCAACTTGTGAAGCCGAGCTGATCTCTAGTGTTGGGACGTAGAGTAGTCCTGCTGGGTTCCACTGAACGTTTAGATAACTCTTTAACATGGTGCTGTCTTGATGGTGAACTAGGAATGGTTCAGTGATGGCTGGCGTCGGTTTATTGACTGGATTTTAACATTTACTTTGAAAGCTCAAGCGACATAGATTGTGCCTTGCCTTAAGGTGAAACCCAGCCCACTGTCCATTGGAGTTTGAAGTGGTCCTGTGTTAACGTTAAATATGCGTGGATCACCTATTTGAAATATATATATTGGTAATTTATAAAAATCTGCATGATTATTGTAAAATATGTGCATCACTGCTCGAAATATGTCAATAACTAATTTAAAAAATATGCATCAGTTGCCGCCTAATTTATTCATCATCTTTTTAAAACATATGCACCAACGATGTCCACCGCCATCACCAACAATTGTGGGCTATAATAGAGATCATCGATGGCGATGAGCAGTAATGAAAATTATCAATGGTGGTGAATAATAATGAGTTGGCAATAGTGAGTGGCAATAATTATTGCAGATGGTGATAAAGACCATTGTTGGTGGAGATTATGAACAAAAATTTACATTAAAATCTAAAGAAGATAAACATTTTGCGTGTATGCGTGTGCGCGCGCGTTCATGCAGCCAGTGAAAATTCCAAGAATGATTTGATATCTTTCTAAAATTTGGAAAATATTGTTGTTACGATTGTAGTGACACCAATCAAACATCTCCAACTATTCGTTAAGTTGCAGAAATATTGTTAGCTACAACTTCATTGCATCCACAATTCTAAATTTGATGCTTAATAACACCCTTATTGTGAAGTAAGTTAAAAAAAAAAAAAACAAACACTTGTAAGCAATGGAAGCAGACTATTTTCTTAAGAAGCCAATCTATGAAAAGATGGGGGCATGCCTTCCCTCCTCTGCAACTTCTGATCTGCTTGGAAGGATCCCTATCATCCTTCGGATCAATGATGGTCCCAAGCAGCTCCACTTCTTGTATTGATGCCTCCCCTCATTGGTCCCCCTTCTCCCTCCCTCGCTCAAAAGAGAGTCCCCACTTGAGTCAGGATTTGAATTCCCCATTAGAGAGAGAGGGAGAGGAGTTGTGTGGAAATAATGTACAAGTGTGGTTGTTATATATATGGCTTGATGGGTGGGAGAAAGCTCAAGGTCAGTTCCTGATTAGACTTCTCGCATAGAATTAGATGAAACAATGGAGAGATGTAGTTTGAGATATGGTAGAAACTAGAAAGCTTCAATTAGTGTTGGAATAGGTTTGGACAGCACTGAGAGCAAAAGGCATGTGGGTTCCAGCTTTGCATGTGCAAACATTGACCCTGGTTCCAGATGTTTGGCTCCAAACCATATGCTATTTGGTTATTCTGATTAAACCCCTCATGAAGATTTATTTTGCTAGTAAATTTCTGTCTGATCCATTGGGTTTCAGATCTCAAGGGTTTTAAGATTCTCAGTACAGGCGGGGAAGCAGCCCCGAAGGTATGTAGCTTCCTCTCGACGCAATCTTTTAAGCCATTATTTTGTTCTAATCTGATCGAAAAGAAGAAAGATTCCTTCTGGATCATGTTCGTTGCATCAAGAATATTTTGATCAAATTTTTGATCGGGGAAAACAATTAGGATCCTCCAGGTCTGATGCTTGTTGGACCATTTGATTGTCCAATGCTATGTAGCCAGTTGCATGTGCTAGAGACAAGCGACATGTGTGTCAAATATATACCTGTTTTGCCATGCATCCCACACATCCTGAGACATGATGAACAGCAAATTGATCAATCAAATGATTCGATGAGTGCAAAAACTACACCCCTCTCAACTAAATAACCTCTTGGAATTAAATGCATTCGAAGTAGTTATTCAGAAACTAGCACCTGGTTGGTTTCTCATTGAAGAGTTAATTTCAGTCTTCACTCCTAGCTCCTGCCAGAAGTTCAGATGAAGCAGCCCCTCCTAACATGCCAAAAATAACCAAATTGGCCACCTGTAATCTCCTCTGCAAAGAGATGAGTCTCGTCCATTCACATGTAGTGCAAGCGCAAAACCAACATGAAACATAGCAGTTCAACAAACCAACAAGTGTAGATGTGTAGGTGAGCCAAAATGAACAAGACCACCCCAAAAGCCACAGTTATCATCCCTGTAATAAAGCTAACACCATCAGCATCTGCTGCATCCACACATTACACCACAAGCCTCCTCTTCAAATCATGATGTCAAAATAGATCTTCGTCCAACAAGGCACCACCCTCCCCCAACAATGACTTAAATGTTAAGTGGAATGCTTTTCTGCACGAGACATGAAACTTGAATCCACCCACTGGCAAATAAAGTTAGAGATCTACTTCTAGCTTCTCAGAATGACAAAGGTTGTTATTCATGAAAAGCAATTGACAATTGATGAAACCTTTTTCCCCAAGCGAACCTACTAAGATAGAAACCACTTTGCTAATTAAAAAAATTATAAGAAAAATCCTTCCTAATCAAGATCCAACCCCCAATTGTGAGCAGAATCTATGAAAATTCTCACTGATTACACCTATTATACCTACCAGACACCGCTGAATTTTAAACCCATTCATGCCCTGTGATTGTTTATAAGGGATGCGGAATCATCAGGGTGGCTCACTATTTTGTTCATCCTCATCAGAGCAAAATGGAACCTATCCATGACAACCTGACCAAATTTGCTGGCATCCTCCCCACCAGAAAACCACTACCAGAGCACCCCTTTCTCATACAAACCAGCCCCTGTTTCTACAACTTGTATCCCTGCTTCTAAGACCTCTATATAACGACCAATAACAAAGACAACAGCAAAGCCAAGTAGAAGAAACTACCAAAGACAGCAAGACTCGACGCAGCTTACCTCCATTTAGAACCATGAGCAACAAGGTCACTGCTGTTCGTGCCACTGCTTTCGTAAAAGGCCTATACCAAAGCAGGGGCAGATAAAGTCCAGAAATAGCCGCCACAGCTGTACACTCCATCACCTCCATGCTTCTGAGGGCCTTGCTGCAACTGCTACATGCTCATCAGAAATGATGAATCTGAATGTAAATCAGTGTTAAGGTAGTTTGTTAGAAAAACTGTATTTTTGGTTGCAGAGTCATGTAAATGAATTTAAAGGTAAAACCATTTTCATCTTAATAAACAAGTGATATGTTTTGGTTCTAATGAATTTTCATAGCTGATACACATCACAGTGAAACTCTCTTCTCACATGTCATGCTTCAGGCTGTGCTGCGTTTGTTCATCATCCCGCTGGTGTGGATGCTCATCTTCTGACTCTTCAGACTCTTCATATTCCGAGGATGAGGAGTCCTCAGGGTACTCCAAAGTACTACTTGATGGTTTGGCACCAATGTTGTTCATGAGATTAGCGAACCATGTGCTCTCGGAATGGGGATTTGCATTGCTTGAATTGCTTGGGGTCTCAGGTGTGGCTGGTGTATTTGAGGCAACACCAGCAATGAATCTGTAAGCCAATTTGCTAGCATTCACAACTTCTGTTTTCACTTGTCTCAGCTGCATCCAAGAAGAGAAGGGGAAAAGAAAAGGTTGAGCATCCAATTCAATCTACCAGGGAAAAAAGAGAATAAAAAAAAAGAAAAAAAAATCCTTTTATGCTTTACTCATATACATTACTAGATCAGGTAAGTTTCAAAAATGGTATCAGCACTCTATTCATGGTGAACTTCACACATCTCATGGTTAGTTAAAAAAAGTTTTGCCATTCCCCAATGCTAGAGACAGAAAATGTGACAAGAATGTTTATGCAAATAAAATGTACTGATATATTCAGGGATGATGGAGGTTTTATTCAGAAATAAGCTAGAACAGCAAATGGTGTATACTGATATATTTATGGTGAGGAATAAGCTAGGAATGAAAGAATGTAGGTATCAACACTCTATTCATGGTGAGCTAAACACATACTCATGGTTTGGTTAGAAAAAGTTTTGCCATTCACCAATGCTAGAGATGGAAAATGTGACAAGAATGTTTATGCAAATAATGTATACTGATATATTCGGGGATGATGTAGGTTCTATTCAGAAATAAGCTAGAACAGCAAATGAAGGAATGAACAAATAAATAAATAGCTGAGGTGGCTTAAAAGAGAGCTTAAATGTGCCTGGGTAATGGAGGCATGACTCTGACATGTCCCTTGAGTAGTTAAAGCATCTTGTGGTGCACAAGTTCACTCGACTTGCATATTCAAGAGATACAACCATCACTAGCCACATACCAGCCGTGCACGCAAGAGCAAATTATGGTCAATAGAACTGGAGGCCTCTAGCCACCCATGAAATCTTTTGAAATTGAGAAAAGAATAGAACAAAAGGTCTTGTTCTTGGTTTCCATTTCGGATAGAATACCAAAACAAAGAAGGAAAGAGGATAAACAATCAATGGGCTAATCATCCTTGAGAAAAGAGTATCCCATGGCAGAGATGTTTCCTAGGGATATTAGCATTTGTAGATTTTCCAAAAACAAACACCCATTTAGGGATCCTACCCAAGAAGGAGCTTTATGCATTCATATGTTATACTATATAAAAAACAACCACTTGGAGAAGTCGATTGGCCATTCAATGGTTATTCATCTGATCACCATTTGAGAAAGGCAAGCAGAACTTCGAGGTGCCAGAAGGTTACTGATTTCAAAAGCAAAGTCACAAGAGATGTCTACCTCACACATGATTTTATACAGATGGGTGAGCCTTTCAGTTTTCCCATAAATACCAATCACCCTTCATATATCCCTATCTAAGGTCACAGACAGAATCATCCATGAAATCATAACTGTTTATTATTCTTCTCATGTACATTGCATGTGTCAAAATATGGTGAAAGATGAGGAACAAAAAACTCATGCAGATGCATAAACGGACACATACATCCAAAAGGTTACTCATCAGTAAAAGTCAGTAGTAGAGTTGTTAAGTTGAACCCAAGAGATGGGCTCCAATTGTCAGAAGGCAAAGACAAACTTCTAAAACAAATGAGAACCTAAACACAGAAACCCTTTTGAAATTTTGATTTAGATAATAGACTTTCATCCAATAATATGAGATGTAAATTTTATGATTATTATGATTATCTAATCTCTGGTTGCATGAGCTTAAATTGAGTACCACATAAGGTAGATTTGTCCACTTGTCGCAACATTTAACCTTTGAAGGATCATACATTTAAATCCATAAACCAATCCCATATAGATGAACAAGGTTTCTTCATTAAGGATTTTTAATTCCTATATAGCAGCAACCAGTGGCTTATATCTGAGTTATAGTTGTATGTTTGAAGAAAAGTGAAACCCACAGGCAGAATCATGGTTCTAGTTAGAGTTTTTTAGCTTCTACTCTTTACAAGCACCATCTGATAAAAGAGAAGAGCAAGCACATAATGCACTCCTGAAGTAATTCTTAAGGCACATTGTAAGTCCCAACAACAAGGATTTGGTAATGTTCACTCCAGGTGCCCAAATTTGCTCCAACTTTTTGAACAATGTGTTCACTCATTCTAGCACCTTTTGTTATGGAATGTCAACTACTGACTCCACAAAATCCATAAAGAATTAGTGAGTCATGCAGCCAAATCCATGCAGCCAACAGCTTTGCATATGATTGAAAAAGGAAAACAGCCATTACCAAGGCATATTTTGAAAGAGCTGCAAAAGGATGAAGAACAATGGGCCAATGATAAGTGAATGCCACTTGAGATCAAGCAGGTGGATATGATTATGCTCAATTTTTGGCCCCAACAGTTCATGGTGTTCGAAAGGCTCCAGAGGGATTGATAAAAGAATATGAACTACATACCACATCCAAGATAAAGATATGCAAGGTGGCTTACAACTGTGTTCCAGATAAACTGCTTAAAGCCTTGCCATGACAAATGTGGCAAATCCCTTGAAGTAGATTCTCATACACCACCTTGCTTGCTGAAGATGAGTCCAAACCTACACATGATATTTTTATCTAAAGGATGCAACTTCCAGAAAGCGAAACTATAAGAGTGAAGAAACACTTTATGGCTATTTAAGGACAAGATTGCCAAGTTCAGTAAAGAAGACAATAGAATTTACACGGTGGAAGGATGTCATACACCAAATGATTTGTCCCACCAAATCTTACTATGAGCAAGGCCTTTACTAAAATATTAGGACTCTTAAATGAAAAGTTATTACAGATGGGAACACAGCTCCTTTGAAGATTATATTTACTTCTCCACTACATAACAAGATGCTATATGTTTATTTAGATGCTTTTATATTATGTCTATTGAAGAAAAGAGACTTGTAAGAAAGTATCATGTCCACTGGATACAAGACTCTCTTGTACGCAAGAGATGTCTACAAGGGTAATGGTCTCATTTGCAAACCACCTCAATCAAGCCTTGGCATCTCCCAGCGTGAGAGAAAACAGGAGTTCCTTCCCTTTTCCAAGTCAGCTCAAAATGATCTTGTATACTGGGCTTTGCCTTAACCTTGATGTCACAAAACAGTATGCTCAAGTCCTGTGGAAGGCTACTAGGGCATATGCTAACTCCCATGCAAAAAAGGCAGATGCATGCCTACAGAAGTTTGAGAGCAGATCAATAAGTACATCAGAACAGGCTCGAACATTTCATGATTCAGCTTAGCTCAAATCTATCAGTGTCTCTTGAGCTTTTTATAGGCTAGGTTCAAACACATAAAGCTTCTGTTAAGTCCAAAGATGTGTAACAACATTTAAAATGCCATGGCCCAATAGCATATTAACAAAAAATTGTATAGGATGTATTTGAATTTTGACATTCATTCCCTATCATGAGCTAAGTTGTATCTAGAGTTTACTACTAATTAATGACTATTTACAGAATAGTAAATGTATGTAATATTTTATTCAAGCTGCATGAACTGAACCTACCCTATTCTCACTTGACTCAGTTCCTAAAGCAAGCATGCACACCATTGGCTAACTTGAGCTAAAAGATTTGTAACCTACATTTCCGAAACCGATATCTAAATATCATAGATAAAAAAACAATGGTAGCTCTGGATTTTGATACCTTTATATTTCCTGTTATAAACTAAACCAGACTCCATCCTAGCTTCGCTTAAACTTCTTTCATGAACCAAGTTAGTATTCAGTTGGCTCTGGAGCCATAATTCTAAGCTTACGCTTGATATAAAAAAAGGGGTTTAGCTTGGCAACCAAGCAGAATTGGAATGAAAGTACCTTCTACCTCTTACCACCTTAGTTTCAAAGAAGTAAAACAACAGGATAAAGAAAAGTATGATTTCTGACAAAATGTCCACCCAAGATAAATTTTCAGTCAAGTCTCGTTATAATCTTAATACCTTCACTTATGCAGGATATACCGATTTTAATTAACATCTCAAAATAAGTAATGCACATACTAGTAAATCTTCTAAATATATGTGACATAAAAGGAATTTGTTGAATGCAACTTTAGTATTGGTGTAATGATCAATCTTTCCTTAGGCTCGAACTAAAATCAGTCTCCTGATATAGAATGGCAAACTAATAAATTTGCAATGCTGGTGTCAACGGATAAAGAAGCATAACATGCTTCTTTACAATTCAATTTATACTTTACCAGCACAAATATCAACATTCTGCAAGTACTTGCATAGTGGGTGCATGTATAAAAACCGTCGATATGTACCAAGAACTAAAGAGACATAATCACTTGTTATTATATGGAAAAGTAATGAACATTTCAAAGAAAATTTTCAGTGTTTCATCCATTAACAATATTTTTAGTTTAAACACTGGTTTCAGATGATGTAGGCATACTTATGACAGAGCATATGATACTAGTACAACAGAAGAAAGTAAAAATAAACAAATAAGGGCATGCACATATAAGTGCAAAAATCAGCTAGAAAATAAGAAGTCTCCACCTTTATTGCTGTATTTCCTGCAACTTCCATTGCAGCATCACCAGCATTGGCAAACCGATTGACCCAACCTGTAAAATTACAGAGTATAAGATCATGACCAATAAAAGTCCAGCAACAATGTCTCTTAGATCTCTCTCATTAGATTTTCAACTATAATTTTCAAAGAGACCAAACTGATAGATATGGTTCAAAGAACTCATCAGAAAATCTAATAAACCAAAGTTAAAAGTTTCAGTCTCAGCCCACACATGATCTGAAATTGGGATTGGTTTCAGATTTTCAGCCAAAACTATCTTATGGGACCAATTTAATCGAATATATATAAGTTATTTATAAATAATTTCTTTCTCTCAGCACATAAAAAATTCAATCTGATCCATTCCTCAGAAAAGTATGAATCCACCTCCAGCCGAATTTTCTTTATCCAATTAAACAATTTTAACCCTCTAATACAAGTCTTTACTTCTTCTAGATGGGTATCTCCAATATCTGTTCTTGCTACAGAAGCTGATAACTTGTCACCCTTCAGAACTCGTGATGAAATGGTCAATACCCGCATATCTATCTTATTTGTCTTGGTTTTAACTGAATATAGGAGGAACATTTGGGCTTACATTCTTGTAAATGTTATCAGCCTACATAGGCTTGTGAATAGTATAATGACCTGAGAAGTTTAGACCACCCTATTGTATTTCACCTCATGTACATAAAGCCACAATCAATAAAATATGCTGTAACCTTCACAGGGATCAGACAGTTTCAAGAAAGATTTCCTTATGATGGGGATTATCATGTCACATTACTATTTAATGATGCAGGATATGGAGGTGTCTCAATAAACAATACCAACTCATTAATCACCTCCCAAAATATGAAGTTCATGCTAAGTCAACTATTTATAATCAAATACAACCTTGTCCCAGCGCCCAACTTAAGTATGGAAGGAATGAGACATGTCAATATGAAAATTAAATCTTTCCAAATTTGTCCCATTTTAACTTCCATGAACTTCTTCAGTCATTGACGCCAATTAACTCTTGCTCTGCAAGACTAAATCAGCAACTTGGCTGCTTACTTATATGCACAAGTTGTGAACATATGATTGTAAGCAAGTATAATGATTAACTTGAAGCTCCAATACCTTACAAATGCGTTAATGACGTCTGTCTACATTCAGGTTTTTATTAAGCTTCTGTCACTCTAACCAGGGATACGTGCATGAGATTTATCATAACCCATCAAAAAGAAGTAGATATAACAGGCTCTGTTTCACCAGATCAATATGTAGATATGTTTGTTTCAGAGGTTTTTTAAAAGAGAACAGGCACCAGCAATTATTAACTAATGCTACTAGGTGATGTAGATCTTCTCGGCAGTAATTATTGGTTTGCAAATATGATGGAGGAGGAGAGTTTCTCGGCCATCGGGGAAGCCTTACAACACTTAGTTCCTATTTTTTGGAGATGAGGTAGATGTTCCTATTTTTTGGAGATGAGGTAGATCACCTCGGGAAAGGAGTATGTTAGCCCTGCCAAATCAGGTTGAAGAAGATTAATCCAGCTGATCGCTCCTCTTAAACTCCTTTCTTGCTTTACCTCTTCAAACTGAAAGTCTGGCCAGTCCTATCTTATCCCCAGGATAATGTCTTCCAGCATGCAAACAGCCTCTAAGTCAGAAAACATGACCAGTGAAACCCAAGGATAACAGGACCTAAACCATTGTAATAAGTCCTAAAAGCATCAAGTATTGTATTCTACAGTACAATACAACTTGAGATGCCATGAAAAAAATAACTTTAAAGCAGACCTCCAATTATTAATCTAAAAAGCCAATCAGCTTAGCAGTTCCTAATCATATAATGTTTGTGAATCAACACGTTAAATCAAAGCACGGCTTTCAGTTCTTCCATCATAAAATTTACCTTTTAAAGTGACACGCATTGTGAATAACATCTGAAGAAGTTGGCAAAGGACATACATATTCCCATGTTGTACGGATAATCAAATATGACCCACTCCCAGAAGGCATCACCTTGGTCATCCACTTTCATTTTTTCTTTTTTGCAAGAAGATCATCTTTAAAGGTAAATAAGCCAGCTGCAAAGCAACATGGAGATGGGAGCAACTGCCACTTAACAATCCAACTTTCAAATCTATATATACTCTCTCAAACAAGCGTTGCCCAAAATCAAGGCAGACAGAGTTGCAATATCTTTAAGAAAAAATTAAAAGGATACTTGGTTTCAATGTTTAAATTTCGAATATTGATGAACAAACAGTTATCAGCTAGTTCTAAACTAAAAAAAGATGCATGAGCTGTGTGAGAAGATATTTTCTAGGCGAAATTGAGAGAGAGAGAGAGGGGGGTGGGGGAGATGAAGCTCCAATAGACAGTGGCATTGATAATTATCACATGGTAAGGGCAGAAAAAACAATATTACAGCAGCACAATGGTCAATGATATATTAGCTGAAATAAGGAAAGCAGAAGCATTGAATGCTATCATCGCTCCCTATGAAGCTAAGGCGAGGCAACTAGCAGAGGGATAAAGAGAGAGATCAATAAAGTTGAAGCTCCAATAGACAGCAGAATTGATGACTATCACATACTAAGGGATAACAAAGGGAAGGAAATCAAGAATACAGCAGCACAATGGTCAATATTATATTATCTGAATCAATAAGGAAAAGCAGAGGTACTAAAAGATATCTGCTTCCTATTAAGTTAAGGTGAGCCAATTACTTGAGAGAAAAGGAGAGATGAACAAAACTGCTAATCCATACAGCACATTGTACAGGAGAAGTGCACAGAATTTAAAAATACATAAAACAGCTCATGATCTAAACTAGGCCACAAACTGTGGTAGAATCTCGTTACTGGAGGAATATGTGCGTATACGCATTAGGTCTCTGCAAATGTTTCAAACAGTGAAATTTTGCATAGATGCATAAAATGTATAACATCTATAATAAGTATGTGGAAGCATATAACTTTCAGAAATCACCTAGAAAAGATTCAGATGTTTAAACAATGCCAAAGTCACCTGGAAGTTTTGGTGCAGCAAGCAATTCACAGAAAGCATCACAAAAGTGGTTGCAGTTTCTTGATAGCAGGTCGTATGAGCTTCCAGGCCATGCACTGCTGAGCTCCCTCAAGATCTGATTTACCATGAAAATAGAACAGTTTGTCATTCCAAGGACAATGGATTCACGGTAGGTATACATAGGATTTCTACGAGGTGGACAGCTAAAAACTCCACTGCCGTATTCACAAAACCCAAATGACCATTCTTCATCTCCATAAACCTGCCAACACAAAAATAACCATAAATTTACCAAAAAGATATGCAATTTGATAATTACTCTGACTTTAGTGAATAGATTGATATGTTGGGCTGTAAAGAGTACGGAGTAACATAAATGAAGAAACTTGACAGGTATCAAAAATTAAAAGAAACCAATAAGCTGATAGAATAATAGGTGATAAATTAATAAAAAAATGGTGATACTTTAGTAGACCTTATAGAAGATAGCTAGAATTAGAAGAAGGGTATATATTCATTTAAGACGGCTCCAAAAGATCAGAGAGACATCTGAGACATAACAGATGAAGGTCTAAATAACAAAAAAATGGCAGCAAAAAATATTTAATTGAAATCAAACAGTACAGATAAAGGAAACAAGTCACTTCCAAGTTGCTAATGAGAAAATAGCAAAACTGATAATCAACACCAAGAAAAGTAGAAAATCACTTAAAAATGCCAATCCCTGAACAAACGAGGAGTCTCTTTGTCAAATATTTATCCTAATTCCCCATACACCTCCTGTATCTACTTCTGCATTAAAAAACTATTATGTTTCGCTTCTTCCGTATATCTGAGCAGAGCATCTGTAAAAAGAGGATGAAATTTTTTTTGACTTGTATTCTCCCAATAATGGGCTCCCAAGTGAAACCCCAATATCATAAGCCAAAAAAGTCCAAAACTGTTCCTTAACAAGCAGAAAACATAAGAGGGACAAAGATAGACCGCATTTAAATACTTGAATATTTGCTGTACCTAGACCAAAAATCAATGTTGATTCCCTTTTGGGCAAGATTTCTTAAGCGAGAATCTTGAAACGGACACAAAAATTCAAAAACACTTTATCTCCAAACAATATGAAAATCCTAGAAAGAATACATAGAAGAAAACTTCTTGGGCTTTCAGTAGCCTCAAAAGTTCAACATTAACAGAGTCGTCGTCAATTTTGACTAAGCCCAGAATTTAAAAAAAATAATCATTAGCACCTTAGTAAAATAGATGACTAAACAATGCCATGGAACCCACTCAATATCCGATACTCATTCCATCCCTAGCTCCCATTCTCTGTGACATCATTTTTAGCTGTGAGCGCCATAAAACCTACTGTTCCTCCCTTCAGAACTTACCCATGCCACCGTTATTGCTCCTGTTGAATGCTTCTAAGAATCGGCCTCCTCAACTTCCTCAGATTATGTGTTGCTCCAAAATTTAGGGCTCATACCCTTTTCTCCTTTTCTATTCAAACAATAGTTTATCACTGGGGCAAAGGGCTCGACTGCGATACTTGCTTGTTTGAAACACAATCAATACCAAAACCTAAAACACATACACTACCATGAGCCAAGAAATGGCACTACTACCTTGTTTTCTATTTCCACCATACCTCTCTCAAATCATGTTGAGCAATCCCACGCACAATTTCCACTCTGCCAACAGAAAATCATGACGTTGAAATGGCACACAATGTGGTCCATTCCTGCACTAATTCTTTTCCGAAATTGTCTTCGCCTCCCAAACTTAACATCCACCTCCCCAACCCTACTCTAAAATCCAATTTTTTTCCCGGAAAATGATTCAACATTCGATTTTATACAAAAGTAAAGCAATTCTCTTGCAAAGAAACCCAAATTTCCGTTTGTCTGCTTCACCTCAAAATCAAGAAGATAGCACGGAAACGCAGGATCTTAGTTCAACCCACTGATGATTTCTTGATGAAAGGAGGGTAAAGTTAAGTAAAGAAACGCAAAAAGAAAGGGAAAGACCTGGACGGCGCTGTGGAAGATGCCACCGAGGCCAATGCCGTCCTTAAAGATTCGATTGATCTGGACGATGGTGTTATTGGTCTTCTCCGAGCCACTGTTCGTCACGTCGTAGATGTGGACCACCACCTCCTTCATCCTATCCCTCCCCCCCTCTCTCTCTCGCTCTCCACCCTCGGCCCCCTTCCCCTCTCCTCTCTCTCTCTCTCTCTCTCTCTCTAGGGAATGAGGATTCTCGTGGAGCGTTTAAGCCATGGAGATTGGGGGAAGGGATAATCTCCTCCGCTCCTCCGCCCTCGCCACCGCCGCTGCGAGCGTTCGCTTTTCTTCCCCTTTTTTTTTAACTTCTTTGTCGCTCTCCGCCGGGCCACAAATTTCGATCTTGGAGGAGCGTCGGGCCGCTGCTACTTTTCGTTCTCGGTCTCCGCTTATTTCCCGTTTTCGTTTATTTATTTATTTATTTTATTTATTTTTAAATATTCTCGCACTTGCGTACGGCCCGTGCAATTTCTTTTTGTTTTTCTAGTAATGAGGGGAGCCACTTGACCGAATTGAGGCTGAGAGGCACTGCGTGGAGGAACCGGCGGAGAGCTCAAAAGCATACGCACTCGCCAAGGTCTCGAGGGCAACGTGAGAGGCGACGGTGGTCATGACGGAGTCTGACCATGATACTTGGATGGCCGCAAGGTCGCCGTTATCGACGAAGAGCTTGTCGAAGGCGATGGAAAAGGAGAGAAGGTGGGTTTAGCATAGAAAAGTCGGCGTCCTTTTGATAGTGATGTAGCCGACTGTGCTCTAAGATAATGATGTATATTTTTTTCCACAGTAGATCTCCAATTATTTAATACTTGGTGATCTTCTCTTGAAAAAAAGATATTCAATTATTCGATGTTGAGATGGAGAGGATAACAAAGTTTGATGGATGAGATTTTTCATCACACCTTTGGGCACTTGTGTGAGAAAGGGGATGATATTTTTCGCGAGAATGATTCACCATTAGATCACCCAATGCACAAATCTCAAAACACTCTGAATTCTATCAAATATTAACCTAGAGTGATCTCAAAGCGATCATTGAATGATCCCATGGTGAATTTCCACGAAGGAAGGTGAAATTTTCTTGCTCATGAAACATATAACTCTTAATCCCTTGTGTGAAAGAAGAATATTTGATGAAAGAGGGATGGCTATGGTTTTTCTCCGATATGCTTTCTAGTAGAAAAAATATTTCTCAAGTCTTGACAGATGCCGCAAGATTTATTAATCAAATATCTATTTGTGGGGGTTCTCCGATGGAGTAGCTCTATCGCTGTACTAATGAGTTGGATTTAAATCCTTCCCTTATCTTATTTTTGGCCCAACTTTCTCTTTCCTAATTCTCAACCAAATAAAAAACAATCAATATTGTGATATTTAAAAATAATCCATAAAATTACTTCTTGCTCTGGTTACTTTGGATAGAGACCGAAGACTGAGAAGATATATTTATATAGAAAGAGACTGCTTTATGATTTCGAGTACGAAAATATTCTAAATCTCTATAGATTTTAATCTCTATAGATTTTATTGTCGAACAGCCTCCTAAGGATATATTTAGTTGCAAGGACTTCTTAAAAAATATATTTTTTAAAAAAATATTTATCTATTTCATTGAAATAAATAATTTTAAAAATTATGATTAGTTTTCTGCAAAACTTCTGCTTTTTCATGAAAAGGTTTTATTATTTATTTTCCTTTTCCATGATTTTTTAGGTAAGCATACATATTTTGTATGTATTCTAGATCCATACCTACTTATAACCAAAATTTACACCTCGATCTATTTTAATTTTCAAGAGTGTAAGTTTGTAAAAATAAAAAAAAAATCAGGAAACACTTTTCCCTGCCTCTTGGTAGCGACATGGAACCTTTCTTTCTAGTAGTCCACCCTCCTCCCACATGCCCCTTGGTGGGACCCCCTTCGTCCCGGCAATGCCCTTGAGTGGAGCACAAGACGCGGTCGGAGTGATGGTGGGTGGGGTACATGACTCCATCGGATCATAAACCCGTCCGACCCGTCCCGCACCGGAACGGAACGAAGGAAAAAAAAACGAGGGGCGCAGCCGCATAATTATTCATATACGTACAATAAAGATCGGCCGTTCCAACTGGGAACAATCGAATCGGTCGGTGCGTAACGTCACGTACGCATAAACATTTATATACGGTACTTGTGGGTTGGCTCGGAGGTTTGAGAGAGTGAAAATGACCGTAATACCCTTATCGTGCCTTCGAGCCCCCGTCATCGCCCACGCTCTTGGCATGTGATCGGTTTCTAGAAAACCTATCTCTGTATGGCATTTTTGAGGACAGGATCAGATCCAAGGACTCCAAGCCGAAGAGAATACTCTTCGATCTCTCTTCCGGTCTCCGCTCCCATTTGGTTTCTCTTCTCGATATGAGCACGGGGAACGCTTGGATTCGTCAAATTTTTCTTCTTCAATTTGGGCAGGTACGGTAGTATCCTCTACCTTCCTCTTTTTTTAGATTTTTTCCGCTTTGTTGGGGTTGGGGAAGATTGATTTTCGCTTAATTATGGTGGATAGATCTGGATCCTATTGTTGTGAGGGTTGGTTTTCGAACTTTATGCGGGTGTTAGGGTTATTCGGATCGGATTAGGGTTTTTATTCCGTGCTTTTTGAGTGCTGTTTATTGAATTAATGTTTCAAGTGGAGGAATTCTAGGTTTTTCAGTGGAATTAGGAGAATTGGTTCCTGTGATGATAATTGGAAGATTGCAGAGGAGTGAAGGTAGGATTTGAAGGTCAAATATTTGAGCAATAGATTTTTGACAACAATTCGATGTGGAAACTGTGATGCTCAGACAAATTCAGTGCTTAAAGTTGGGATCTTGAAGAATTAAGTATACTTGGATTTAATTTAAAATCAGCAGGACAAAGTGAGGATTCCTATATATTTGTTCATGGTTCAAGCTTTGGTGGGAAAAGCTCAATGAGAAGGGGTAAGGAAAAATAGCATATGTGGAATTTACCATAGAATTAAGAAACTAACTATCTAACTATATAGTAATCCAAATTTTGTCAGAGAATATTTTGCTTGATCCGATCCACTGATTCAGTGGGGAAAAGAAAAGCAAAACAAAGGAAGTGAAGGACTGAAGTGAAAATTGCAGTGGAGAAAGTATGTTATAAGCCCCAAACCGTTACCCTGAAAACAAGAAAAAAAAAATCTGGGCCTTTTGCATGAATTAGCAATTGGTATTTATACCACAGTCCATTATGAATCACATTGACCTTGTGGATCGCATCAATTTCCTTATGCCATGCAGCATGAGAGCGGTATTCAGTCTTTTTCTGGTAATAGGGGTTGGACCTGATATCATTGCTTTTGCAGAAATTCATTGCAACATGGTCTTTCTGCAGCATTTCCACTCCATAAGACCGGTTAACATGAATTTCTTAGGGGCTTCAAGAACTTCAAAGGATGTGTCCTACTGAGGCACACCAAATTTTCATGTGGGATAAAGATGAAACAAGTACTTTAGGTCTCAAACAGTGACTGCAATTTGGTCTCCAAATGAAAAATGAGTCATAAATCGAGGCCAAAATTTACTTTGCTTGGCTAACTTCTAGGAGCTGTTATTTAAAAAGAATGCCCAATATATAGAATTGAACATGCTTTTCTACTTTTGCTTGATGCTGATGCATGATGGAATCATGGATAGGCATTAGTCAATCATGGTTGGTTCGATAATCATGTGAGTCCATGTCTGATAATACCTTTCTTTGATCTTAAGTTGACATTATGTGCGTCATGGTATCTCAGTGATTGTATTGTTCTTGGTCTCTTTATGTTGGTTCTCTTGGCTGTTTCGTCTTTCATTAATTTCCTTTGTATTGTGGATTTTGTTCATGAGTTCAGCTACAACTTTGTTTGGTGCTCATATGATTATCTTATGCATCATCATTGCTTCTATACTTGTAGGATTGAAGTTGGTATTGTATTGTTGATTTTTTTTTCTTATTGTGCCCCAGAAGGGAAGGTTAGTAGGAAGGAGGTGGAGTCTTAGGAAGTAATACCACCTTTAATTTTCAGCGTTGAAAAGATAGATTGGGATGATGTTAAAAAGAGGTTAGGATTAGCCTAGGGAGGAAGATGTTGGTCCATGTTATCTGTTATGATTACCATGTTCTTTTTGCTCCTTTTTATCCAGCTCCTCTCGGTGCTTTTTGCCCAATGATTAGAATAGCGTAATAATATGTTAATGCTTGATTGTTGATACATATACATTGTTGCTTTTGTGAATTACGATAATATCTCTTATGATGCATGGACCTTTAGCATTGATACTAATTGGTTACAAATGTGATGAGCTCAATATTTGAATTCTTTCATAGAAGATGGACCAAATAATTGTTCATATTTTTTTGGAACCCCGAGCTCACCGTGCTTGCATAAAATATTCCGTAGCTCCCTGAGTAATTCATCTAATTAACCCAGAGCAATCCATTCACAATATTCAAGCTAAACTTAAGGTTTCTAAGACAATTATTTTTTTGTTTTTCATTTCAACTTGGTTAAATGAACCCTTCATGCATCTAGTTGAAGCATGCATTGTTGTATCTAACAGTGGTGAAGCAAAGACCAGTATTTCAAGTCACGGCAGATGGAATTTTGGTTGATTTGAATTTTTTTAAAATAAAAACTCAAGCCTAGCTTGTCTGACTTGTAAGAGTTGTTGTACAGCAGAGATAAGAAAGTGAAATTAGTAGCTCGATCTATTTGACCTAGCTTGTCTGGTAGGCCTGATGGCTTGCATATGGAGGACAATCATTTTAAGAAGATATCTTTCTTTTATTTTTACAATATGACATGAGGCTACTTCATTGAAAATTTTGTGATGTGGAAGATTGTATTCATTGGAGATTTGATGTTTACATTCTTTTGGTTGTATGCAGTAGGAAAGCCATATGAGCTGTTCAGTTGAGTATTTAACCCTTGCCGTCTTATTGTTAAGATCTGGTATTTGTACATTTTGGTGTTATTAAGATGGGCGGCGGTCTGGGCTGCAAGAAGACTGGGAGAAAAGCCACAAGAGAAGCATTAGTTAGGGCTTATCATATTTCTCTCCTGCTTTCTCCTGTCATTTCCTTTTGGGATTGCATTGTTCGCAAAATCAGATACTCCTTCAGACCTGAATGGGTGTAGTATTGTTATTGTGGTAACTGTTGCAGTAGTTCCTTTTTCAAGAAGAATTCAGTAACTTATGAAAGTTTAGGTAAGATGGTATTGGAAGTGGTTCTATTTTGTTAGTAGTCATTTTGAAGATATTAGGCTAAGACCAGTAATTAGAGAGATAGGCAATCATGGAGAAAGTTGGATGTGGTCAAGAAGGTGCAGTCCTGAAGAAAGGGAAGAAAAAGCAGGCCAAAGATGAGGTGGATCGCCTCAAGCAGGCTGAGAAGAAAAGGAGGCGCTTAGAGAAAGCGCTCGCAACCTCAGCAGCCATACGCTCTGAGTTGGAGAAGAAGAAACAGAAGAAGAAAGAAGAACAACAGCGGCTTGATGAGGAAGGTGCTGCAATAGCTGAGGCTGTTGCTCTGCATGTCCTTCTAGGGGAAGATAAAGATGAATCCTGTCATTTCGTGCTGAACAATAATAGAAGATACAATCCTAGGGATTACTCTAGCAATTTTGACCTTTTCATGGGTCATCAGAATTTTGCAAAATATTCTGTTGGGGGACTGGGATGGGCAACTGATGCATATGGGCCTGAATGGAAGTGGAATGATTGGGTGCTTGGACAGTCGCCACCTGCTGCGGTGCATGCAAGACAACTCCAAACACCATATTATGAGGATGCATGTCAAAGAGCAGATCTATCTGCGGGGCATATAGCAGCACAGGCAGTCTCATCACTTCAAATTGCAGAGGATCCATATAACGAACAATTTGCTGGTCAAGGAATGGCAACTGTTGTCATCAATAGGATGCTGGGAGGCAGCAACATGGGTAACAAAGTTCGTTTTTACAGGTAGTTATAACTGCGCTATATGTGGACTTGTATATAGTTGTCCCAAATGAGTTTTCATCCATTTTGAGTGAGATAAATATCTTCCTGGTCTGATGCTATATCCTTGTCTTGTTATGAAATGTCTGTGTTAAGGTGTGTCTGTGTCTGAAGGAGTTTGTCGTGTCTGCTGTTTAAGAACGCTGAGGAAAGACCTGCTTCTTGTGTTTTCTTATTGAACAATAAGATTGGTATATCATATGCAGTCCGTTATAAGCTGTTTGTTTTGTTAATTAATCCTCATTTGAAGTTCTTGTTTCTATGGTGAATTTTAGGAATACTGCATTCTGACACTTACCACGTACATGGTTTGATTGCTAAGATGAGAAAATCTAAAACGCAATGACCTCTCGCAGTTATACATGTATGAGTTTTTATGTGATACAGCTACTGGAGTTCTATGTCCTTGTATTTAGTGGAAAAAATTGCTGTTGAAGTAACTCATATGTTACCCTTGTTCTCCCTTGTTTTAATTTTGATAGCTTTGTTATACCTTGATTTGTAAGTCATTTGAGGAGTGATCGGATTCTAGGTACACGTCAATCAGATGCTGTTGGGATTATGCTTTTATAGGACGTGTCCTTCATCAAGCCTTTGGAATCTAAACACCAATGTCCACACTCCATGGATGCCTGCCCGTATTTGGTATATGATCTCCGATCGTGCCTTGGTTTATGATGTTCATTCTTAAATAGAGAATGCAGACATGCAATCTCTGCATGTCTTTATATAAATATGATGAACTCAAAGCAATTTTTTTTATTCATTACTTGTTCTATTCTTATCATAGTATGTCAATGGGTGGCAAAGTTTGTTAGTCCCCATATTCATGTCTTTAGATTTTCGTAAGACCAAGCTATATCGATTGTTGTTGTATCCACATTCTTAATGATTTGCTTTAAAACAGCAAGCTCATGGTTTGCTTAAATTAGTGGAGGGCTTATGTATCAGCTATCAACTCAAAATCGTAGATTAAAACTAACATTGGTCCTCCACCTTTGCTGTAAATTTTATCCATCTTTTACATCCAAGCTTGGCTTCATGTGTTACTGATGGGTGATATAGAAATAATTCTTTTCAACATGAATTTATATATGCATGGAAAACAAATCTGCTAGAAGCTTGATGTTCCTTGAATCTTCTTTCTGTGCAGACAATTATTTAAAGTTTATCTTGGGACCTTTTTGTAGAAGAAATGAGGATTCCTCCCTATGGTTATGGCCTTGAATTGTTTGTTATGCAATTTAATTTTTATTCATAATTCTATGCTTTATTATTTGATTACTTATATCTGGAAAATCATTTAATTTATAAGATAATCAAATAAAAAGACAAGTCCTTTTCTTAAAAAAAAAGGAAAGAATATATGAGAGTAACGGTGAAAACACCTTTAGCTTAAGATTTTGAGGCTTTGAGCACGACGCCCGTTTGTGGGGAGTGCTTTGCCCCTGCATACCGATAAATAATAATAAGGATTTTTTGCATAGATACCCTACTAAATATCAGATTTTGCATGGATACTCTTCTAAAATTGATATTTACATGTATACCTTCGTAAAACTCTATTATTGTATAAATGTCCGTAATATAACGATTGTTCTAACAGTGTTAAGAAAAATTATATTTATATTAATTAAAAATAAAATAAAATTTTAAAATTATGCTGTTGTCCCTGTTTTCTTACCTTGCTATTGGGATCGCGATCTATTTGCATGTCTACCCATTAAGGGTATTTTAGTCATTTTAATTAGAAACCGTTAATTTTTTAACGTCATTAGATAGCATAAGTACATATGCAAAAATAAAAATAAAAAAAAGGGCAGAATGGCAAAACAAGTGTTTTATGGGGGTATGCATGTAAATATTAATTATAGAAAGATATTCATACAAAATTCGATATTTATGAGGGTATTCATGCAAAAAAATCCTAATAATAATAATAATAATATTCTGAGTGATTATGGAGTTGGCAAAAAAAATTGGCATAGCATATAAAGGGTGAGAACTTTTGCTCCTAAGTGAATAGCTGTATGATATTATGTTTGAGTGGAGCTGAATCAACATATTTCTGTACGACGGCATGTGTCCTTAATATTGAAAAGTATCTACAAAGGCAAAAGCATTCAAAAATTTCAGAATAGGCCACTTCGAAATAAAAAAGGAAAAGTTATTTGGATGTGCAAAAATAGAACAAATGAGGTCTTTTTGCCTAAATTTCCCTAGTTGATAAATAATTTGGAAATTTTGCAAAAAATGATCTAATTCACTTTCCATCTTATATGTTGGGCTACCTTTTGTTTTGCTGTGCGAATGCTTCAATTTTGAAATTTTTGGACATCTTTATTCCTAATCCTGATGAATAAACTCTATCTGCATGACTAAATGGCATTTTTATATTGAATATATATATATATATATATATATATATATATATATGAATTGAATGAAAAATGTTTGCCAAATGCTGGATGTGCATGTTTTTTTAATTATTGCTGTATATATCCATTGGGTCAGGTGCAAAAGCGCTTGAAAATCTTAAAACTAGACTATTTTTACAAGAAGGAAAAAAAAAAGAGGAAGAAAAAGCATTTGGCCGTTTTATCCTTGGAAACTATATAGTAGTATGTATTCAAGATGCATGTAAACTTACCTGTTACTTGTGCAAGGCAATGGATCTTATCAAACCGAACTTGCGAGAGCATCAAAGTGATCCATTGTGATGCCATTCTTGGGCAAGAAAAAGAAAAAGAAAAAGAAGAGAGAACTCGGCCCGCTTCAAAATCAAGTTCTTTTTTATGATGCTGAGGTTCATCTTGGTTTTTTTTTTTTTTTTCTTACGCAAGTTTTGTGTGCCCACTGGGAACTTAGGTCTAACTTGTTGGAAACAATTTTTAGTACTTGGAGGTGGTTTTATTTTGAATTTGACCTGTTCATTAACCAGTCAAAAATCCAAAACTAAATTCAACATATTTCTTAGATAAATAAATCACTTAATGGGTCCAAACAATTTAGATGATAAACCTGAATGGACAAATTAGGACGAACCCACTTATATCAACCCAAATCTACTTTCGGATTGGTTGTTGGTTGGGCTGGTAGGTCGGATCATAAATAACTATCTGCATAAAGTCGATGCCAAGTTAGAACCAAAGTATTGGCTTATTCTTGCTGATACCGAAGATGGAAAAGTTGGAAAGAATCGGGAGATTCCTCGACCTCGAGTGATGTCGCCGGCTCGGGATGTTAAAATCTTGATTAATTTTGTAATGTCAAAATATCATATAGAATCAACCTAAATATTTAACAATTATAAATTCTTTTTTAGATGAAATATTAGCTATTATTTTGAAAGAAAAGAAAGAAAGAAACAACAATCTGCACTAAAATTATCTAGATTCAAAAAATTAAAAATATACTTTTATCCAACATTCAAACTAGAATTGATCTTTGATAAGCAGATTAATAGACTTTGACTGCTGGGCAAGCACCAATTCCAGATTCCAATGCAAACTAATATCTCAGCTTGATCAGTTTTTTCTGCCGACATCCCACTAATGCCAAACTAGTGATCACCAAAAACGCATGCGAATCTAAGTAACTAGAAGCTAACTCGACTTTGGCCAGACAAGGGACTAGATCCAAACCATATATATCTGAACTAGTTTTAGTTAGGCCAATTAAATCTAGTTATATGGGATTGATTGACTAGGTTCAGTCATCTAGTATTGTGGGACTCATAACTGAACCTGAATATGTTGATATTCTGATCTTAGATGGGACGCTTGCCTCACCTATATATGAGCTCGAACCTTTTGACACTTTTTTTGTGTGAGTTGCTTCCAAATCGATTAAATCCACTCAAATATGTGATTTATCTTGATCATTGGTGCCAACTGCTGCGACAAATCAAGTAACCAAGTCACCCTGATGACAATATTACTCGGGTACTCATGCACTTTGGGCATGAAAGAGATTTTGTTACTGAGCACACTCTTAATTAAGTAAACATTTCATGATGTTTAAGTTTTTATAGAGACATGAACTCCAAATTTTTTGACAGTAACATAGAATCAAGATTGGCGGAATCGTTCCGAACAGGATGGTTCAAAACATCTCAAGCCGTACTAGCGGTGGACCAAGACGGTTCCAGCAAAACTGAAACGCCGTCGCCGGAGGAGGAGAAAGAGAAAAAAAAGAGAGCAAGCGTGGGAGGAAGGGGGAGGGATAGGGAGAGAGGGTGGCGGAGGCTGGCGCTAGTGCAGATGGCGGAGGCCATGGCTGGACTCCTGTTTCATTGCCAACTTCACTTAGGCCCTGTTTGGGGGAGCTGTTGGCAGTAGAGCTGTTGGAAGTAGAGCTGTTGGAAGTAGAGCTGTCTGAAGTAGAGCTGTTATAAAAAGCTGTTTGCTGTTTGGTAACTACATTCGTAAAGTGCTGTGGTACTTTGTTTTGTATTTGGTAAACAAACTGAGAAAGTACTTTTATATGACAAAATTACCATAAAGGACATTGCATAGTATTATACAACAGAACATAATAAAACATAACATAAATTAATACATAAATATACGATATAGTATAATATTATTGTAATATAAAATAATATTATGTTAATATAGCATAATAGTAATATAATTATTAGAGTAAATTAATATTTGGTAATATAACATAATATTAAATTATTTAATATAACATATTAATGTATTATGATATAATGTAATATATATTATATTTATAGTATAATACAATAATAAAAGTATAAAATATTATAATTATTAGTATAAATTAGTTTCTCATAATATAACATAATATTAAATTATTTAAAATAACATATTAATGTATTATAATGTAATGTAATATAATACAATATTTATAGTATAATACAATAATAAGGTATAAAATATTATAATTATTATTATAAATTAATTTTTCATAATATAACATAATATTAAATTATTTAAAATAACATATTAATGTATTATAATGTAATGTAATATAATATAATATTTATAGTATAATACAAAAATAAAGGTATAGAATATTATAATTATTAGTATAAATTAATTTTCCATAATATAACATAATATTAAATTATTTAACATAACATATTAATGTATTATGATATAATATAATATGATATTGTATTTATAGTATAATACAAAAATAAAGGTATAAAATATTATAATTATTAGTATAAAATAATTTTTCATAATAATTTCCCATAAAATAATTTTCCGCGGTCCAGGGGCTCTTCTTCGTGGTCCACGCTCGAGGAGGACCTCAGCGTGGGCCGCGAGGTTGATGATAAAAAAAAACAATAGATTGATTTTGGAAGGTATGGAAAAGGATTAAAATTTTTTTCTTCTAAAATGTGGTTCAAGAGATGCATATAAAAATTGAAAAGAAAAATACCTTTTCTTACGGAAGGGAGTCTGACGGCTTGGGTTCTTGGCTCCAGCAGATTTTTAGGTTTATACAGGGATAAACTATGTAATTATGTTATTTTAATATGGGTATTTTTGTCAAAAATACAACTTTCCAAAAAAGCTGAAACAGCTTCCTTCCAAAAGCTCCAAATTGGAGCTTCCTCCCAAAAGCTGTTTTCAGCTTCCCGCAAAAGCTGAAACAGCTTGTTGAAAAATTTACCAAACACAGTTTTTCATCTAAAAGTAATTTTGGAGGGCCAGAAAGTGCTTTCTGGCCCTCCAAAAGCTCCCCCAAACAGGGCCTTAAATCGCAAATTTTTTTAGCGGTCGAATCCCTATTTCGAAACAGGGGTCCGGCCTCGGCCTCTGCCATCTGCACCAATGTGAGCCTCCGCCGGCCTCCCTCCCTCTTTCTCCCTCCTCCGCTCGCTCTCTTTTTTCTCTTCCACAATCTCCTGTGTCAATACAAGCTCGGTACTGCACGGTGCGAGCCTATACACCTATTTATTAGTTAAACATACAATGGTGCAAGCTTCAAATCTATTATTATATGCTTTTCACGACCGTCATCAGTGCAGATAAGTGTCACGGATGGAAGAGGCAACTCTATACAAGAAATAATTAACTAGATCTTCTCTTAGGGTACTAGATGAGAATTCTTTATCATTTAAGATTTTCATGCTATGTTTTATGGGAAATTTTAATTGCCACCTTGGAATGCCCATCATTTTCATGATCATGACTCCATAGATTCTGCCCTCAAAGTCTCAAGAGCTAGAAATGTCGACAAAGGTAGCTTATGACTCTCAAGGAAGATGGAAATAATTCTAATTTCTTGACACTAAATACAATACTACGAATCCTTGTAATTGTTGTTAGGAACATAAAAAAAAAAAAAAAAGATATATGCTTCCACTAGTCTATATAAAAACAGTTTCCTCCAACATTAGCTTTTGCTTTCACCTACTCCCCACTTGCTAATGGAGCCAACTTGTGCTCCTCAAATAGAGAGAAATAGGTAACACTGGTAAATGATGACATGTGATGTGTTGCAACCGAAAGCTTGCCCCCTTGGTCGATGACACGTGGGACCACCCCTACTTTGGGACATTTCGTCGATGAGCGGGGATGGGATGGCCTTTCAGGCCAAGCACATTTTTCAAGAGGCCAACAGTACTGTGGACTGGATGGCTGCTTATGCGGTCAATCACTCTGGTAGCATCTTGTGGATCCAGAAAGAGGATTTGCTTAGGGCATTTCGTGATATTCTGTTTTTTTCATTTTATTGGATATGTTCAGACTTGAATAGTCCGACTTGCCCGACTTAACAAAAGAAGAAGAAGAAGAAGAAGAAAAAGTTTATCCCCTTGTGGTCGAGCCTTGGTACCGCAAATTCCGTTGTCTTGCCCGCAAAAGATGGCGTGGATGTTTGTTACTTTGCTTTAAGAAATAGATATGAAGTGCCCCATTCCTCACACGCGTAGAAAGAGAGGATTGGATAATCCCAAGCGTGCACGCACTGGATAAATGGGTCTTGACTTAAGGTTTTATTGGCCAAGTAGCCACCTAGCTTTTGACTATATGTGGTGTGGGTCTGTAGGTTGTTGCTTTCCAACCGAAATGTGCGCATGTGAAGACCAGTGGTGGATAGGATAAAGTTGGTGGACCCATTTCTAACCGGCCCACCCGCTAGAGAAATTATTAGGTGGACCAGACAAATCCATCATGGATCTAGGATGAAATTATCCTACGTCGTGTTGCTATTACGCATAACAGAAAGAGGAAGAAAAATAGAATGATTTTATCCTAAATCTATGGTGAACCGGATCAACCTAATAATTTCTTATAAGTTGGTGATCACTCGAAGTTTCAAATACTAGAATGTTGTTATCTAGAAAACGCGGTGCATAGCTTTAGATATTCTTTAATCTAGGTGGAATAAGAATAAACTAAGAAGCGATCTTCTATTGCTTTAGCAGCGACTACCATGTAATGCGAAAATGAAGTGACCGCACTAGGTAATGAACAATTATGGGGATCTTGAATCAAAAGAAGGATTTGTATGTTTCTTTTCCTAATAACTACGGTAGAAATACCACCTTCAAGGTTACATACCTAAATAATTACATGTAATGATGAGACGATTAACAACTAGATGGCTAGAGGTATATGTTAGTCGTATTGATTTTTTTTGTTAAATGAAGAGCCTCTTGATACGTCGTGATTTACCTTCTAAACTAGTCCTCGACCATAGTTTTGAAGGGCTACTTGCCTTTGTCCAGCTACTTTGTCCTCGATCTTCTGATTGATCCAAATTGTATGTCACAATCATGGAGGAGCATCTGGAACCCCTAGGTTTCACAAAATTTTAAGCTCTCGAATCATTAAACCACTTGACTTAGCATAACAATGGTTTTGATACTAATTACATGGTTTTTATACTAATTTAAAGTCCTCAAATCATCCGGAAGCCCTATTGTTTAACTAACAAATCAGATGGCTCGATGTGTCGCATGGAATATAGATTAGATTTAAACCTAGCCTTTCATTAAAGTTAGAAGTTTTAGGAAGATGAGGGGAGAGGGATGTGTTAAATCCTTTGTCATGTAGCCCATTAGCTTCATGCGTGTGTACACACACACACACACACACACACACACACACAGAGAGAGAGAGAGAGAGAAGCAGTTGGTGGAATGCCAACTAAATTGTATTAATAGGTGCAAATCTCCTATGAAATTCAAGAAATTCTTCCAACCGACACACATTGCATATTTTTCTAGCTGGTGCAACATCTTGGATGTTTTAAAATGGAAAAATAATTTCATATATATAGCTTCCAGTCTATTGAAATATGCATATATACAAAAGACCTTCATATATAGTTGCACTACTAACCCAACTGCCAGAGGTTGCAGGGGATTTCTGACCTTCCAAGTTACAACCCTTCCATCTTAATGTAGCAATTAACTAGGCATCACAATGCTAAGAGAGTAGCAGACCTGGTGTTCTCATTTTAGGAAGTAAACATCTGTTAATTTGAAACCATGTTAGCCTGCTAAACTAGGTGTAGTCACATTCATGAGAACAAGAGATGGTTCGGACGTATCACTTCATTTTATTTAATGTGAATAATAATAATTTTTTATATCTACAAAGGCAATGCTTAGCCTAGCTACAAGAAATGTATCTTATCTACGCAATCCTAACTTATTTGATGCACACATACACTTATAATTTTGGTGGCGGGGTAAAAAACCTCACTCGAAGTTAGATGACCACCTATGGACATCAACCATGTAGCCTGGTTTGGTTCTTCGTTGCATCGCACTTTACACAAATTTTAAAGTATTTTAATTTTTTTTTTCTATTTATCTACATAGATCTCGAAACAATTACTTTACGATCCAATGGTTAATAATGCAAAAAAGAAAAAAGAAGAAGAATCATTCTTTCGCATGAAAAAGACTACCCAAACCTACTTTAGAGTACGGTTCGCATGTTTCATTTAATTTTATGCAATGTAAAAAATATAATTTTTTATATCTATAATGCTTACCCTAGCTGCAAGGCAATGTCTGAAATGCATTGTGCATTGAGGCAATCCTAGACTTATTTGATACCACCTATGGACATCAACTACGTACCCTAAGTTGGTGCTTTGTTGGATTGCACTTTGCACAAATTTTAAAGCATTTTATTTTATTTTAATCTATCTACATAGATCTCGAAATAATTACTATGCGATCCAATGGTTAATATTGTAAAATATATATATATATATATATATCATTCTTTTGCATGAAAAAGACTACCCGAATCCACTTTAGGGTATGGCTTTGCTGATTTGTTTATTTTTCCTTCATAGAAGGGCATATAATTGAGTAACTTGGACTTGCTTTGGTGCTTTTGGCCGCTTGCTCTCCGTCCCGTCTTCACGTGAAGGAAAGTGGGTGGTGGGAGCCGCCCCAATTGAAAGTTCTGATACCCCGCCCGTGAGCTACATGGCACGGGTCCACATGAAAGCTCACGGGCCTGCAGCTCTCTCTCTCTCTCTCACACATGAACCCACATAAAAAGAAAACAAAATCTATGTCATGCGGCAAAGACCAAATAAATAAATAGAATTTTAGCATGGAGTATCCTCTTGTACTTGGATATGAACATTTACCCTCCTAGATCTTGGATGTTTCTTTATGAACTTTATTTTCAGTGGGATATATCAAGAGGGGATTGATGCAATTCATCATTGGTGAGATTTATGAGAGTTTGGACCATCCATCAAGCATTATGAGGGCACAATATTGATAGAAATGAAGCAGCTTAGAAAGCTAAGTTAGTGATTAATAAATCTTGGTTGACATTAGGAGGTCGACATGGATTTCAGTTGCTATAATAACTTCAGAAAGCTATTTTATTTCTAATTTTATTGAGTGCGCTCATACATGATTAACGTGAGAAACCACTGTATCAAAAAAAACTATTTTTTTATGAGACCACTAGTGAATGGACCACATCACTATACCATGAGACAAAATTTCGCAAATTTATCATTTTAACATTGAACTTTAATAAAAGAAGATTTTTTTTTTTTGATTAGTCAGCATAATGAGCAATAATATACCCGGAATACATGATCTTCTGAAATAGAAGAAAGACACCAATTGTTTGCACAGGGTCTTGTTGGCTTGTAAAAGAAAGATGATGATAAAATGAAAATGGTACATCAATACAACCCATACATGTATGGCTTTTGCGAGAATCTTGTAATAGAAAAGTATCCTATTTTAAAATTGTGTAAGGGTATAATCCAACAGATTGTACCACTTGTGAGCTAGTTCAGGAATGTAGAAGCAAGCATGAATGGAATGAGTTGGAGCTTTTTTTTTATTAGTCTTGGTGACTCTTTCCAGAGCAAAAGTTCAAAATACAAGAATTTATAGCAATTTTATCATAATATAATGGAACTTAATCCTTTATTTGATTATTGTTTTATATTTAATCCTTACATACTTAAGAGTTACATTTGGTCTGGAAGAGAAATAATGAAGAATAAAAGTCACTTAAGCTGCTTATTCCATTACTTTTCAGTCAAGCAGTATTGGAGCATAAGAAATAAATCACTTTTTAAAAAGATGAAACATATATTTTGTTTAAGTATTTATTATAATTCTAGAATTTTACATATTTTCTTCATTTAAGTTTCTACATCGTCAATTTTAATTTGTACTGCAATGTCAAAGTAGTTTTGTTCCGATACTTTGTCACAATTTAAAATTTTATCTAAAAAATATCATTTAAATTTTTTAGTTTTATATAAATATTTAAGATATATTTTATATATAATTAATATAGGATTAACTCTGCATGGATCAATCATCAACTGCAACATAAATCTAACAAGACAGATGATTAGTAGAAATACTCATATTACAATTATCAGTATTTGCTGAGAGACAAAATGTAACGCCAATTTCCTAACTTGGGAGGTGCTATAAAACCCCTCCATTTGTCCTTCTCGTGCTCTGCATCTCGCCTTCTGCGCGCAGCTGCTGCTTTCTCCGTTTCTTCACAAATGGCGTGGCAGAGGCACAGTAGCATCTCACTCCAAGTATTTTCCTCCACATTTCCCCCTCTTCTCTCCTCTCTCTCCAGCCTCAAAACTATTATGGTGCTTACCATAGAAGAAGAGCTCTGTTCTTCTTCCTCTATCCTTTAGAGAAACAATGGAGAAAGTATGGAAATTTATAAACTTCATTATCAGCACCGCTCATTCACTCCTTCTTTTCAGTTTCTTCTCAGAGCTACTATTTTCTTTCCTTCTCCTTCTTTTTTAATAAAAATGCTATTTTTTTCGTTTCCTTCCATTTCTTCTTCTTCTCCTACTTCTAGTTTTTCCTCTCTTTTCACGAAAAACAGATCTTTTTTTTTTCAAAAAATACGATCTTCAGTCAAAAAATTTAAAAAGAAGTAATTTTTCCCCATTATCTATCCCATTTAGTCTTTCGTAGAGAAAAAGTTCCATTTTTTCTTCTCTATGCTTCAAAAAAGAAACAAAAAAGAACCAGGAAATTAAAACTACTAATCCCATACTTCTTCTTCTTTCTCTAATTTTCTCCCCTGTTTCTCTGTCCTTCTCCTCAGACTCGCATACCTCCCACCTCTTTCCAGACCCTGGCGTTATGGATTTCACTAATGGCGGTATCCATCGGAACGGCGGAATGCGCCCGGCGGAGCGTCCAGCTCCCCGGCAGCAGCCGCGATGGCGGGGTGATGCGGCCGTTCAAGTACGCGGCGACGAGCTGCCGGGCCAAAACGGCGTCGCTGACGGACTTCGGCGGGGTCGGCGACGGCAAGACCTCCAACACAAAGGCCTTCCAGGCGGCGGTGGCGCACCTGGCCCAGTTCGCCGGCGGCGGCGGTGGCGGGATGCTGTACGTGCCGGCGGGGCGGTGGCTGACGGGGCCCTTCAACCTCACCAACTCCTTCACCCTCTTCCTCCACCGCGACGCCGTCATCCTCGCCACCCAGGTCCGGCTTCCGGTCACCGCCTCCCCTCCCCCTTTTTTTCCATCTCTTTTCTTCCCTTAATGTTCCATCTTCCACAATTTATATTAATAACTAATATTAATAATTTTCATCAAGATAAGTAATAATCTGGTTTCATTCTGTGTCATGTAAACTGTGGAAGTTTACAAAGATAAAAGCTACGAAGCCTTTTGTTGTGGCTAGACACAAGTTCACATCATTCAATTAGTCTAGTTTATTGACATGTATGATGCATCTGTGCAAATAGACCAATCTTGTAATAGTAGAATAGAAGGTATCTTGTAAAAAACTAAATAATTTTCCAAATCTTTCTTACTACTTAATACTAGAAACCTTTGAATGCTAATTATCATTTTAATGTTGTTGCTTTAAAAAATATTTATTAAAACAAAAATACTTTCTAAGAAAATAGTCTCTGGAAAAAAGCGATTGATGGGAACATCTGAAGAGTGATTTCACAGAAATTATAAAAAAATTATAATCGAGACTTCTTCACCAACTAAATGACTCAACACATAATAACTGAATATTGTGATCATACATAAAGGATATTCAATTATGTCTGAAGTATGATGAGACTTTTTCAATGATCTATTTAATAATCAGATGCGACTTGTTGTTGGGAGTTTCCTTTCTCCTATTATTGCTTCTTCTATGATATTTGTTGTTTATTTATGCACTCTAGGTATATTGCTTAACATCTTCATATTCTTGTATATTTTGAGTTCAAAATTTTCTTCCACATTTTGATGAACATTAAAGTTTACCCCCTCAATAAATTATCTCCAAAAGCTAAAATATGTCTATGTTAACCAATCAGTTAGCTCTTAGTACTTTAATCATGAGCAGGAATATGATTGAAGGTAGCTATGTAGGGATTGATGTGGACAGGGATGCTCTAAGATGCATTCAGTTAAGTAAGAAAATTTATTTCTTTAGCGGAGAAGGTTGTCATTATTTTGGATGTGAAAATTGTGTGTCGAATTCTCCTTCAATGCCTGTCTCGAACATAGCTCCATATTTCTGAAGGATTTACCATGTTTTGCCAGAGCATCACTAATGTTTTTGTACCAAATAATGACTATTCTGGCTTCGCTAGGTTATGACTATTCTGCTCTGTATATACTTGCTCTTCTTTGAATAAAGTATCTTCGTGCAAAAATTTCAAAGGGAAAAAGGAAACATAAGCAAACAATTGGATAAAATCATCACAAAGAAGTGAACCATTGAAAGGCCAAAATACTTCAAGTGCAAAACATATTCTAAAAGATGATGTGGTGCTGTTATCATCAAATTGTAATAGGGATTAAATGCTTAAATACTCTAACCACAACTTTAGAACTCTACTGAATGGACCTCCAAGGAAATCTGATGTGTTTGTTGGAAAGATTAATAAACCGCTTATTTTTACATATATTAAAGAATACACATATTTTTTACACGTTCAATGAAGTACTTGATTAGAAAATATATTTCTTTCAGTAACAAGAAAAGCTAATGTCTTATGCAATGGATAACTGCAAGCTGGGTTAAGTAGTTCTTCAGATGAAAAATATCTATGATGTTGAGACCAGTAATATCAAGTACCGGTTTTTTTTTATAGTTTCTGTAGTTTGTCAATCACTGCTTCTGTTGTTGAAAGGTTTAATCTCATCTCATTTCTTATTAAGCTGCTATACTTTGAATTTTCAACAAAAGCAGACACTTGAAATTTCATTTTTGTTGGCACAGGATATGAGTGAATGGCCAGTCATTGATCCCCTGCCATCATATGGGAGAGGAAGAGATCATGCTGGTGGAAGATACAGCAGCCTCATTGGAGGATCTAACCTCACTGATGTAATTATCACAGGTATGCAATAACCATCAAACTAGTTCTTCGATACTTACTTTACTGTCATATGCTTCCAAATTATCAATTGTTAACAAGTATATAATTGTAATACCAAGAGTAAAATTAGAGTCATTGATGCCAATGCATCATGTCGAAATTTCAGGGGACAATGGAACGATTGATGGGCAGGGGGCTTTCTGGTGGCAGAAATTCCATGGAGGCAAACTTAAATACACACGCGGGTATCTCATCGAACTATTGCACACTGACCAGATCTTTATATCCAATCTTACACTGCTCAACTCTCCTGCATGGAACATCCATCCGGTCTACAGCAGGTTTAATCACTTTCTTAAACCAAATCTGAAACCATCATTTGAACATTTCTTTGAAGCCATGGTTGTAACTGAAATAATTCAACTTTGCAGCAACATTGTAATTTCGGGCATCACTATACTCGCACCAGTCCGTTCTCCAAACACGGATGGGATAAACCCAGGTACTAATGCTGTTCTGGAAATTTGGTTTGGTAATCTACATCACTCTAGCTTGCATTGATGCTGGAGGTAGCCCTTAGTATGAATGCATTGTTAAGGTTCTATAAAGCTGATCCCAGAAAGTTAAGACTTTTGATAATTGATGTCGCTGAATTGACCATAGTGCTCCATTTTTCGAGTAATGATGCTTGCATGATCTTAGCTTAGTCATGGAGCTTTGTAGAAATTTTCAGCTAGTGTGCCTTAGTTTAGACTTTCAAGCAATGTATGCCAATGAATACGACTTCTATAAAACCAAACGCAGGAAAATTTGCTTAAAGTTATTGTTCCTTAGGAACCAGCTGTTCAAATCTATAATGAAATATCCAATCTTTCCTCTATTCCTTTAAAGCTGTTTGTTCTACATGTTTCAGTAGAAAACTCAGTCATATAGACAAAAGCTTTGATTCAGCTTTTCTTATGAGTTTTTCTTCTTCTGCTAGACTCCTGCTCCCATGTTCGAATTGAGGACTGCTACATAGTCTCAGGCGATGACTGCGTTGCCATTAAGAGTGGCTGGGATGAGTATGGCATCGCTGTCGGAATGCCAAGCCAGCACATCATTATCCGAAGGCTGACCTGCATTTCCCCAACCAGTGCCGTCATCGCTCTAGGGAGCGAGATGTCAGGTGGAATTCAAGACGTGAGGGCCGAGGATATCACCGCCATCGATTCCGAGTCTGGGGTCCGAATCAAGACTGCTGTTGGGAGGGGAGCATATGTGAAAGATATCTTTGTCAGGGGGATGAATCTCAACACCATGAAGTGGGTGTTCTGGATGACTGGAAGCTACAAGTCCCACCCTGATAACAAGTATGATCCCAATGCCATTCCAGTTGTCAAAGGGATCAGTTACAGTGATGTCGTTGCCACGGATGTAACACAAGCAGCGAGGTTGGAGGGCATTTCAAATGCGCCATTTACAGGCATTTGCATTTCTAATGTCACAGTCCAGTTAGCAGCAAAGGCAAAGAAGCAGTCATGGACCTGCACTGATGTTGAGGGTGTGTCTAAGGGAGTGAGTCCTACACCTTGTGCTTCACTACCAGATCAGGGTGCCGGTGCTGAGCCATGCCCGTTCCCTACCGACAGACTACCTATTGATGATATAGTATTCGAGGAGTGCTCATACACGAGCTAATAATCTTTGAGGTTGCATTGCATATGGTTCATATAGTTTTTATCAAGTCAATCCTCATGTACAATGGTGGCTAGCAGCAGAGCTTTTGTGTGCTTCTAGCTTGTTGATGCTTAAGGTTTGTTATGTGGATGTTAAAGGTTTCATAAGTAATCCATACCTCCTTGGTGTGTTAGATCTGAGTTCCTAAATTTCAAAGTTTTATAATATTTCCACATAACTTGATTCCAGAGGACTGTATGCTAAAAATGCATGATGCCATGATATTATTAGTTGGATGGGGTTTCACCTTCATTTTGATAGAAATGCTACATTAATATTGAACAAAGAAAGACTCTGCAATTGACAAGGAGATCCTAGTGAAGCAATACAATGTTGATACAGATATTGAGGTGACTAGTGCATTTAAGCTTCAGAGTTCATACTTTTCTTCAGGTGGTAATGGAAAAGCTTCGTAGTTCATACAAGAATGTGCAATCAAATATTCTGTTGCTCCTTGAAAGCCAGAATGGTATCAAATGTATAGGATGAAGTTTTATTATAGCATGTCCATTATCAAATTTGTTAGCTTCTCTTTATTTGAGAAAAAAATAATTTGTCAAAAATAACTTCTCTTTATTAATAGAAAAAACAAAGATAATGCATTAGCTTATATTGACAATAAAGGCCATATGAAGAGATTAAACAATCTGTTGCCACAAATTTATTCTATCTACTCCATCTGTATACAATGCAAACTCCAGGAGGGTTGTCTCAGGGCTACAACAGTGACTTAATCTTTTGATCATCATCCATGCGCATCACCTGTAACTCAAGTATTACCATGTAAAGTGAACTCCCAAAGGATCCACAAGCGTTTCCATGACTTTCTATCCCTCTTTTACGGATGATTATGATCCCATTTAACCAAACAAAAAGTTATGAAAAGAATAAATGCCATCACATTTTTATTATTTAAGTTATTTGAATTATTTGGCGTGATTGATGAAGATTAATTCTTGACAACGTATATATATCACTACGGGTTTTTGCGATCTCATCAACCAATAGTATGTCTAATGTTCTTTTCGTTTTCCTGTCAAATTGACTTGCACATCCACATTTTTTCTCTCCCCAAATATCATCTAGAACAACATTAATTGGAAGCTATTTGCCAATAAACAAGTTAATTTACAAAGATTCTGACTGCTGTACTGCAGGAGCTTCACCAAGGGAACTCACAATACTTGTACATTAAACTTTCCACAGCAGCAAGACGCAATGCAGACTTATTTCCTATGCCTCTCTTCAAACACCAATTCCCAATTCGAAGTACTACATCTACGATAACATGGTATAAGCTGAAAGACTAATTAAGGAGAAAAGATGGCCAATATAAGACAGGATAATCCAAAAAACTTAATTATCTACTTCCCTGCCAATGATTTGAGGTAAATGAATAGAATCTTCTAAAAGAGTTTAAAGATTACGGACTAATAACATTTCTAAACAGTGGCTGAAGCATATGGGCACCATAACATTTCCATGTAATTCTAACACAAAGAGCAACTGTTTCTCAAATAAATAGTCCAAAGCAAAGACCTGCATACAACATGGATTTCTTTTTGAAATATCGAGTCACCTTTGTTTTCTCATGCTCTGGCTCAACTTCAAACTCACAATACAACAGACTAGAAGTAGAATGGGTAGATGACTTAAGCTTCTACTGGCTTCAGGCCACTCACCCATACTGTTATATACTGGGCAGCAATTTTGATTCAAAGGGCAAAGCATAGTTACAAATACTATCAATTACCTTCAGCAATGTATAGCACATACACGAAAATTTCTCTAGTGCACAGGATCTGGATTAAATTTCAAAGTTTCCCTCCAGATGAGTTCTTTAATGTCTTCTTCAGTAAATGATGGCTGTTCAAAATCAAAACTGAACGGAGCCGGGCAGACAGGTTCATCATTAATATCATGATAAGATGCCAAATAAGGGTGACAGAGAGCAGCATCAACTGCAGGAAGACAATGGTTCAAAAATTTTATATGTTGCAAATTAGAACAGAAACCTTTAAAATATTGATATACCTGTAATTCTCTTGCTTGGATCAAACACTAGCATTCTCTCTAATAAATCAACAGCTCCACTAGACTTATCGGGAAACCTAGCCCGGAATGGTTGACTTGGGTATTGGGGGAGCTGCCTCACATACCTTCGGGCATTATCGCTTCGAAGAAACCCAAGGCTTGAGTCATCTGGTGAACCTATTAGCTTTTCAAAATGATAGAACACAATGTCATTTAATCTTATCCATCGCATCATTCTATATAATGCTAGAAGAATGCTTTCATATAATAATTTTGCGAGGTAGAAACGGCACACTGAAAATGAAATTTTTCAATCTATTCAAGCCTTTTGCTTGGAGATAACACAAACACACACACAGAGAGAGAGAGAGAGAGTTAACTCTACACTAAAGATCTAGATACAGATGTGCAGTATGATGATTTGTAAGTGGAATTTAGGTAGTTGAGTTTTGCTGAGCTTTAAACCACATCTCTATTAGTTAGAGAGAAAAACCGAAGAACTAATTTAACCATAAAAATAGTATTTAATTTGTCACAATGTTTAACAATAGGAGCATGAATAAACCAAAATCATGATTGTTATCAACATAGAATTTCACTCTCATGAAACCGCAAAGAGAAATGCTTCCTAGATTGTGCCTCTTTTACTATAGTGTCATCAGTTCCCTGAAATTATATTATAGACAACACCTCTCCATGCTTACAAACTTGTACTGATGTGGAGTAGCAAACTTGCACACAGATTTCAACTTATAAATGGATAATGGTTAACCATGGAAGCGTGCAACACACTGTATCATAGTTCATGGGAAAATATGCATATCAGGGCACTCTGGTTAGTCTGATAAACAGATTTCTCAATCTTGTTCCAAGAGCATATATTTCTTTTTTCAAATTTCAATTCAAGATAGGTCAGATGCTGTCAGCAGAACCACTAGAAAATAAACAGTCAATAAGGTTACTTGTAGAAATACAATTTCAGACATGATATCTTACTTTAACAATATTTTTAGATATATCAATGTATATCAGACATGATATATTATTTTAACAACATTTTTAGATATACCAATGCCGACACAAAAATGCAATAATCAAGAAGTCAGTCCATTAAACCAACCAAGTTTGCCACATTGAACAGGGAAAAAATCAGATGCAGTGTATACGATATCTATCAATCAGTAAATCTGACTGAAAATTATGTACTGATAAGTAGACCGTGACACAGATAATACTTAAAGGTATCACATATTGCCAACATGCTCTTTGAACTTGCCAATACTTGAAATTTAAACATATAAATCCCTTTTATGCTCATAGATTCTGAATAAAAATGGATGGATGTCCAAGATGCTGGCCAGAGGTCTGCTTTTGATTGGTGACCTGTAGTTTATGATGCACTGACATGGCTTCCCTAATGTAATATAAATGCATCTTCGTTGGAATAGTAAAAAGTTATAAATAGAAAAAATAGAACAAAACAATGAAGAACTTAACCTAACAATTATGGTGGGGGAGGGAAAGAAGACCGTCTAGTTGCTGAAGTACCAAAGGAAAAACATCATTGTTGAGCAATATGTATACCAAGTTGCCATAAGATTGAATGAATTGATAAATGTCATTATTGTTCAGCTGGAAATTCATCTAAGAGTAACAACCATAGAAACTGGTTTATGCATAGAAATATCTCAAGATCATACCTCAGTTATCAGCCTTAGCTGATGAACATAGTCTTTTCCAGGAAATAGTGGCTCTCGGGTCATGATTTCACCAAGTATGCATCCTACTGACCAAATATCAATTGCTGCAGTGTACTCTGAACAATTAAGAAGCAACTCAGGTGCCCGATACCAACGAGTGACAACATACTCCGTCATAAAGTCTGTTTCAGAAGTTGTCCTCGCCAGTCCAAAATCTCCTATTTTAAGGTCACAATTTGCATTTACGAGCAAATTGCTAGGCTTAAGGTCTCGGTGCAAGACATGTGCTGAATGCACATATTTCAGCCCACGAAGTAACTGATAAAGGAAAAACTGCCAAGTGCATTGCATTCGAAAATCATGCATGATCAGATTGCAAGACAGTAAAAGATAACTGATGCTTATATTCTAGAGAGTATTATCATGCAGCAAGATCACAATGCCCTAAATCACTTAAATTACCAGCCAAAAATATTACAAAAGGCTTCAATGAATAGCAAATAGAATAGCAACATCACCCCTAACACCACCATAAAACCACAAATAGGTAATAGATGATATCAATTATCTTATGGATATATAAATAAAAGCTTCAGGAAGAGCCTGGCAGTCCTGACTGTGGCAACAAGCTCTGCTAACCTCATTGAAAGCTCTACAACCACGATAAATAATTCATTTTTTACCTCTCAGACTTATGGTTACCACACACTCTAGATATCTAAACTTGATCGACTAAGGTAAAAAATGTTGACAATGTAGGACAAGAATAGAACAAATGAACGTGTTCATTCTTGATTGAATTCACAAATGCAACAACTTGCAATTTAACAAAAGTTCCAAAAAAGAAATCATGAGAATGGTGGATGAGGAGGGGAAAAAAGAAAAGCAACAAAACATGAGAAAGCAAGTTATTAAAAAAAAGGAAAAAGGAAAGCATGCACATTTTATAAATTCCAGAAACAGCTCACATGCAGTTCAGATGCAACACAGATTCCAGAAAAAAACTTGTGTTTACTTTGTCTATAGAAATAATTCGATGAAAAAGTCAGAGCATGGAAGCAGGTGGATAAATTTAAAAAAGCAAGGTGATTGGAATGGGAAAACAGCAGTCATAACAAAGACTGTTATGTTAAACAGGAAACAATGAAGATTTTGAGATTTGAAACAGTTACAAAAAGGAGAATAAAAATAAGGATCAGCCTTGCTGCAGAATCATCAAAATTGACTATAGCATAGAATCTGAAGAGGATGAGATGATAGAATAATGGACATGATACTCACAGAAGTTGTTAAACAAGAACAACGCTGGATTAACAGTGTTATGAGAGAAACATACATGAGGGAGGGAAGAGAAAATCTACTAGATTAAAACAATCAAAGGAACTCTTGAAGGAATGAAAAGAAATAAGACTGGAATCAGATCCACCAACATATAAAAAATATCTGAGTAAATTTGATTGGCTTGGCTTATTTAATCAGGTCTTAAGGGAAAAGGAAAATAGAATACAAAAGTATATGTTCCTAACAGAGAATCAAACTTATGATTCATACTATAAGCAACTTCTACTGTAATAAAATAAAGATTCAGACTTGTAACAAGGACCACAGAAAATAAATTTAGCATCATGCAAGAAAAAGGCAAATGATTTAGGGGAATCTTTTATTCAGATATTAGAAAAAAAACAAAGTAAACAGGAATTATTTACACAGACTTCATTGATTCAAAAAGAAATCTGAAAACAGGAGTATTCAAGGACATCTGGAGGGTCTTTATGTTGTAGCCTTCTTCCAAAGAGCAAGGAATACAGTTCCAAGCATGTGAAAGGACATTCCTAATGCTTGTTGTGCTTTATAAGATATCTTGTAACCCAAGCATACATCTTGGACCTCTTGAAGGGTACCAGACATCTAAACCTAACCATTCTGCACATTTTGCCTCCTTTGAAATAATGCAAGCAATACCTGCATTTTAACTTCATCCTGCATGCATTCCGAATCCTTTGGAATGCCTCCATATCAAATTTATGTCGCCAATTCTATACAAAGAAAGGATCGATGAAAATTTGAAAAATAAAATCAATAATATGGTTAAATTTTTATATTTGAATAACATAATCGTTATGACATATAATAATATCAAAATTAATTGCTAAAACTATAAATATTTAATTGTAAAATTATTCTTTGATGAATTGCTCCTAATTTATAATTTAAAACAATCATGTTTATTTAAAAGAGACAAGCACACAAAATTACTCAATTTTATCACCAAGAAATAGTGATGTTTTTAGCAAGAAGTAAAAGGTGTCTCATTGCATGAGGCTAGGGTCCAGAGAGGGTCAGATGTACGCAACATTATTCTCGCATGTGGAGAGGTTGCTTTTGCATTTTGGACCTATGATGTCCAGGTCACAGTAGAGCAACCTTACTGTTGCACCAAGACCCACCCTCTATTTTGAGCAAGAAGTAGTGACAATAATTATCCAACAGAGAAGTAAGTTTAGACCATGGATTTGGTGGACCATCCAAAAATCCAAGAAAAGCGTCAATGTTCAATAACACTTGGATGGCTTTATCTTGGATTATTTAAAAAATCTTTTTTTTTGGGAAAAGGTTTTGAAAAACTCTATCTTCCCTATATGGTTTGATATGGATTTGTTAAAGATGCCCTAAAGCAAAAATTGGTTGGACATTGAGTGAGGTGAAAATTGGGGTAGGAGGATTTCTTCATGATAATTGGATCGGTTAGAATCAACTAATAGCAAGTGAGTCTAGAACTGTTAGGGCACTTAAATTGTGTCTGGGCAATTGTATGAACTTGTGCAGAAGACCAATATGGACATGTAAAAGCTATAGATAATAGGCTTCCAGTAACCTAAAGACATGGTACACAAAATTAATTTCCGCTTAAATCATGATATACGAACATTACGAAACAAGAAAAATAAGAAACAAGTCCAACTATGCATTTATGGAACTACTTCTTAAGTATGCAAGAATAAATACCAGAGAGATTGCAAGCGCCAAACCTGGCAATGGTCATCAGTCAATGGCTGGTCGGAGCGAATTATCTGATGAAGATCAGTATCCATTAATTCATAAACAATATAGACATCATTGAAGTTTTCCCTTTTTGGAGGGCGTATGATATCCTTTATTGCAATAACCTGTGACCAATAATTAATCAAGTTGTCAAAGATGTATGGATTCTATAAAGGGGAGCTAGCACATAAACAAATAATTCCAACAATAAGGCAAGGATAATAGTTGTTCAAGGAATACAAAGAAATCATGAATAAAGAGAAACCCCTCGTACAAAAATATTTTAGAAACAGTAAGTGTAAAAGAACCATTAAATCAGTAAGATGGATGTCAAACCAGATCAAACTCATTACACTGCACAGGGGGCACGAGTATATCTAACATATATTCCAAACTACAGCAGTACAAACCTAGGAAAATTAGTATAACTGAAGAAGAAGATGAAATATCTGCAGTGAAACCATAAATTCTGGATGGCTAGAAATTCTTCAAAAGATCACCTCCAACAGAAACTTGCTGAATAGATTGTAGCAGGACTAATAAAAGCTATATAGTTTCTATTGTTTTAACAATGATAACCTTATAGAACTCTAATTTACAGAAATCTACCCTTGCAAGAGTGTCTACAGTTATGCTAGCAGTTGTTTGAACAAAGAAACATGGAGACAGCTAAGGACCTTAATACATGGCTACTTCAAAATAACATAGCCAAAAAGAATGATCATGTTCAAAAGGAGCAGCCTAACATAGAGGTATTCTTAACTACCAGCAGAAAAAATATGACATATTACCACATATTACCACAGAGGAGCATCTTTACAGGACTCCTATCCCCGCATTGGCAAGCAGTATGCAAAATCATAGAAGTGACTATCCAACAATTTCTATGCAGATGCTTCAGCACTGCATAAGCATTTAATTAACAAATAATACAGGCAGGGTGTTTTCTCTCATGGTATTATTTTACAATTTTATGCTATGATGAAATAGTTTCCTTGGAAGAGGAGAAATCAACAGTTTCAATGCCTAATGCTTGTTATCTAAAAGCTTGATGCAGTCAAGCAACTTTGCGAAGTCTTTGTTAATGAATCCTTACCTCATAACCCTGTGATACTGGTAACAAAGACAATAATTGAAAAATGATGTTGAGGAAGAATTTACAACTGATAAAACTGCTACTAATCAAATAGATAGCATGATTCAAAAGGATCAGTTGGATGCTAAAAGATGTTACATTGACTACAACCAGTAAGTTGAACTCACATTTTCATGATTCATGTGACGAAGAAGCTTTATTTCTCTTAAAGTTCGTTTGGCATCAATTCGGTTATCAAATGAATTGCCAATCTTCTTAATAGCAACCTCTTCGCCTGTCTGTGAATTCACAGCAGCACTGCAGGACAAGGAGAAAAAAAGGTGATTCAGTCTACAGAGTATTAACCATTAGTTCTAAGGATCAAACTGTTAAAGATAAATTCTTCAGTGTAGTGGATATAACGGGAAACAATTCTTGAGTAATGAAATTACTTACAAATAGGAGTTGTTTAAACAAGGAAATCTCTTATGAGAGACATTAAACAAGAAAGAAAGGCTCAAGTGGAAAAGAAGGAAAGAGTAATATAAACAAGAAATGCTCTACGTACTCCATGAGAGGCCATCATACTTTCCCGCCCAGAAATGAAGGCCACTGCTTTTAGACTTCATGAGGCTATGTACATCTATGACTAGAAAGCATACAACAACAAGAGAATGTGTCCCTACCTGAGCCCCCTTCGATATTGGAGAGCGCTGCCCGTGGAGCCATTGCAGATGAACGTGTACTCAGAAGAGATTGCTCTCCAAAACCCAACTTGTCCAATTTGGGCTAAGCCCTCTAGCAGCTAGCAACTGTTGGCGAACCCTCTAGCATAGAAAGGTCACAAGCCTTCTTGGGTCTAATTTAAGAAAAATGTTCGAGACCTTTCTCTGAGGACACCAGAGGACAACTTCCTATAACCTTGTTACACAGTCTATAACTAGCTAGACTAGTCCTGACCTTGAGGAAGGCAGACTGAGAGGACTCAACAACCAAATGCAGCACCAGGGCCAGAAGTTGTGCTGAAAATCTTGGAGACACCCTTAAGGAGTCTCATAAGCCTATATTCTGAAACTAAACCCAGCAGCATCTTCTTTCTTAGGAATGAGGACCATTTTCCATGAGGGTGAAATGCGACAAACCCTGGCCCCTAGAAGAAAGACTGAGAGGAGCTCACAAATGTTCTTATTGACAAAACCCTGGTAGAAGAATAACAGGAACTAACTGGCACAAAGATCTGTCCCTCTAAAATCCAAGCTGCAGACCTCAGCACATCAAGAAACATCTAATCCAAAGCATAGGGCGATAGCGAAGATTGCGAGTAAAGGAGGGAGGACTTACGAAGATCTCTATCCAATGAGACTGATTTTCCCTCGTGATCGACATTCCAAATGGTGCTGAAGTGCCTCATGGTGTTTGTGATTTTACCAAAGCAAATAGTGCTGAGGTCCCCTTTACAAAGCTACAAGACCCTAGATCACTCTCTCCAGAGTGTTTCCTCCAACTTCAGGCATTTGCTGTGGATATAATTTTGCATCTATATGACTGGCCTGCTCAGCCTTCTAGAGCACTCTGGTCTCTTTAATGTATCCTCATTTCTTTTTGAAGAGTCTAGTTTTGATGATATTTCAAACCTCTCTTTTTCAATCATTTAGCCATTTCTAGAGACATCTAAAGTAATCATTAAAACAAAGAACACTGATTGAACTTGAGAAGGACTGAGTTCCAGAAGTCCCTAACTAAAGGTGAAACCCTCCACCTAACACCAAAACTTCTCAAAAGAAACTGCTTCATCTCCCTCATAATGAAACCACAACTTCACAAAACCAATCATTGAGCTCATGGATAGGTTTAGGCAGCAATCTAGAGGACCCCTAGGAAACTTGGATTTCCAATTCAAAGAGATGAGGGCATGATCAAGACATGATGAATCCCCTACCTTCTAATAGCAGGTCCACCAAATCGAGCTCTCTGATTGCAATCCCAAACTCATCCGCATCACACCTATAACTTCGCCTGAAGTAAACCTTGTGAAGTTGAAGTCACCTGTGGCAACCAAGACAAGGAGAGGCCTGCCTCGTGGCCCTTAACTTAACTCATACCGGAGTAGAAGCTGAAGAATTCTACCAAGTTGTCCCCCCCCCCCCCCCCACACACAAAAAAAGTCATTGATCATCACGGGAAAAACACCAGAGGACGCTAGTAAACTCTTCTTGGGATTATTTTTCTAAAATTTCTGGACAACACCCAAGCGTTTGTGAACAAATAAAAAAGTGATTGTTTTTTTTTTTCTCTTCCTTTTACTTCAGTTAAATGACCAATAATCCACAAAAAGAAAAGAAGCCTATGTAAGGAAAGAATTAATTCCCCAGTACAGAATCTTAATTGATATCCGAATCAGAATCAGTACAAAAACCTAAACTTGATGTGCATGCCAGAAAGAAAAGATTTTGAGATGCAAATACAAGTTAATTAATCGATTAATCGAAGGAGGATTGCAAGCGAGATGAAATCGTCTCACCAAATAATGCCGTAGGCCCCACGACCGACGGGCCGAATCGGCGGGACGTACTTGGCAGTGACCTCGAAGATGTTGCCGTACACATTGTACTGCACGTAACGGCCGCCGTGGGTGGGCACGCCCTTGATGTGCCCCTCCCCGGAGCCAGACCCCATCTCCATCTTCCCCGTCGCCACCAACCTCTTCGCTTCTCTCTCTTTCTGCTCTCTTTGTCTCTCTCTCGTGCGCGCGCTCTCTCTCTGGGTTTTGGGCTCCAGAAAGGGGGTCAGGAGGAGCAGGAGGAGGTCATGGGGAGGAGGAGAAGGCGCTGGGTCTGAGGGAAAAGATGGGAGGAAAAGAGGGGAGAGGAGAAAAAGGCGAGGGCTTGGGAGGTGGAAGCCCGTGAAAAGAGAGCTGGGGTTCCATCGATCCACGTCTCTTTTTCTCTTCCATCGCTCTCGCTGCTCTTCTACCTCTTCTTCTACTACTTTTCGGTATTCAAAGTCTACACATATAGTTTCCCCCTTTTGCGCGTTGGACTGGGATGGGAACGGGATCCGACCCCACGAGAAAGCGGAAACGCAGAATAAGAAGGGAGGTAAACGTGGCAGTCCGTGGAATCGTCAGCCCCTACGGCGGCTCTCGTGGGAGAGGCCTCGTCAGCATTACCCAAAAACTTATCTCGTTAACTACCAAAAAATTAAAAATAATTTATATAAATAATTTATTTAGCTTAAAAAGATTAAAAAAATGCTGCAAGATTTTTTTTCCTCTTTCTTGCACCAAAAGTTTCTGTGCTTGTCGCAGATAATGATCGGTAGAAAAGTCTAAATCTGGGTTGTTGAGAATCTTTTTCGAGCTTAAAAAAATTATTTTTTATTTATAAATAAATAATATTGTGAGGACCCACCAAACACACCAAAATATTTTCGGCGCCACGTGTGTAGAACTTGGACACTATAAATTTTAAATAGATTTAACTCAAAGCTCAATTAAAAAAATATATAATTTAGACTCGAAGTTTGATTTATGGTCAACGCTATTTCTCATAAATGCAAATTGGTAAAGCACATTAGAGAAGGTTGATTTAAAATAATAATATTATTTTTTCTTTTTTTTTGTGATCAGCAATTTTTATTTGTCCAGAAATATTTTTTCTTAGCAGAAATATCTTATTTTGGATTTTACTGAACCATCAAATTTCTACTATGTGTATTTATAAAAATAATTTTATAATTTTCATCACTTTATAGCTTACTTTGTTCCTCAATTATCACTCAGGCTAGTGGCATAATTATTCTATAAATCCTAAATATGAAGCCTCTTTACTATAAAATCCAAATGCTGATAAGATTTTTTTTTTACAAAATCTCCTATATTTTTTTACCAAAAAATAAAATAATTTTTTTTTTTCAAATCTGCTATGGAAGCCAACCCATATGCCCATTGAGACAAGTGGATCCAATACATGAAAGCGAATATAAATACTGCTAAATAAAATATGGAAACTGCATATGCCCTCAAAATGAAATATTGCAAGCTTTATAAAGTCAAGAGAAGCAACTAAAGTGTTTGATATTTGAATACTGTAAATCTTGCTCAAAAACTTTAATATTTTTTTTAAATATTTTGTTATTTGGTTTGGATTTCAGACAGTTAAAAAGTTCAAATTAAAAGCTTAGGATGAATCCACAAATATATAAAACCAATTTATATCCCCTTCAACTGCTGATAACCCGATCCAAAATCCGCACCCGACAACCCGAACCAAACCTGATCTGCAGACTTGGCCCATGCAACCCGACCGGACTTCTTGATTTGAACAAGGGCAGTAGAGCCCTCCTCTTTTCATTGATCTCCTCTCCGCCCTAGTCTACCGCCTCCCACAGGCCTTCCGGCAATCGTCGCCAACGACAAACTCCTCCGCCATGTGGCTATGACTCTGATGTAGAAGTAAAAAGTGATGATGAGAGGTCAGTTTTAACTCATCTAAAGTAAGATGAAATGCTGGAGCTTTTAATTAAGTATGAATTTTCTTTTCTTGTTAGTTTTGGTTAAAAGTTGTGATTACACTTCCAAGTGTAAGGTTCTCACCTGTTGGAAATTCTGAATGATAAATTTTTAATTATATGAAACCTACATAGTAGAAGTCTGAAAGGGTTGCCATTAGTGTGAGTGGGGGTCATAAAATTTCTTGAAACTTTGATGGATTGTGCCTTTATTCTTGAAACTAATCCCATATATGTGGAAGAAGATCTTGTTAGGCACTAAGGTATGTGAATATCAATTTACAGTTACCAAATTTTCTCAACCATAGCATAGATGCTACTAGGATTTTAGTATAGTGCAATGGATCAAATAACTTTCTTTAAGTAGCGTATTAGGCTTTTCTGATCATAAATTTATAACTTTTGACCCTAACACTTCCCCTTTTCCACCCATACGAAAAGAAAAGATAGATGCTATTTTCGATAAACAGATAATATCTACTACTGAAATAAGAGCTCACCATTTTCTAGTCCGATGGAGAGACCGTCTAGATTCCGATAGCACGTAGATTACTCGTGATGAGCTACAACAGATTGATTCAGACATATTGAAGTACTACCAGAGCCGCCTACAGTCTCACTCGACTGAGTCGAGTTTCTCCCACCTCAGAAGAGTTGGTGCGCACACCAGTTACAGATCATCAATCAGACATGTGTATAGTCACAAGCACGGAAGGGCAGCCCACCCAGTGACACTTTAGCTGGGTGACATATTATGAGAGAGAGAGAGAGAGAGAGAGAGAGAGAGAGAGATTTTTATGTTTTATTTGTTGGGTACTTTCGTCTTTTCTATAGGGATATTTTGGTTCTTTACCTATATAAACGCTTGTAAGACTGATTAATTTTGAGAGCTTCCTCATATTTTCTTTTGTTGGTGGATTCCGACACCCTGTTGGTGGATTCCGCGGGTTTAGTTACCATTGTTCGGTGGATTTCGGACGCCCTATTGGTAGATTCCTAGTATTTGCATTGTCTAGGACATTCTTCTGCATCAAAAGCTACAAGAGTTTAATTGCATTATGAAGGGCAAGTTTTAAAAGAGCAATATTGTCACAACCATTCTGTGGGTTAAACCATCTACACTGATTACAAATCCAAGCTCAAAAAAGGTTACATGCAGCAAAATGATCCCAGGTGAATTCATACACAAGTTCAATGCAGCAGGATGAACCCAACAAATAGGGGAGAATCAAGTTCATAAACCTATGAGGAACTCCCTTCCTAAGAGCAACATAAAGGATATTAATCTCTTATTCAATAGGTTGAATCTCATGATATTGAGTAACAAAGATTTTTCTTCAGCCACCTTAATGTCAAAGTCATGCACTTCTCAAAGCCTGCATTTTGCTAGAGTTTTTCCTTTTGTTTGTATCGAAGTTCCTTAGCTTTTCACATCATGGAGTTCATCAGATTAGAAATAAAGGATTTTGCTATGACACTGGAAATTATCTTCTGATTTCTAAGCAGACTTAAAAAGTTTATACATATCCGTAAATAGTTTAGGGCATGATATGGTTTAAAATAATTTTTGGGTACTAAGTCAGTAATGCTCATAGCAAGAAGATCATTGGTTTTTATGCCAAATTTATGATGATTTATCTACCTAGGTTGATGTTAAAAATTTATGGCAAATCAGTCAACAATAAAGAACGATGTTCAGTTCAAGGTGCCTTGCAAATGCCCTCAAGAGTAAAAATTGAGATTTGGCACTCCATCCCCATGAATTAATTTTTGGCTTGCCTAAGATTGTCGGAGTTTCAATAGTAATGCATGTTGGTTATTTTACGAACATCTGTTGTTTTGTGTATCTGACCAGTATGCAAACACGAATGGGCTATCTACTGTCATTGACCACTTTTGGTTCGGGTTTCTTCTACAAGTTCAAACTACAAGAAGGAACTCGAATTTTAATTCTTGGAGGGACCATACTTCTTTGAACCTTTTCTTATGTCTTTATCCCTGCATTATGTTAGAAAAAAAAAAACTTGTCCAGCCTTATAAAGATATAAAGGATTCTAGAAGTTGAATCCTTTGGCTTTTGATTAAAAAACATTTTCACATGCATGCAAATCAAGCAAGCTGAGATGCATCATGACAAGCTAGTTTGAGGCACCAGTTTGGGTGCCGATGCACTTAAAACACATTCACCTTGAAATTATTTCAAATTTCACTTTTGAAATCTTTCTATTGTTCGAGTCTTATTTGCTCTTGAAGATTTAACAGTCAGTACATTATGGTATTATCCTTCAAGGATCATCATAATATTCACCCATTTGTTTCCTTCTTACAGTCATTGGTTGATGTTGTGACAATTTGGCTTTTGGGAGAGATGTAATATTGAATGAGAATTGTTAATCAGTGTTTGAAAAAGTACTCCATGCTGCTGCATGGGCAAATGCAGTGCTCTAGTTGTTATGGAAATGCACAGTAGGAGCCTAGGCTGCCTGAAATAATCCTTGGAACCTACATATGCAGTTTGGGTTGGGCCAAGTGCATAGCTTGTGCAGGACAGTTTGGGATAGGTGAGTCAAGCGAAACAAGAGTGTTCAATCCTGCTCAAGTAGCTCCTCAATCAAAAGTTGAAGCTCTGGTTTGCTTTAAACTTGGGAAGAAGGGAGGAGATTTCAGGGCTATGGAACAACTACAGATAACAAGAAGAAGCAGAAATAGCAGACATCAGAGCCTAGTTTTTTTCCCTTCTTGTATCCTCCTCCGCCTTCTCCACTTCTTATCTCCTCTTCCTCCACCTGCTCCTCCTCCTCCTCCTCGAACTGCATAAGCGCCCTCTTACCAGCTAGGTGCTCAGGGTTCCCTGGCTGCTTTTATACTACAGCCACTTCTCCGAACTTTTGGTTATATACCAGCTAAACTCACAAACCAGAAGACATAAAAGAGAACCTTCTCTTCACCTCTCATCTCAATCTTAATGGAAAATATTCTTTACTTGTTCTTACATGAGTACAGGTGAGACTTGCTCTAGACCATTTCACATATCGTGCAATGGTTAGGGAGGCAAGACAAAGGTTCTTTGTATCTTAAGGATGGACTACCAAAGCTTAATGTACTCTCAAGGGATTGTTAAATTTATCCTAATGAGATAGTTTATAACATGTCACAAACATAATACTTTTTTTCCTTATATCGCAATTAGGTTTGTATGCCAATGCATAAACTTTAAACATGGCTTTGGAATTATTAGCAGATAAATAAACAATAGAATCAGTAATAAGATGTATATTACTTCAAAAAGTGCTTCTAGACACATACAATTAGAGCACATGAAAAGGAAACTACTATGTCACAATTGATTTGTTCTATCTAAATCTTCAATCAAACCTGAGACAAACTAAATACCTTAATCCACATGAAAAGGAAAATCATACAATCCACCATCCGGAAAATGAAATTCTCTTCCGATTGGAACCATATAAACAAGTTATCTATATATAATCATACATGACGCACTGCAATTAAAGTAATACTGCATGTTGAAGATTAAAGCATTTCGGCAAACATAACTTTGCAAATAACATTTTGTATATGTGTTTCTTTAGTGCCAATAGAACACATGCGCTCAAAAAGAAGAAAAATTTCAATGATTCGATGTGAAATGGAACTCCATGCTACAATGAGATACTTTCTTCATTGCTCCCCCCCTTTTTCAAGATAGTACAATAGGATGCTCAAATTGATAGGCTTTACCACATAAAAAACCCATGACAATAAAATCATCAATCTTAGAACTACATAAGAAGATCCATTTCCATTAATAAAAGGGAGATTAAGTATGGTTTGTCTTAAAAGTAAAATATAAAATCAACACATCAGGGGGAAGAAAACCATCCTTTTCAATCATTTGATTACACTACACTATGATGAATTACCAAAAACTGTAACAAGAACCAAAAAACCACAAGACTATTGGCATTAGAATTTTAGCGCAAAATACAAACCCGCTTTAGATTTCAAACAAAGAATCAGATCACCTTGAATAGTTAAAATTAGAAAAAGACAAGTAGTCATCCTACCTACCAACTGTGCACTATCATGCTTGCTCACCATATCTGCAATCTGACCGTCCCCCGTGGCTTGCATCAAATCAACCCTGATCCAGAATCCTCTGCTCCCAAATGATAGAAGTCTGGAAAACTTTAAAACCTTTTACCCTCCAAAGAAGGAAAAGAAGCCCTTTTTCTTGGGCTCCTCCTCGACCATCACTGCAGTCATGGTATCCTGCTCGACCAGCCTCCACGCAGCCTGCTCGAATGCCCGCCCAGCCACCGTTGGAGGCTTGTTAAGAACAAGAGGATATCCTCGATTCGTGCTCTTAATCACCTCTGAGTCCTCTGTAATGACCCCAAGCAGTGCAAGGCCGAGCATTTCCTGCACGTCGAGCACCGACATCATGTCCTTCCCTCTCATAAGATCAGTGCGGACCCTGTTAACGACCATCTTGATGTCCCGAATGCCGTCGCACTCGAGGAGGCCAGTGACCCGGTCGGGTCAGGGGTGGTCACGAGCACGGCCTCACTGGCAGGGGCGATGGCGGTGATGAATCCGGCGTCGATGCCAGCAGGGAAGTCGATAAGGACCAAGTGAGGGGCGCCCGAAGCGCGCGAGCGGAGGGCGTCGACGACCCAAGTGAGGGCCTTGGCGCCGAAGCCGAGGGGGAACATAGAGCGGGGCTTGGAGATGCAGAGGAGCTCGAGGGAGGGGTAGCGGCGGTCGCGGACGAGGGGCTGGTCGAGGCGGCAGTCGCCGTTGAGGACCTCGACGGCCGTGTAGTGGACGCGGTTCCCGAGGCCGAGGAGGAGGTCGAGGTTGCGGAGGCCGGCGTCGGCGTCGACGGCGACGACAGAGAACCCGAAGCGGGCGAGGGAGATGCCGACGTTGGCGGCGGTGGTGGTCTTGCCGACGCCTTCCTTGCCGGAGGTGACCACCACCACGCGGGGGGTCTCGCCGGCGAGCTGGGGCATGCGGTTCCACTGGAAGGTGGCGGAGACGGCGGCTCCGGGAGTCCTGCGGCGGCGGGCGCCTGAGGCTTCGGGGCCGAGGAGGACGGGAGAAGGGAGGATTGAGTGGAGGGAGGAGACGGCGCGGGGGATCGAGGGAAGAGGAGAAGCCATGGCCGCTGAGAGTGCGACGAACGAAGGGACGGAGAGGGGGACTTGATTTGGGGCGAGAGCGAAGCTAGAAATGGACCGGATTTCGGAACTCGGGCCGAATCCAGAGTTTCGGCGAATCATTTGCCGGTCTTAATCTACTTGTATATAAATATATATATATAGCCAAATGAGGTTTTATATGTGAAAATCATCCAAGCCAAAATTTTTGAGAACCACAAATGCCCAAAGCAATACGTCCAAGATACTATTATACTAACTATTAAATCATTTTACCAACTTAAGTTTAAATTAATTTATCATTCAATAATATTGATTACAAATAATAAGCATAAGATGGTTCTACAAAATATTTATTTTTTTTAGAATAAACAAAAAGTTCCAATACTAAGTTCAGTTTTAGTTCTCATAAATCTATCCAAGTTCAACATACAACACATAAGAATTTTAGACCTATCATGTTGGAGGAATCTCGATAGGCACTATAAATAAAGAAAAAAAAACAAAAACTCATTATATTATAGAGATATACTATCTCATTTTTTTCTTATTTAGTATATAAGCCTCCAAATTGATTCGAGACCTAGATTAAAGCACATGTGTCACGCATACAGAATTTTAGTTGATTTTAGTAGCTAATATGAGGTGCTTACTTAGATACAAATTTTATATCTCATGCATTTAAACATGAAATTTCTTATGTCAAGATATAAGTAATATTTGGCTATAGAGGAGGGAGGGTGTCATCTAAGTTTTCTAGAAATTTTACCATCTAACACAGACTCTTTTAACGACAATTCAGGATACATGTTTTATTGTGTATCTTTCTATTATTGCGTCAAACAGCTCAGACTCAAGACTATTGGCAAAGCTGACGAGCTTAATCAAAAAAAACTTATGTTTAATATTTAACTTTTGTATTATATATAAGGCTGTAAATAGGTTGGGTCGATCCGTGATCTGATCCGTCCGACCCGATCTGCGTAGATCCGATCCGATCCGAATTTTAAGACCTGCAGGTCCAAGTTGGATTCTAAAATTGGATCCGAATCATTTTCAGAAACGGGTTTAGATTTACCGAACGGACCCAATCCAACTCGAATGGATCCGAAGAGAGAGAAAGGAGAAAAACAAAAAAGAATTTTTTTTTTTTTGTGCGTGTATGTGTGTAGATTGTGTTATTGGTCATTTTTAAGTTAATTTATGGCGGATTTTCAAGGCATGAGGGGAAAAGCCCTAAGGGGACTAGGGTTCAAGTGTGGAAGAATAGCAATAAGCATAGGTTCACGGAATCCAAAGAAACCTCGGCTTGTCTGGATTCTCTCTCGATCTATTACACTGTTGATACCTCTGGTGTCTCGGCAGCTGGTTTTTTTTTTCCTTCTGTTTTTTTGTTTTTGTTTCTTTTAACTTTTGTAGGGAGAAAGTGAGGGAACACTGAACAAAATTTGGGTCATGTGCCAGTTTTCTGCAATGGAATTGGATTTTGGAAGAAGGTCTGGGATTTTTTTTTGTCCTCGTGAGAGGGGAGCTGTGATATGAAATTTGGCCCGTAGACTACTTAGTAAGTCATGGGTCATCTGACTAGAGGTCAATCGCAAGTCTGTCAAAGTCATGGGTCACCCAACACCCCATAATTATGATATGATCAAATCAGATTTGCTCAAAATCACTTCCAAAAGCACAATAAATTGGACCGTTCCGGTTCCGAACCTAACACTAACTCGGATCTGATTCGGACCCAATTCGATCCGATCCAATCTTCAACCGGATCGGATCTGAGTCCAAAATTAAAATCCAAACAAAAAATCGGAACGGATCGGAATCACTCAGGATCTGATCCGATCTATTGCACCCTTAATTGTATAGTTGTATAGATGCATAGAAATTATTAGGTGCTCAGTTTAAATTAAAAATTACTAAACCGAATCGAATCTGCCGGTGTAGCTCGAACCGAGCCGATCCGATCTCCAACCAAATTGATTCTTCAATGAAAAACGGTTCCGACCGAGCCGAAATCAGACTAGAATTGATTCTCCAATAAAAAACAGTTCCGACCGATTCGCACCGATTTTGGAGCCTGGTGTGCCCCAATTCATAAATCGGCACTCTAGGTTTGGTATCAGTTCGGCACGATTTGAATCGATACCGGAACGGCTTGCTTCCACGAATCTTGGTTTAAACCAATATCCGTAATAACCACATGCGTTTTTTCACCAAGAAAATAATAAAAAAAAAATACCGACGTAAATGAGATCTCCCTCCAAATCGACAAGCTCGGTCATTTGGCGGGCACCGAGACGACGAAACTCGAACGCTCTCCAATGGAACCAGATCTCCTCAAATCCTCCCTCTTCTACGCCGATCAGCGCCTTTGCTCCGCCGAGATCCTCTCACCTTCCGAAGTCTTCGATCCGTTCCTCTCTTCGATTTCTTCTTCTCCCATTCGATTCGCCGCTCTCGAATCCCCACCATTTTATTCTTCCCCGTCTCTCTTTAGATTAATCCTAACTTTTCCCTTTGAATCGCCTCCAGGTGCGGGCAAGAATCGAAGTCGCCGTCCTCAATTTCCTCAAGATCCTCACTTCCCCGACCCCCGCTATCCCCGCTCTCGCTCTGGTCTCTTCCCCCCTTCAAGTCCTCCAAAAATGGTTCTTGTGGTGATGAACGTCGGTAGCTTGTAATTTAGTTCAATTGATTGTTTATTGCACTGAATTTTAATGGAATACCGAGCAAAGCCAGCTTCATGTTGCCAAGTTTAAATTCTTATGAGAACTCTGGTTGTATTGATGCTTGTGAAGCAATAGGAAGCTATGTTTACAACTCTAGCGTTATTGCTCTGCTCTTGTACGTATCATGAAATGAAATGATCTAAACATTTGTCCATCTTGTAGTTTAAACTTTAAAACATTATTTCCTTGCTAATAACCTATGGATCAACAGATATTTGATTGCCATCTCAAGTTATTGGCTATGTAATTGGTTTTAATCTGAAGCAAAAGATCCCTTAATTCTACTTTCTATATATATATCAACTGTGACTGCATCGATGCTTTTGCAAACCAGTCAGAAGCTATGGTTATGAGTACCACATCACTCATTCGTTTTGTATAGTATGAAGAAATTATATAAGTGATATGCTCCATACTGTTGAAGAACTCTTAAATTGCTTTTAAATATTTCATTGGCCAGGCAATCCTGTGAATTATTCTGGCATTCTCATTATCAAAACAATTCATGATAAAAAATGCACATGATTTATTAGTAGAACATTCATGGATTACACATTTATGATGTCAATATTGTTGTTGGCAGAGGCAGTGCTAATATTCTGTTGCTTCTGTTTCCTTTCCATGTTTGTTTTTACACGAATCAGCAAATGTGAATTTTGATAATTTCACAAATTTTCATCTCCTTTAATATTAAAATTTCAATTATCTGGAATCTTTCCAAACTTTATGCTGAATTTTCTCCATATCCCATATTCTAACTCTTACTCTCAGCTGAGTAATTCTGGAGGCCAAATTTGTGATTTTGCATGAAATAAATTAATCTTGACATTTCAGCCTACCATACTGCACAAGTTTTCCCAGAGCGGTTACCCTAATCATGATTTGAAGCATAATTACCTCATTGGTACAATAGGTTAGTAGAAGGTCAGATAATAGTTGGCTACGTCATGGACTGTTGAGTGATGTTTCCTCAGTCTTCCTTTCTCATTCCTTTTGTATGAGGTCTCTCACAAGAGCCAATGATGCCAAGGCCTTCATTAGAGGTAATGGGAGCAACATCTGTTCCCCTTCTTGAGCATTTTTCCTCCTGTTTGCTTCTTATCTAGGCTTTGGTGGGCTTATTTTGTCTTATTGCATGCAAACGGACATGCATGCACTTGTAGTGTGGAAGGTCATGGAAATGTGTTTTCGGGTTCTGCATCACGGAAAGCTAGTCACCCAGAGGGAGCTCTTTTATAAGTTGCTCAGCGACTCGCCAGAATTCTTTACTTCTCAGTGTCAAGTCAACAGAACAGTGCAAGGTTATAATTTCCTTCCCCTTTCTTGGCGGTGTTTTGTGGTCATGAAATTATGCCCTGGCTGAACTTCATCAGTTACCCAATTTTAGATGTCGTTGCATTGCTTCGTTGCACTCGACGGAGTCTAGGTATCATGGCATCCAGCAGAGGTGCGATCATTGGGCGCTTACTGTTGCAGGTGCAATGTGTCTTAAGATAAAATTTTGTCACTCTTTTTTTTCAGTGAACATAATATGTAAACCCTTTTGTTGGTAAATGGGGGATCATGTCCATCTTTTCTAAATGCAAATTGCAGTTGACATAAATCACGAGGTGCTACAATTACTTTAAATGGGCTATTGAATGCACATATAATTTCTTCTCCTTTTCATTTGCATCACATGGGTTACATGCTGATTAGTTTGAAATGAAATATAAAACCAAGGAGCCAGGTGAAGAGATCATTGACTGCTCTGTGCTTGGACAAGCTGGACATGTCATAACGGGAGACTTAAATTTGTTGAGCAAACTGGTTTTCCGTTCAGATGCTCGATTTATTATCATAGTAGAGAAGGTAGCTTAGTATTCTATGGTTTACCTGTGATCTCAATCAATTTCCCCAGCTAATTTTGATAATTGGATTTGAATAGGATGCAATTTTTCAAAGGTTGGCTGAAGATGGCCTATTCAATCAGATACCATGTATTCTGATCACAGCTAAAGGATATCCTGACATTGCAACAAGGTAACCAGCCAGCAAAACAAAAGCTATAGCTACTTCTATCTTAATTTATCTCATTGGAATTTGTTTAAGCTGGCAGTTATGTGCAATGGGGATAAATACTACAAATAGAAATTTGCATGTATATATCTAAAGGTCCGAAGAGAGGACTGGTGACATGAAAACTTAGTGAAGTTGTGGAGAGTTGCTGAAAAAGCTCTTGTTGACTAGGGATAGACATTGCTAAGAACATTTTCTCATCTCTAAGCCTCACGCCATATAGATGTGACAAAGCAATTTTGTTATTGTTTCGGTGATAACATGATTAATAATATCATGAACCATGATATCCTGTTTTTTTAACCCATATCAATTTCTAGTAGCAGGTGACTTAAAATTTTAACTTAAACTGATATATTTTTTATGCATGTAAAAGATGAATGTGAAAACTATGGCCATGAGGTATGATTATAACAAATTTTCCTGCATATGGATGTAATTCTTCAATGCTTATTTTCAGAACATAAAAATGTAAATACATTTATCCTGCGAGATTACAAATGATCCTGCTTGTTGATTCTCTTTTTTTAAAATTATAACTATGTTGATGGAATTTTCACTCTGTGCTCACTGCAAATAAACGTGCTGTGGGAATAATGCTGACAACTTTAGTAATAGTATTTGGGACGAATAATGTCAAAATACTTTTTTTGTTGTGCCATAAGTTTGCAGGTTGTATTGGATTATGTTATTAATTTTAGAGCTTTATTTTTTTCCAAATAATATATATATATATATATATATATATATATATATATATATATATATATATATATTCTGGGAAGTGCGAACAGTATGAAAGATTTAGTATTCAAATTTTGTTTTAGTAAAAGTATGCTGCTTTTTGGGCATCACTCATGGTCCAGATCTCCATTTAGACATGTAATACTTTCTCCAATGCTGACCTTCTTTTTCAAATCTGCTGTTAATAGCTTTAATTTAGATGATGCTAAGAAAACTGGGTTAAATTTAGAGCACATGATTGATGCTAGTGCCTTGGTCAGGAGTAGGTTAGATTTGATCCTTTTATATAAATTTCCTAGTCCAGCTTATTGTTTGAACTATCATGTGGATGGCAATATAGGTGAAGTGTTGTAGTTGAGCTTATCGTACAGGCTTTTATGGAGGGCACTATTAGGTAGAAAAGGAATTGAGCAGGATGTTTACTTAAAATTGTCTCGTGCCCTTAACAGTCAACAGATCTCATAACCTGATTGTTCAGCATGGACAGAATTGACATTTGCAAGACTTGATCATCATGCAACATCAAAATGGACAGTTATGTTTGGTAAAGTCCTCACTGTCTAAGTCAGGATTTATGTTATAGGAGTCAGGTTTAAATGGTTTTTATGTAATAGATGTGCTATGAAGTGATGGGAAAAAGTTTAGCACTTACAAATGCAAGGTAGCTCACTGTCTTAGTCAGGATTTATGTTGTGGGAGTTAGGTTTAAATGGCTTTTATCTAATAGATGTGTTATGAAGTGATGGGAAAAAGTTCAGCGCTTACAAATGCAAGGTAGCTTCATCTATCTGGAGGGATTTTGAAGTGATTTAGAATATATAAACTACAATGTTATTTCTGAAGGAAAACATAGAAACTTATTATTAAAGATGTCTAACATACGAAGTTAGCCTCTTAGACTGATGCATGAACCGTATTTATTCTGAAGCAAAAAATCGGACTAATGTCCTTGTTAAAATTCTATTTGCCGCCAGTAAAACATATCTGATATGTAAGGAGGCAGCTAAAATGTTTGGAAACAAATGTACTCCTTAGTAACAAACTACTCTTTTATATTAAAGAGGATGTTGCCATCACACTTTTGGATAACTGGAATTCACATCATTTAAGAAGATCTTTTGCCATTGACAATTGAAATGTCAAACTGAATCATGAGATGCATTACAACAGGTCATGTTGCTAGGGAAAACACATGGTTGTTTTATTAAACTCAATTCTGATTCAGCCCATAAGAAATTTTATGTGAGGATAAGTAGTTTAGCTGCATGAAGATGATGAACATCTGTTGCTTTTACTACACAGATATAAAACTACATATTTTTGCAACTGATTCATTCTGTAGCTTAGAGCTGCTAAAATTGACACGTAATGTAGGGACATTTTGTTGAAATATTCTAGTCCTGTTTGGGTTGGTAAGAGTTTCAAACTTTTCATGGGATGTTCTTGTTGCTAAGCCTACTGTTGCATTGTTGACGTTCTCTAACTCTGGGTCCATTTGCCTCTTTTGAAGGGAAACAAAACAAGTTCTGCTTTGATTTGCTCATGAAAATCATACTGTTAAAAACATTGTCTCCCTGGTCCGTATCTATCTACAAGTGCCTCAACCATTCATTGGATATTTGTTGCTGACTCTATAAGCGCCATTTTTTCTAGAGTCAAGATGACAATGATGTGCTTTTTATCAAATGGGGATGTTCTTTAGGTTACCTTGAAAAAATGGTGCCTCGTTGATCTACTTTTGATAGTTATCATTTGGCAAGCAACCAACCTAACATATGGGTTTCTTGAAAAATATACCTAGTTACCTACTATATGGTTAATCTTGGATTGTTAAGAAAAGGTGGCAATCTTCCGGTCAATGTAAATAACTCGTGCCTCACACCCATGGAAAGTTGGAAACACCTTCTGAGGTGTTGGGGGAAAAACTTCCTCCTGGTGGAAGAAGAGTGCAACTCCTGGGTTATGGCCACTTTGTGTTTCTATAATTTTTATGAATTGGTATTGTTTTTTCTTGCAGTGGAACTTGCAAAACGCAAAGATACAATTTTTTTCTTCCTATTTTAACCTTCTCTTCTCCTCCAATAAGATTCTAGGATCAGCTAAATCCTGCTGCTTGCTGCCAATAATTTCTCTGCACCATTCGGAATTCATTGACACCTTGTACAATGTCATGATTGGTACATTGTTGAGGAAATAATCTTGTAGATTATGATAAACCGAAACATAAGGATATCAATAATTTCCTATTCTGGTTGTATCTAGTGTATAATCAGGGTCCAATCTTGTTTATTTGAATATGATGGTTAAGAAATGTAGCACAATAGGGGGTTAAACGTAAGCAAGAATTTTCACTACGGGTGGCAAATTGGCATACAGTGGACTGAGAACTAGGCTACTTTGAATCAACCAGATGTGCAAAGCAAGTTATTATTTGTCTGTAATTTGGTGCAGATCTATCACAATTTGGGTCAGAGACATGGAGCTTCCAGGACAATGTTGGATGAGTTTCAATAATCTGGACATCACATACACATCATGAATTTAATGTTTAGGTGCATGCAAAATATTTATGTCTGTATGCTATACTTTCAGCACTTTTATGTAAGTCATTAATGTTCTGGGTAGTATCATTGCTTGAAAGTATGAGTTCTATTATTGATAATTTTTGACTTTGATAGACAGTCTAAATGTTTTACTACTGATTGTTTTTCATGATAATTAATATAAAACAGGTTTATTCTACATCGACTAAACCAGAATTTTCCAGACTTGCCAGTTTTGGCATTGGTGGATTGGTGGAACCCCTTGCCCTTTGACCGTGCCATGGGATAGATACCAGAATCATTTGACATATAATAAACAAAAGGTTTTTGCAGGAACCCAGCAGGGCTGGCAATACTATGCACCTATAAGTTTGGAAGCACAACTATGGGTTTGGAATCATACAGATATGGTACTTACTCCATAGATCATGTTTAATCAAATTATACAGATGGGGATGAAATAAGTGGCTATCAGTTCTCTCTTGCAGCTTGCAATGTTAAATGGCTTGGACTACGAGGAGATGATCTGCAGCTTGTACCTCAACATTCATTGGTCCAACTGAAGCCGCGTGATCTACAAATAGCCAAAAGCTTGATGTCATCTAAGTTGCTGCAGGTAGACAATTAATTGCAGAGTTCTCTTTAGTGAATATTGTATATTTTACATATATTTAAAAATAGTATAGGTGAAGTTAGAGCATATTTTATCTTATAAATTATAAATCTCACATGAAAAATCCCAGGCTTCTAATTATTTACACTCACTATGCATCCCAACTTGCTGGTTTCCTAATATGTGTAAAAGTTGGCTGTCTTTTTGTTTCTGTTGTTGCTTTCTACCATGCAGTATGTTTTTTAATTGACTAAGTAGAATACTTAATATGAAAAAGAAAATAAAAACTACATGGCCCTCATTAATCGCTCAAAGAATAAGACCAAGGCCTATAAGGCTTAAAGACTAAGTTTTAGTCTTCATTAAGCTCCTAAAATCAGCTTTGTATCCATTCATGTCAAATCCATAAATTTTGTTTCGTTGCCGATGATGATAATGTCTTGACTGGACAATGGTCTCCGTTACTCCAGCTGGCCTCACTTTAATTGTCTCCTTTCGTACATACTTCTTTCTACAGTACCTGCATTCTTTGAAATATTTTCGTGATACATTTATTTCTAATTTCTCTTCTGAATTATTGGCATGTCATAAGAACTGAGGTTTTTCTTATATGGTGCACTGAGGAGACATTATATGTACCAATTGGAAATTATAATAGAGTTTAAGAAACATAGTGTGGATTTAGAACAGCTTGAAAGATTTAGACTTCATTGATTAGGAATTCTTAGTATAATTGTTATAGTCAAGAACCATATACATCTTTCTTTTAACACTCATCTAACTATAAAATTTATTTATTTATTACATGTCAGAGGTCATCCTTTTCATTTTGATGAAATATTCCAGAGGAGACTCATACTATTATGTGCCCTTCAAGTGCTAAGGATTATTTTATTTGCCGTTAAACCATGGAACAACTTCATTAAATTTATCACTGTTTGCACATTTAGTCCCAGATAACGGTGCCATGCACCTCTCCATACCACATAGCTACATGTTTGCTGTCATTTAGAGATCAAAAGATATGTCTCTTCCAAGTTGTATTGTTTTTGCATATTACTTTTCAAGAATTTACTCAAATTTGATAAAAGGAACCTACATATTCTAGAGTTTCCTAACCCACTGTCAAAGTCAGCCTCTCTTTTCCTTAAAAGTGCTTCACACTTTCATGACAGGGTAGCCAGATTTCTCTTTAGTAGCGTGTCAGTACAAACACGAACTGTTCCTACTGAAAGCAGCACTCATGTATTTTTCTTGACTCTTTAACTCGATGAATGTTCCCTTCAACCAAGCTTTTTGTTGATCTTGTGGACTGGCTTCCTACTCGAGTACTCAGATCTCTAGTATGATCCACTGCTTCTGATTGGACCCATTGCCTCGCCTAAAGATCTATTCCCCAGTGTGCTGACCTTCTGTTGCAAACGGTTATTTTGTTACTGTTGCTGTTGTTTTTGTCCCTGTCATTGTCTTTGATCTAATCTCATAAAGTTGGTAAAGCATGGTGACTGCATAATGCTTTCGTTGAGCCATCACTTTGCTAGATTAGAAATTTAAGGGACAGCATTCAACAAATATAGCAGCAACAGCCTCTCTGAAAGGGAGAGATGTGGGTTAGTTGGGCAATGCCAGAGTGCAAACCTATAACTATCTGATTAAAAGAAGGGTAAACTGCAAATATATTTGCAGCAATCGCAATGCTATATCATCAGAAGTAATAAACCTCAGTGTAAACCTCCCCTTTTGGATGTATTTTACGTTTCAATATTGCAACACTTTTTTTTTGAAAACACAATGTCCTATATATTTTTGGTTTTAAAATATGGGATATATTCCATAAATTTCTACAGATTCTTTAATTTCAATGTAAAATTCCTTCTAAGTTAGCACAGCTACCATTGCAAGTAACTCACAAGAAGTCTTATGACATTATGATTTTTCAGATGTTGCTTCAGCTGTTTAAAAGCTAAAAATGATTTTAATGGCATTAATTTGTTTATTTTGAAGGAGCCCTATGCAGCAGAGTTGACAATGATGGTTGAGATGGGCCACAAGGTGGAAATTGAGGCTCTGTACTGCCATGGTTTTGATTTCTTGGGGAAATATATTGCAGGGAAGATTGTACAATCCGATTATATTTGATGAAACTATGCTAATTTGTGGTTACCTTTTAAATTTCATGGCATCAGAATGCACTGTTCTTTTCTCTTTTTGACTTGAATGTGGTTGAATATATAAAATTTATTTGAGAGTTAATGTCGAGAAGAGGAATCAGTTGAGTACCGGTTAGATGATGGATCTTAGAAGCTAGGCATGTTAATCATATTATATGGTAAACACATTGTCAGAATTTTAATTGCTTTCATTGCTTGTAAGAAAGGTGCTTTTATACTATTTCCCATTAATAAGTCTCTTTTGTTCTCAAATTTGATTATGTTGTATGAGATACAACAAGCTGTAGGTGACTGCCTATCTTGTGCTCGTCATTGCTAGTCATGATAAAAGAAAATTATTTAGCTTTACTTTCTAACCCTTAAATATTTTTCATCGTTACTTAAATATGGCATAATGCTATGCCCCTTTGATGATTGGAAGTTGAGATCAATGTTGTGGACAATGTTTTCTTTGTTGCAATACCGAGTAACATCATCAACAGGAAACAATGAGCTGAATAGCAGTAATATCACACTTACAGATAAAGGCCATCCTCAAATGTTTAAGCCATAGAAGACTTGAGACACATGGGTTGGTACAAGACATTTCTCAAAGCTTGAGCAAAGAGGCTTCTCAGAGTTATTCTAACATTGTATTAGAAGACCTTATAAGCATTTGCTTAAGACGAAAACAAGCCAAAATAACAACAGTTCTTGTTTATTTTGTTTTGTTTTGTACTTTTGTGGAATGAAACATCTATCAAACTCTCCAAGCAATAAAATTAACAAAATGTATCATTTCATGGTATATCCAACAAGTATTTAGTGATACTTTACAAAGATACCTAATGCAATCGGTCCCATGCATTGGAATGGGGGTATTTAAGTATCGTTCATTTAAGCAAATTTATTTATTCGTAATCTTTCATTGTCAGGCCAACTATTTCCCTTGAAGCTATCGTGTAAAAATAACAGGCCTAGAAAACTAGCACTTTGGGGATTATGATGGGCACACATCATGTAAAGGTAATTTGAACATCCAAAGTCCTCTTCATCTCATTTTCTATGGTGAGTTCAAAGATACTCTAGCTTTATTAGATTCTTGGGTACTGGGTAATTATTGATGCCTGCGGTGCACCTGGTTATATACCATATGTAAATGGCAAGGTGAATTCCCCAGTAGGATGGAAATGGATCCAGCCATGCTAAGCCTAAATATCCATACTCAGATTGGTCATTGTTCAATTGGAGCTACCACTTACTCTATACTGCCTGAATAAGTGATAGATAAATTAATTAAACATCCATTATAATATGCACATAACCATGCATGACTACACACACACACACACACACACGCACACACACTGACTATCAATACAGATTAGATAAACAAATACCTATATTCATATTCTCGATCAGATATATGGACAAATTTGGATATTACTGGAATGATGGAAAGAAATGAGAACATAATCTGAAAATAAGGGATAATCATGCATGGTTCTGAATGAAGATGGATTCGAACAAGATACAAGCAATCAGAAAAGTATGTGTCAATGAATATTGAGTCACAAAGTGTCCAATATATGTGATGCCAAGAGGTCTAGTGTGCATTATTCTTGTAGGCTTATAGTTGTTGAATTGTTGGCATAAACAAAGGGTATAGTTTTTTTCCATTTCTTCATTGGCTGCATAATGGGTGGGTATCCTTTCTCCACTATAAACCTTAAGGTAAGAAATTACCCAAGATCTCTTGGTCTACCACTGATTAATTTACTGATAGTTCAATTTTTGTCTTCGTAAGTGTCCATTGTCTTATATAAAAAAGGTTGAATCTCAAAGGTAAATCTAATAATTGATTAGACTTAATATTCATAATTGACACATAGTCATATCTAAATCTAGATCGATGAATGCAGGAAATCTATATTGGATGTGTGGGAGATTGTGGGTAAAAATATCTAGATACGCCTATATTCTTTTTCTTTTTTTTTTGATACACCGACTACTCATCCTACTCTAGTGTAGGTGTAGCCAATCGAATCAAAAGAAAGAACCTGCCACAACGGTGCTGGAAGGCCCCTCGATGAGTCCAAGAGATCTTTTCGGAATGCTGCACCGCATAAGTAGCCACCTAATCGGCAGCTCGGTTTGCCTCCCGGTAGGCATGCACAACCTGAAAGGTGCTATATCCTCCCAATATCTGCTAAATGTTATGAAAGGGCTCGCATCCCCCCTCGACCTCTCCTCTCAGATCCAATATATCACAGTGGTCGAGTCTCTCCCAGGTTGATGCGCTCCGCCCCTAGCTGCCGGCTTGCAAAAGCGAGACCCTCTCAAGCGGCCCAAAGCTACGCCTATATTCTTTGCTAGAGCATATGTGCCGGTTTCCATTCACTTGCTCTAGTATGCATATCTTGATGCTTTGGCTATTTTGTATGTACATCTTTGTGCAACAATCTCATAATCCAAGGGATGCAACCTCTTTGAACACTACTACTATTTAGCTAGCTAATATCTAGCTACATGGGCTATCATCAAGCTATCCTTCTCAAGTCACCTTTTTTTTATTGCTTCTCATGAATATGCTATGAACCATCATGGGAGTTTGGACATATATCAACTACTTTGTGTAAGCCTCTTAGGAATAAGATAAAGGATACCCAAATCGAACATCTTGCATGTAAAAAAACTTATAGTTTGCAAATAAAAATACTTGCCATATGGATATTTCTACCCCTTCCTTCCTTTTATTCTATATACACAACTATTTGTAATTACTAAAATGGTCCTGGAATAGCTATGTTATAGCAAAACCACCATTTAGATATAGAGTTGGTTTTAGAATTTTTTGTATGAATACCTTTTTATAAATTTAAATTTACGTAAATACCCTTTTAAAATTTATATTTATTTTTATATCATCATAAAATACTATTTTTGCACAAATGCCCCTAATATAACGGTTTTTCTAACACTGTTAATAAAAACCATATTTATTTTAATTAAAAATAAAATAAAATTTTGAAATTACTTTTTTGTTCTCCATCACGAACGTCTTATAAATGTTTCTTTTTGCACATCTAAGCATTAAGAATATTTTAGTCATTTTAATTTAAAACGGTTAATTTTTTAACAATATTAGATGGTGTGAGTACAGATGCAAAAATGAGAATAAAAAAAAAGTAGAATAGCAAAACAAGTATTTTACATGAGTATACATGCAAATATTAATTTTGAAAGAGTATTCATATAAAATTCGATATTTAGGAGGATATTCATGCAAAAAAAACTCTTAAATTTAACATCTTTCAAAGCGAAGAAACAATTTGAGATTATGTATCATAAAAAATAGTATTTAGCATGTATGATGCACATATTTAAGCAGGGGATAACATGATCTAAGAAGTAAATGGTCTCTCCTAAAAAAATAAAAATAAAATGAAACCAACTACTCAGTGTGCTATCACCATGTAAGATAAGAAAAAAAAACAGCAAAGAGATGGACTCGCTCTTTCTCCCCCTTAATTACAATGTGAAAAGAAAAGATAATGTTCATAAAAAAATTAAAAGTAAATGGTTCCTAAGTTTCCTATTCTTATAGCAGTATAGATTAATTAGATGGAGAGAGAGAGAGAGAGAGAGAGAGAGGAAGGTGTCCATGACGCTTTTTTCCAAAGTTCATTACAACATATGCATACGTATTTGTCATAACTAGAAGCAAATTAATTTATTATTTAATAAATGAATAAACGTTTAATGAGATGAAGCTCCCCAAAACGAGGAGGGCACAGCTGTAAATTCGCGGTAAGAAAATGGTCCTCTCTCTCCCTCTCTCTCATGTCAGACGAGACGGAGTCCAGGCGAGTCGAGACCGCGCCCCTCTCTCCTCTTTTCTCCCCGCTCTCACTCTCTCTCTCTCTCTCTCTCTCGCCTTCTCTTTCCCTCTCTTCCCTCATCTTCGATCGGAAGCGGAAATTGGACGATTCGAGCACAAGCCCTTCTCAACCCCGCTTCGTCGATCGCTGTCGCCCTTGGAAACCTTCTCGCCCTCCGACTCAGGTAGCTCCTCTCTTCTCCGCTTGTCTCCCCGAAATCTTTAGGGTTTTGAGACAAGAATCCCTTTTCGTATTTGAACCCTCATTCCAAGAATCCATGCCCTTGTTCTTGGATTCTATGGTATCAGGGGATAAATCTCTAGATTTCCGTGTTGATATCTCTTTGTGAGAGGATTATGTTTGTGTGTGTTGTTTAACAAGTTTCTGATGATTAATTGGTGATTATATTTCGGTGCTATTTGTGGATGGTTTTTAGGTATAGTTTTTGAATAGCGCGCTGTACGGAACTGTGGATTTCACTTCCTAGGCTTTGGCAAGAAGGGGTTGCTTTGTTTGGGTTCTTTTTACTTGGCATTGTTAAATCTCTGGGGTTGAAGGTAGTGGTAGGAAATTGAGCTACTTGGAACTTTGGCACGCATCTAGAAAGTGGTTTTGCCTTTCTGGTTGATAAGTTTTTTGTGCATTTTGTCATTGGGAATGAGTCTGGAGAATGAGGAGCAGTTGGTGCTAGAATCTCTGCCTGAAAGTATATCTGAATGTCGAAAGTAAGTATTTTTGACTTAGATCTTGTTAGCTTGTCTTAATGCACTGATATTGTTTGCTAAACCCTTTGTTTTTGCTTTCTTGCAACGGGACTCAGGCAGTCAAAAATATCCTACACCAAAGATTTTCTTTTGTCGCTCAGTGACTTGGATATTTGCAAGAAGTTGCCCAGTGGGTTTGATGCTTCAATTCTGAGGTATAGTTTGAATGAATCTCTGTTAAGTGCTCGATCGTCAATTGCACTCTGAAATGGTTTGGGCTCAACCCCTGTTGTTATTTGGAAGCAGTGAACTTGAAGATGCTTCTAATAGCATACTTGAGCGGCAAAGAGGTCTAGGAGGCTTACCTTTGCAGGGTTCAAACCACAATGACTATGCCTCATTACCATTAAATAGGTGGGATGGTTCAGATAGTTATTCTCGAGGAAGCTCAGGGAGGTGGGACACCCGTTCCTCTGGTTCGAGTGATAGAGACGGGGACTTTCAGTCAGACCGTGAATTGTTTATGCAAGGTTTGTTGGTTGTGGACATTACTGTTGATCGATGAAGTTTTCCTTCACAAATGTGCTATGAGAATTTTTCTGTTGTGATGCTTGCGTAGTAGTTTTCCAGAAGTATTAAATATCTACATGGATGTTGTAATGTTTTCATTTCTTTCTTTTCAAGTAGATATTCATATTTTTTTTGGTACAAGTAATCAAATAAGTTTAATTAAATAGCTAAATCTAGAACATTTATATGTTTAATGTAACCATTGGTAACTTTGTATGATTGGTTGTCACTCATATTCAAGTATTTCTAGAAAGGATTGTTGTACCACCTCGAACCGCTCGGTTTGGGGCATACTGAGCTGTATCGAGAGTGGACCGGCATGATTCCATCCCTCAGTTCGAGAAATCGGCGAGGGAGGGGGAGTGGGAGAAGGAAAGAGAGGAAAGGAGAGAGGGAGAGGGAGCGGGGGAGAGAGAGGCCGAGAGAAGGGAGAGAGGGGACTTTCGAGCCCCCATCTCCAGCACATAGCACACGAGAATAGGGTGGAGTCCCTATTTCAAAATGAAACAGGGGTTTCTGCCCCTCTTTTCTTTTGATTTTTTTTTTAAAGTGAAGTCGACACGAAACGAAACAAAGGGCTCCAACCCCATTCTCATGCTTCGGAGGAGATGGGGGCTCAAAAGCCCCCCCCTGGCTCTCATTCTCTTGGCCTCTCTCTCCTCTCTCCGTCCTTCCTCCGCCTCTCTCTCTTTCTCCCTCTCTCCTTCCTCCCTCTCTCTCCCTTCCTCCCTCTCCCTCCCTTCCGCTCGTTTTCTTTCTTTCTTTCTTTCCTTTTTTCTCTCCCTCTCTCTCGCCACCTCTGCTGTATCGGTACATGCTCAAAACAGAACAATATGGTTGCGTACCATACCGCTGGGCAACTGGTATGGGTCTCGGTACCGGCATAGCAAATCTTGATTTCCACCACATTATGGCACTTGTATGTTCATGCTATTGACCATCTTTCATTACTGAAGTTAATTAAAACTATGAGTTTCCATTGTTATTTTAGGAAATGAATGGCGGCTATTGAAAGTTCCAAAAACACATGCTTACATTCATGCGGATAATTATATGTGACGTTTAAAACAATTGAAGGAAATCTTTTAATGATGTTTGGGTAATTTTATAGTTGTCTTATCCTGGAAAAAGCAATTTTCATATTGCTGAATAGCTACTGTTATCCCACTTTTCATACTTTACTTCTTAAACAAACATATTGTCGTTGGGACTGTCATATTGCTTTTCTTTTAGTAACTTTTATTTTGTAGAGCAATGCACTTTTTAGCTTTTTGAAAATGTTGCTATATTTAAGATGTTTATGGATAATTTTGTATTTTTAGGACTTCTCTTTGTGTATCCATGTGAAAAGGAAAAAAAAAATCTTGCTTGGTGAAGCTAACAGTTGATTCCATGTTGAACTGAGTTTTAGATTCTAATGGTATTAGGAATATATTTCTCGGTTGAATAATTATCATCTAGTTACCTATTGCTTGGCAACCTTTGTTTTTCTTCCTATTTCGTACCATGTCTGCTTTTTGCTTCTTATGCCCTTTATGGTTTATCTTGTATCAAGTACCTTTAATCATACCATGAATCTTGGAAAACAATAAATTTTGTTTTGTCATTTTAATTTTTAATTCTTATAATAGTAAGTCTTGAATCTTGTGACTAATAAGTAATTGTGTTATACTATATAACAATATGATTTTAGATGATGTTTATGCAACAACTATGTGTTTTCTGTGTATCCATCAAAGCTCATTTTTCTTGCTCTAATACATCTCTTTGATCAATGCTTTGACACCCTTATAGGCTACTAAGAGTTTGCATCGGAAAAGTCGTAAAAGTTTATAAACCCTGCATTTGAGTCATTGATTCTGGTGCTTTCATCTTTGCAGTGCTAGAGAAAATTTATAAATGAGAGATTGTGGAAGATGAAATTGAAGGATGCTTTTTTGAGTTGAGTTGTTCAATGACTTCATATGTGATGGTGGATAATGATGGAACGCGTAGTGTCATTTCAATGTTTGAATGCAGCTTGGAGACTATTGCAAATATGCAACAAGTACTTTTACTAGCCATTTTAGAAACTAGAGGGTATTAGCTTCTCTTTAATGTGCAGCTAAGAACAATCACTCATGTCTTTCAATCTCTTCTTTTGGAGTTCTCCGCTGCTCGATATACTCTGGATCTTAATGCATGGGTAGTCGAATGAGTGGATTCTTTGGATTATGATGATGAGTTTGTATTGAAACACATGAGGGTGTGTGATTGCTCACAGTTGAAATAGTTACCGAACCAAGTTTCTAGAAAACAATGACTCTTTATAAAAAAATATTCACGAAAGTGATATATGTTTAGTCATCGAGTTAAATTAACTGAGAAATATGCGACATTAAGTTGTTTGGGATTGCCTGAGTGATTGGATTGGATGGATTGACCTGTTTATGTGTTTTTAGGTTATCTTGCTCTCTGTATGTGATTGTAATCACTTCCCAAGTCTTATGCATATGAGTGTTTCGTGTTTTACTCTGGTATACTGATCCAGGGAGCCCACTTATTGTTCATGATGGCATTGTTTAAAATACAAGAGACAGTTGGGAAGAAAAGGAAATAACTTGGATCCGCTAGAAGAACATTGGGGTCCACCAAGTATATAATCATTTAATCAAGAACTCGTCAATATGCTTTTCTCATTCTACATAAATGGACGATATGTATTAAGCCAAAGAAACATGAATTAATTTGGCCTGTATCTAATCAAAAACTTATTCTAAGTTATTCTAACACAGGAAGAAACCAAACCATTCTTAATATGACTCAAAACCCTAGATAAATCGCATGTTTTAATGTCATGCTAGATCAAGTACAAGTTTAAGTGTAGAAAGGGGTAATGTTTGATTATTTTTGAAGGATTTCTATCAAATTTGTTCGTCTAAGGGTCTCAAATGAGGCTTTCAGTAAGGGTTTACATCAATTTGTTAGGATCATGAAATTGAGACTAGTGTTTCTATTTGGCTGTTTGGCATATAATTTGTGTCCTAAAGGAAAATGTATTTCCTAATCTAAAGTGGTCCAACCCTTGTTCAGACTCTTTTCAAGCATCAAAAAATATAAAGGGCTTTTCCACACTTGCACAAGTCTATACTTCATCTAGGTTTTACTATGGGCCCCTTTTTTGCCGAAAGCTTCCTTTACAGGAATTTGGCAGCAATTTTGATTGTTGATGTCAGTTTGAGTGCTGCTTGTAAAACATTTGCATAACTTTGATGAACTGTTCCTTGATCTATATGCTTCACCCAATATAATAGGTTCAGGTTCTGGTTTGGTTGCTCTGCTCTGTTAGAAAAAAAAAAACAAGATGATGAAAATGATGAATAAGTAGGGAAAGGAACCTGTTCAGTTTTCAGTCTTAATCTAATCTTAGATTTGGATACATAAACTGCAATTAGGAAAGAAGGATCTGTGGCGAAGCAACTAAAATGTGGGTTATGTTGGCTTCTTAGGTGAAATAAGGTAAGGCAACATGTATAAAGACTTGATGTTCAAATTCTGGGGTGAATTTTGAATTAGTGATCACTTTTTAAAAGAGTGCATGTAAATGATTCTTTGGCTTATAATTTGTACCTTTGATATGAAAGAAATTACTCTACATCAAACTTCTTCACTTTCCCTCTTCTACTAGATTATTTTCATGTCTCGTGGCATTCCATGGGATTGTTCGTTGGTTGCAAGAGCTTAACTTGTGACTATATGGTGGGTCACCCTTCCCACCAGCTGTTCTTGTCGTCAGCCCCCCTATTGGGCTGAAGAGCTTGGTTATATACTAGCGTCAGATTTTAGTGCTTCTTGTTAGGTTGACAACTGATATAAAATGTCTGGCCAATCTTGTCATTAACCTTTAATGGCTTAGATTGTGCTTCTGGCCAATGAACACATTTTCAGAACGTGGAAGTAAATAATTGATTAGATAAAAAAAAAGTACAAGATAAAGGGACAAGAGGAAAGAATGTGAATATGATGCATTTTCATATTAAGTCCAGCACATTTATTTATGAATTGTAGAATTATGCAGTCATGCCGAAAACAGTATGAGATTGTAGTAATAGCGCTGTCAAATTATCAGAATATCCATACTGCATGTGTTTTGATGTTTATATTAATTGACATGCATCATACTGCTTTCAGGGCTTTTCATCTGGGTTGCATCATTATTGTGTGGTTGCATGCTCCTCCTTCTTTGTGATGAATTTCAGTGGGTTCTGCCACTTGAGTGATTTGTTTGACTCATACAGATGCTGATAGGCGACCCGGAAACCCATCTCGACGTTTCTGGCAACATCCAGAGCATGATGGACTTTTGGGAAGTGGTGCATTTCCAAGACACTCAGAATCAAAGGCTCGGGGAAGTAATCATTATCAGCTCAATAAGAGTTCTGAACCTTATCAGCCCCCACGACCATATAAGGTTCACCCATTTCATTTTATGAGTTTGAAATCTTTGTTTTAATTTTTATTATTGTTTATCTGTTTTGATTTCTGTTTTGATTTCTTCCTATCAGTCTTTGATCTCTTCCTGTCTGTCTTTGATCCTTACCTTATTGGCCTTTGGTCCTGTCTCAAGGTTGCTTGTAATGCTACAGAAATATAAGTAGTTTGGGTTTAACATATCTGCTAAATCTCTTATAGGCTAATGCTTTGAAATTTGTATCCAGGCTATGCCTTTTCCTCGAAAAGACAGTGATTTCTGTAATGATGAAACATTTGGTTCTGCTGAATGTTCAAGTCAGGAAAGAGCAGAGGAGGAAAGAAAGAGAAGATGTAATTCTTTCAATCTATATACATTACTGTTACCAATTTAACTTCTCATCCTTTTTTTCTTTTGATTTTTTTTTTACTTTCAGACATGAGCCAGTAAAATTAAGTACATGTTTACTTCTTTTTTTAATTTTTTTTTCATTTTATATTTTGTACAGCATCCTTTGAGTTAATGAGGAAGGAGCAACAGAAAGCACTACAAGAGAAGCAAAAGCATTATAATAACAAAGAAAAGCTTGATGCTGATATTATTGCACTATTAGAGAGTTCTGTTGACAAACAAGTCACAATGAATGGAAATGACAAGTCCGATGACTCTTTGACATCTTCCCTTTTCCGGCATGATTCTTCTAAGTCTTCTTTTGTTCCTCAAGCCCCTGCATCTAGGCCACTTGTACCTCCTGGTTTTGCAAATGCACTAGTGGAGAAAAGTCTATCTGTGCAGTCTTCAAGCACTTCCCTTGAATCAGAGGTATTAGAGTTGTACCTTTTGGAGTTACTAAGAATGTTGTTACTAATCAAAAGAGTGCTTTACTTTCTCCTGATAGCAACTAGATGGTCTTAAGCATAATATTTAATCTAGTTTAGAAAAAAGATGTATGAAGTAAGTAGTTATCCATTATTTTTGCTTAATAGTTTTTTGGTTACAGTAATTGTTGTGTATGCCTTGAATATAAGCTTCATTTGACTGGTGCATTATCAAGCTACATGCTATGCTTAGTCTCTATTTGTTAATTTGTGTGGATATATTTGGTTATCAATTTGAATTGTCTGGTCAATATGATCTGCTGAATGCTTTGGAGCTAGAAAATGCCTAAAGTGGGTTGTGGGTTAGAGTTATTTACTCGATGATGTTAACAGCTAGGATTTTGCTGAAAGAGGGCCGGTCAATGTTCAAGGGGGAAAGATCTAACGCAAGAATATAGATATTTTTACAATAGTTTTGATTTCAAATAGCATGACAAATGGAGATGGAAAATTATATACCATGAAAGTGGTAAAATTTGGTGGTTCTCCTAGATTATGGATTTTTCTTTGTTTACCATAAAAGAGTAAGAAAAGAAGATTTGCAAATGAGGTTTCCCACTGAAAAATTCAAATAGTGGATTATCTTCCTCCTCTTTCTCCTCTTCCCACTTACATTGGAATTAAAATGCGCTGATGTTGGAATTAAAATAAAAAATTCAAACTAGAGATTACAAACTGTGGGATGGATAATTGTGTTGCTTTAGCAGTAGGTATTTAGCAAATGGTGATCATCCATGCATAGCTCTGGGGGAATATTATCTATCGAATGACAAGGTTTTCTGTACAAGTACCAGTAACATATTGGTATGTCCGTTATGTTGTGGTACATCACTTGTATTGACACAAAATATGGAGACCCTATTCTTGTGCCTAGTCAAGGTACCCCCAGAGATTGGGATAACAGGATACTGAACAGAATTGGTTGGTTCCACTCGGTATAGGCTGGTTCAGTCCCTGCGCTGTATCGAACTGTACCATATCTGTACTTTCATGGTACCATATGGTACGCCCGGTGCAAGGTGGCACAGATCAGTACAGCGAACCATGAATGAATAGATTTCTTCCCGTGCGACCTTTGAGGTGGAAGATGGTGCTCTTTCTATTGACTCCGAAGAAAGTAGCCCAAATGGGTGTTGTTGGGTATGCTTGCTCTTGATTGTCAAAGGCTAGCCTAGTTACTTGGTGACATGGATAACCCTTCATAGACGGGAAGGAGCAAATCAAGCCTTTATTTTTATTTGTTGAGATTGCCCAGATCATCAAGTCAGATATTACCTAGGTATATGCTGCATAATATTGATGCATTGGCTGAATATGGAAGCAGCATGACAAAAGGGGTCCAATGGGTGGGCCGGATTGGGACAAGTTGGTCGATGAGTGCCTTGGTTGAGGCTAATTCGTTGCCTTTTTAGTCTGTTGTAATGATTAAAATAAAATTTTCAGCATGGGAATGAAACAGCAACTGGCTTCTATCTTCAGGTACACCCCATGAGGCAATTCTGCAAATAAACTCCTTTGTTTATAGAGGATACAATTGCTATCTGGTTAAGCCAAATCCCTGCATTCTTGACCCGTGAAGCAGGATTACGTGATCAAGGAGGGGAAATCTTATGTAAGACTTAGCCAAAATCCAGCATATATACTTGGACCTCCCCATGCATTCAAAACCATTTGTAAATGGTAATGCAAAAAGGTTTAAACCCAGTAGCTGACAAATGATGGGTTCAAACCACAATAGCCAACAAATAATCAATGGTATGCACATGCGACCTTTGAGGTGGAAGATGGTGCTCTTTCTATTGACTCCGAAGAAGTAGCCCAAATGGGTGTTGTTGGGTATGCTTGCTCTTGATTGTAAAAGGCTAGCCTAGCTACTTGGTGACATGGATAACCCTTCATAGACGGGAAGGAGCAAATCAAGCCGTTATTTATATTTGTTGAGATTGCCCAGATCATCGATTCGGATATTACCTAGGTATATGCTGCATAATGTTGATGCATTGGCTGAATATGGAAGCAGCATGACAAAAGGGGTCCAGTGGGTGGGTCGGATTGGGACAAGTTGGTCAATGAGTGCCTTGGTTGAGGCTAATTCGTTGCCTTTTTAGGCTGTTGTAATGATTAAAACAAAATTTTCAGCATGGGAATGAAACAGCAACTGGCTTCTATCTTCAGGTACACCCCATGAGGCAATTCTGCAAATAAACTCCTTTGTTTATAGAGGATACAATTGCTATCTGGTTAAGCCAAATCCCTGCATTCTTGACCCGTGAAGCAGGATTACGTGATCAAGGAGGGGAAATCTTATGTAAGACTTAGCCAAATCCTGCATATATACTTGGACCTCCCCATGCATTCAAAACCATTTGTAAATGGTAATGCGAAAAAGTTTAAATCCAGTAGCTGACAAATGATGGGTTCAAACCACAATAGCCAACAAATAATCAATGGTATGCACAGTTATGCATCCGGTCCATGGCTGCCCCACCACCTTCATATGCATCCAATGTTATGGATATTTGGTACTTGGGCTGGCTTGGTCGTGGCTCATCACCATCACAATGATGTGGAACACAGAGTAAATGAGATGCTACATGTGTGGCATGACCAGTATGTGTTTATTGTGGCACTAATAATATATGTACAGCACCTACAATGTGTTGTTAATGTACAAGTCTTTGTGTTCCTTCCATTGTCTTTACCATGAGATTTAAGTTCAGTATTTAAGTTTGGTTGTGTCAATAAGTAGACATAGTTGTATAATGCTAATTTGTATGTTATATTTCCTAAAATTGTACCATGTTCGTCTTAAATAGCAAAAGGTGTAGGTTTCTAGGATGATTTATGTTGCTAGATTTCTATGAGTTAGTTAAAACTTATGTGTACTAATCATATGTATACACTAGTATCAAGAATTTAAAATTTATCTAAGTAAAGCAGCATTTTTTTGTCCTTACTGCAATTTCTTTGATCTACTTCCATGTCCTTTTGTGCCTCAAATCTTGGGACAATACAACACTAGAGGGACTGTGTCAACCTCTGATTGGCACAGATATCACACATGGTACTTTCTCTTATCGAAATGGATGCTTCATTGGTAGTTTGTTTTGTTTCCTTACCTTAAATTTAATAATATGAAAATAAAGGATCAATATTGGTTTTTGCTAGGAGTGCATATTCAGCATTAGCAACTTTAAGCCAGCTGGTGAGTGAACTACATTAGTGGCTCGCTCTTTTCTATTTGAACCTTTTCAAGTAATAATTGGATCTGCCGTTCCTTATAGATGATTAGTTTGAGCTAAATGAATGATACATTGGATAAAATGGCACCTAAAGCTTATTGAAAGGAGAAGAATTCTCTAGTTGGCTTACATTGTTTTGTTTAAACCTATTCTACTGTAAATAGGTGTAGCCCTTTGTTTGTTAGTCAATAGTATTAACCATGCTGCACGTTTTCTCTTTACCTTCTCAGGCTAGAAGTGCTGTTGTGGGGGATAAGATTCCTCTAGATGGCATGTATAAAGATCAAGAGAAAAGAAATCAGTCAGCTGTGTGCATGAATGCCAATGTGCAGAAAAGTGGCTTCATGAACACTTCTGTTTTCTTTGTAAATGAAAGCTCGTCAACAAATGCGGAAGTTGTTAAACCTTCGATTGGTTTTGAAAATGCGGCCACTATGACATCTGGTCTTCAGAAAGTCAGTGAAGTTTGGGAAGATGATAGAGTGAATGATTTTTCCAACGAAAAAGAGGCAAAGTCTGAGATTGTGAATACAGTGGGTCAGGATCATTCTACCTCAATTCTGGAAAAGTTGTTTGGCAGTGCTCTGGCAAAAAATTATGAAAGTTCGCCTACTTATGTTGAGGTATGGTGATGTCTTCTGTTCAGCTCATCTTTGTGATTTTTCCTCCCTAATAGCATAGTACCTAATGTCATGGCTTTACATTCTAATACGTCTCTTTCTAGTCTTTTCCTAACTAATAATTTGGTGAACGTCATTATTGGACATTTTTCAACTATTTTATTTTTAACTATTATTGTCATGTAGATGTTTATATCATGAATATTTCAGCAGAGGATACTCTAGCAAAGCTTCTACTTTTCTGTTTCCTTTTCTATAATCTTGGTTAGCTTCAGTGTTTCTTGAAGATTCATGTTTACTGTGCTTTTATATTGGTTTAACTGTGACCGAGTTGAGTAGCTATTTGGTGGAGGATAATTTTGCTATTATGTTTAGATGGGTCATGGAGGGGGTATGTAATCATGGCTTTTGGTGTAAGAATTTAATTTGGCAAACTAGCTATCTTGCTAGTGAAGGACTAAATGAACTTGTGAATTGTCTGTAGGTGATGCTCTGTAAAATAGAAATACTACCTGTTTTTCCAACTTTTTCATATAATTCTTAGAGTTTCATTAAAAAATCTCTTTTAGGATTTTAGCAGTTAAAAAATGTATGAATAAAAGCAAAATCATCAGATCCCTCACCTGTTAATGATATATAGTTTTGCTTACCTGTCCTATCCCTCCTTATATTTTTCCTCTTGTTTTAGTTTGGGAATGTTAGGTAATCTGCTATTAAGGTGCTGGTTTAACCTGTATTTTGTTATCAAAGATGTTTTGTGCATTAGAATATTCGTAGTTTTTTCAACTTTATATTTATAATTTTCATAATATTTTTTCTCTAAGTATAATTTTTATTATTTCTTAAAACAACTTACTTTTTTCAATGAAGTGTTAGGTGGAAAGCAGCATTTTCGCTCATGATCAATGTTTTTGTCATCCTAGTTTGCCATTAACTAACGTAGTATTCCTTCCTACCCTCTCTCATTTTATTTTTCGATATCCACTCTTTCCTTTTAGTGCATGCAAAAAAGAAGATTTTGATGCATTTGGTTTTTTTCTTTGTTTCTTGTTGCCCGATAAGTGCTTCAGAAAATGGCAGTTGAGTTAAACTTTCATCAAATTGTTCAAAATATTCATAGTTTTCCCCACAAGTTGTTATTATTGAGTTGATAGTCCAACGTCCAATTTGTTCTTATCCTGCATAGAACTCAGGGCCTGTTTGGTAACTTGTATATGAACGTGCTGCGGTTGCAATTATTGCAGCCAACCTAAATCCACTTTGGTTCGGTGTAACTTGATTTACATATTTGGGCAAATGTAGCATTTTGACCAATGGCCAAAATGACCTTAGGTTGAACTGCAGTCATTGGGCAAGTGCTAGTTGTCATATCAAAGCAATAATAATTAGTTCATTATAGTATTATAATATCTCAAATATATATTTTTATAAAAATGATCATGTAGCCGACCCAACTAGTTTGGGATTAAGGCTTGGTTGTGTTGAGTTGAGTAGAACATATTATAAAAATTATCATTGTATAGTAAAAAATGACATGTATATTATTAATAATGTAGAATGCTTATTGTGTTCGGATTTGTACTTTAAATATATTAATAATATCAATTAATATATCAGTTATTGATATAGGGTACTAATATATTACTATATATTTCTATATTGATGTATTATTGTCTATATAAATGAACCGGCCAGATTCAGAGTCATTTTTCTACATTTAATCAAACAGATTTATTTATTTTCTGCAAGCAGTCCCCATAAAACAAAAGATTTATCTGGTAATAGAAATACTGGAATTACAACCTTATGTAGCTCCATTTACACGGCATTATTGTTTACAGTCTACTACCAAACAGGCACTTAATGTAGGTACATCATCCTTTATCAATTAGTTTTACTTTGTGGACAAAATTTAGTCAAAATTCTAATAGTTTACATACCTCAAGTTTTTTTAAAATTCCTCTGTTTCTAGTTTAGGGATCCAAATATGCTAAGAGTCTCATGTGTGTTCTCACATGCGTAGGGTAAAGTTAGTTCAGAGTGATTTTAGTTATCAAAGTTACATAGAAATGCAATGCACCTGCATGTAATCATCATTTTGCTTTCATGTTTCCTCATATTGGAAATTTGCTATTGTGCATGCATCTGTACTGTAATGATGTATTCAATTCAGAAAAAGTAGAGACCACATTGGAAACTACCTCGCCTAGTAGTTTCTCAGTTTCTCTATAACCTGAAAGCAAATCCATGAAACTGCCAGTGGCTGTTCGCTTGCAGTTACAGTACCTGTTTACCTGCCAGTTGCTTCTCATGACAGTATTGCTTCCAATTTATTCTTTTCTTTTTCCTGTGTTATTAAGAATGTTCTAACTTTGCATGCTAGTCTCATATTGATATTTGATTTATTATTATTTGATACATTCTGTTATTGGAAGAAAGAAAAAATGTATTTATGGTGACATATAGATGAATGATGAGGAGCATCAGTGACTAATCCTCTTGTTGCTTTACAGAATCAGGGTCTCAAAACATATGAGGAAACATGGAGCCCTGTAGTATCTGAATCTTCTAAGTTTGCTCGTTGGTTTCTTGAAGAAGGTAAAGCTATCAAAATATTGAGACCTTGTAAGATCCCTACAGCTTGTTTTTCTCTTGATTTAACACTTAGCAATTTTTTTTTGTAGAAAAAAATTCCGTGGAAGAGTTTTCATCCAGGGACTTGCTCTCTTTAATCGTCAATGAGGAGAAAGTAGGTTTGCAAACACCTGCAATTTCTAATGGCAAAGCTGCAGGGCATATCCCACAAAGCTTAGCTTTTGAAAATAATGAGCTCTTTACATCTCCTGCAACTTCCTCTATAGCTGGGATATCTGAACAGTATAATCAAGGTGCTAGGCCCGATTCAAGTGTTGTTGTGCTTACGTGTGAGGACCTTGAGCAGTCCATCTTGGCTGAGGTTAAAGATAGCAGTTCAACTTTACGGCATTCTGTACAGGGAGCTGGGACTTCGTTAGATGGTAAATCTGAAGATCAGGGAACTAATATGGATGATCATGCATCCCAACATCTTCTTTCTTTGTTGCAGAAGGGAACAAAGAATGATGCGACGGCATCTCCTATGTTAGGTATGGAATCCTATGATAGAATCTCCATCTCAGATGTGAAAACGGATCTCAATCTTGGGGGTGTTGAGAATTCTACTGCAAGCAATTCTGAAAGAGTCCCTGGTTCTGAGAAGGCTCTGATGCTAGAAGCATTATTTGGGGCAAAATCTATGTATGAGCTCCATTCTGTGGAAGCCCCAGTCTCAGTTCATAGAGGTTCAGCTGGAGGGCTTAATGACACCGAGGCTCCTCTGTCACATGGACGACCAATTTCTCATACAGATGTTTTCTTCTCTTCTAGTTCAGGTGAGTATCAATCCAGCAAGACCGTTCGTGAAGAACAAATGGTTACTTTAAACCATATTCAGGAAGCAAGAGGCTACAATATTCTGGGTCCTGGGATAGATCACAGAGACTCTCCTACTGAGGGTTCAAAGCTTGGCAGTGCCGGTGCTGAAGAGGGAGCTCTGGAGATTCACCTGCCAGAAGAGGACGGTTTGATCACAGTGAGTGACTCTTTGGACACTATAACCTCTGACCTTTTGCCCCTTATGAATGCAAATAATACCAAGGAGCTCTTACATGAAAAGACTGTGGAAGAACTCGATGATAAATTGCTTAACAATATTCCCAGAGATGTGGAACATATTCAAACACTTGGTCTCGATGGCCTGCCTCATTTACGCGGCCAGTTTGGCGTTGTTGATTCTGATAACCTTTATCATGATTTACAGGGTAGGCTATCTTTGCAGTTACCTCATCTGATGAATCAGCCAAGGCCTTTATTGCAGCAATTGGGTCAACTCGCTAATAGGAATCATGATCCACAGCATCCTTTTCCTGCTAATGTTATTCCTCATCATGCTTTCAACAATGCTAGTGATCCACGGTTTGATCCTGCTGCTCATCATCTGATGTTACAGCACATGCCACTTCCAGGAAATTTCCCACCACAATACCCATTTCAGGGAATTCCAAGAGGTTTACCGCTATCTCATCCCATCAATCACATGCCAGGTTATTTACCTGAGATGGGCAATGTACATAATTTTCCAATGCCCCACCACCAGCCAAACAATGGTGGCCTTGGAATGGGAATGCCAGGTAAAGTTCATTGCATTTATTGAGATACTGTTTGTTTTCAGCATATTTTTGATTGATCGATTGCATTCAGTCTGGTTTTGGTGGAAGCTTGATTCGGATGCTGGAATTAATCTTTATCTGCATGTTGCTGCTGTTTTTACAGTTGCAAAAGATGGGATAAATCATTTAATGATCCACCATGTGTTGTGGTGGATTCTTTTAGTCGTCACCTTCTAAGCTCTAATCCCTGTAGTTAAGCTTCAACTACAAGAACAGAAATTGCCCGGAATTTGGCTTATGTTCTTCTGAATGCCATGTTTCCATTGTTTAGATGGACAAGTAGAAGTCAGCAACATAACTCTTCCAACAGAACCACTGAATGTTTTTTATCTGTGAACTAAACCAACCTGTTCATTTCCTCTATATTTGTTCCTCATTTTGTGATTTGTTTCTTCCTGTTCTTTGGTGCCATATGCAGGAGCTGTTGCCGGGGTTGGTATGGGTGGTCACCCAGAGGCGCTTGAAAGGCTGATTGAAATGGAAATGAGAGCTAATTCAAAGCAGATCCACCCTGCAGCAGCTGGTCATATTCCAGGTATTTTTGGTCCTGACCTCGACATGAACTTCAGGTATAGATGATTATGGAAGAGCTCCAAGTCATGTTAACCTCAGAGTTTGTGGAACCCCTTGTTTCTAGGGATGCGGGGTGAATTTATTTACCCTCTAATGCTGGTGTAATCTGTAGTGTAGGATATAATTTCAAATAGCTTCTGGATGAGGTCTGGGTTTGTTCTCATTTCCCATTCCCAAAACAAATATCAAAATGAAAAATCAAGAGTTAGCGTGAAAGAAGGATAGGAGGGATATGGTGGTGACGCATCTGAGACGAAGTCCCCATGTATATATCAATCAAGAGTTTTTCAGTGTTGATAGCTTATTAGAATGCAGATCTAAAAGCTGGTCTCAGCATATATACTTGCTTAGTATGACGGGCAAAGGCCTTTTTAAATGTTTGTGAGAAGAAACAGCTGGGTTTGTACGAACATTGATGCTATGCTAAAACCCTTTTGGAAATCTGGTCTCTGTTAATTTTGCATTTCATGTTTCTGAGCTGACGAGTTCTTTAATCTGGCCATTTTTCTTTGGGACGTGTTCTAAATAGAATATCAAATTTTGATGGATCAAGTCCCTTAGAGACTGGATTAAGCTTCCAGGTACTGGTTCATTCTTGTTCTTAACTGGAATTCAAATTGATGGGAATCAGCATTTATGGTCGGATGCCTTCATGAAGGTTCGGTCCATGGCTGGGATGCCTATGCTGCTGCATTTTGATCACTGGAATTCATTTATCAAAACATCCTTGGGATCAAAATTTAACCACAAGATGTAGGATTCTTTATCAAAATTTAGGGTGTGCTCCGAAAGAGGTTTTCTTCATCGGATGAGATAGTTAATTGTTATCTTTGTACTTGGGGGTGATACATTTGCTGTCTGTGTTGTCCTTGAGATTTCAGAACGGCACCTATCAGCAATTGTATGACTTTGCTTGCACCTCACAAGACTGCAGGTGATGCAGCTAACAAAGCAATAAAAAGCAAGTCTAGTGCCTGTAGAGAAACTTTGTGCTTATTTCACAATTCACACCATACGTGACTGCAGATGATGCATCTAACAAAGCAATAAAAAGCAAGCCTAGTGCCTGTACAAAAACTTTGTGCTTATTTCACAATTCACCTCATACGTGACTGCAGGTGATGCATCCAACAAAGCAATAAAAAGCAAGTCTAGTGCCTGTACAGAAACTTTGTGCTTTTTGAAACAAGAAAGCATCTTAGCAAAGGTCACAGGCCCCATAATCTCAATATTTTTGCAGGATTTTGCAAATCACCTTCCTGACCCTGTTTGTATGCTAGTTTCTGGCATCAATGAGATATCGAAGAAGCAGGGTGGCTAGAAGTTGGTCGGGCTTGAAGTTGCCGACTCTGTCATTCTAAAATATTTCTGATGTGGAAACTCTTCTCTTTCTCTGCTTGCTTCATTCATCGGTATGCATGATATCCAGAAGACAAGGAAAGCTGAATCCGATTTCAGCCAGCAGGCCACTCGTTCTTCATCTCTTCTCAAACACTTTCCTTGGGGGGTATTGCACCCAGGTGGGATCCAAGCATCCTGGCAGGCTAAGTGCAAATCCTCTGCTAATTACACCTGCATCCGATCTTCTTCAAGTAACAAAATCTGAATTTGTTTAAGGCCCATCAGAATCTGCAATCTTCTCAAAGTTATAAGGGTTTCCACCAGCTGGGTTTGTAGAGGAACTGTCACTGGGGAGAGCTTACCTTCTTTAAATCTTAAAGATTGTGAATTGCAGGGTAAAAATTCTCAAATTTCAAAGCTTTGAACTACCTGCGATCTTTACTTGAACTCGCCCACTTTGAGCCAGAGGTGCAACTTGAACAGGGTCAACCTAAATTTGCCCACCCAACTCGCTCATTGGGTACTGCTGGATTGAGATATTATAAATTATGCTTTGACTTGGGTTCAAAAGTTTCAATCAAATCTCAATCAAGGTTTGGTTAGGGTTGACCGTCGGCCCAACTTAAGCCTGACCTTGATCTAATTCAAACCTAACCAGAGCTAACCCAACTTGATATATATAAATAAATAAATAATTATATTTATATTTACATTTATGTTTCATTTACATTAATTATATTAAATTATGTGTAAGTGTACCATCAAAACCGATAAATGTTTCAGATCTTAACTGAACAAATATCAATGCAACAAAAATATTTCAAACATTTCTTTTATCTTAGAATTCCTATTTAATTTAATTAAGATGATTAATATGGTACAACCAAATCCGATCCAACTAACTTGATCCAACAAATATTTAGCTTAAAATGGTTTTGAGCTGGGTTAGATTAGAGAAATTCCAATCGAACATCGGGTTGGGTCAGGTTTAGTTTGCCATCAACTCGAGCACCCGACTTAGTGCTTTCCAAGTTGCAACCCTGCTATGAGCTTTATTATAATTTAATATATTTTAAATTTTAACTTTATTATAACTATGATGCTATATTTGAAGTAAAATTTGATTTTATTGTACATGGTCTTTGAATACTATATTTTGCTTTATTTTTTAGTTCTATATATATTTGATGAGTGAAAATTCAAGTGGGTTGGTGGGTGGGTATAGATTTATATAAGATACATGGATTGCATAGGGGTTTAGAATTTCCTACATGATTATAAATTCTTGAATTTATTGTAATTATTATTGTTTCTGATTTCTAAACACAATGTTTTGGTTAATTTTTTAGTCATAGATACGATTGATGAGTGAAAATTTAAATAGGTTGGTGGGCAGCCTTGGGTTTATGTAAAATAAATAGGTTGGGTGTTAGTTTATATTTTTCAATCCAATTATAAATGGGTAGGGTTTGTGTTGAGTTTTATCGACTTTCTCATTCGACCCAACCTGAAACCGACCCAACCAATTGCCACACCTATTCATCCATCGATATTCTATAAGATGCATTTAATTACATTAGATAATATAATGATTATACAAACTTAATATTAGATTTCTTTATAGTAATAGGGGCTAATCTCCACCCACTACCCATATTCATCTCTCCCTTCCTAGGTTGCAGCTTGGGCCTCGAGATACATCGAATTAGAGCTCACGGAATCGGGACTCCATAGCTCAGGAATTGAAATGAGGGATGCCACTCAAGATCGAACCTGCATCCTTAAACATTTATTGATATACATTAATCAATAGGGGAGAAGAAGCACATATTATAAATAAAGATTTAATGGTCATCGTTATATTTTTGAAATTTTATTAAATTATACAAAATAAATGCTTTAGATATACCTCTAAAACATGCATGTGCACGTACATAGAGGCCAGTAAACACATGTGAGCCCGCAGCCCACACGTGTATGCATGCACACATCCATACCCATGCTTCACTCTTGAAAGCTTATAGTAGAATATATGAATGCACCTGATTGAATGATTTGTTCATAAAGGCACTAGTAAAGTGCACACAGCTCGATACGATCTATATGTCTGCTGTGTTGCATTGATATCCTCACATACATGATTACTCAGTGAACCTTTGTTTGGATGAAATTAGGCGCCTTTAGGAGGAAGGTTCAAAAGAAGGGGTATGCATTATATTCCTGGAAAAGGATAAGATGATAGAGAATTTTTTTTTCTTTTTTGAAAGGAGAAAGAGAAGGATTGGAGGGCAAATGCATGTATGTATCTATATATAGAGAGAGAAACTTTTTTCGTATCTTGTTGGAAGCGATCTAGTATCACTAAACTATTTATAACTCAAAAATTATATAATTTAGAGATTCCTAGTCTCTAAATAATATAATTTTCAGCATGCAAGCAGTGCGAAAATTGTAGATTACATTCAAAGGATCGGTTCGTTGATATTTTGGAACAAAAAAAAAGTATATCTCCATAACAATTACAATATTATAAATGATTTATAATTAAATGAAACACGCTACCCATATATTGCGTAATAGATAATGATAGGGGAAAAATGGATCGTCTAGCCCATAACTAAAAGGTTATCCAGTTTCGGCCCAGTAAACGTCAACGCTAATCGGCTGAATTTTTACTTCGGTCCAGAGTCAGCTCGACTTCGGGACTCCGCCAAAAGCTTCACCAACTTCGGATATTTGCTGACTCCCCTGACCAAGCTCGGGGTGCCTTCAGATATTTGCCGACTCCTCCGACCAAGCTCGGGGCATCTTCAGACATTCGTCAACCCGCCCCGACCAAGTTTGGGGCGCCTACCTCAGCAGTACGCCTCGACCTTCGAACTTGGGGCGCCTACCTCAGCAGTACGCCTCGACCTTCGAGCTCGGAGCGCTCCACCGAGCACAGCTCGGAACTCGGAAAGTCGAGCTACTCTCAGCACCGTCAAGCCGACCTCGCTAAACGCATGATGCGACCTCTCAACGAGTTCGGCCTCGCCAACGACCGCACCCATGTGCGCGCCTACGCCCACCTATATGGCCGTAATTACGACACTACCGTGCAACGTCTCCATAGCCGGCTTTCAACAGTCAGACGACATCTTGACTACTTTGGCCATACCCTGCTGTGATTGTCAACACCCTACCGTTCTCAAGAACAGGTAGTACTATACGCCACCAACCAACCAAAGCTGCGCACCATCCGACTCAGAGCCACGCTCCCTCATGATGAGGGCCGACAATGCCTCTGCCACCTGAGCCTCTACACCAGAACTATAAATAGTTCGGTCAGATAACTTCTAAGGAACCCTCTTTTGGACTGAACTAAATCGATCCCACTCTAACTTGATCGTCGGAAGGCCTTCACCGGAAAACACCGGTGAAGCTTTGTGCAGGTCCGCGGCCGTCGTACATGAGGTGGCTTCCGTCTTCTCCTTCCAACCAACGGCGGCTTTCTCGACTCCTCCGGCGTGGTCACCCTCGGGCCAAATTTGAACCACAACAGATAATATGTGAACGAACGATCCATAATTCAGTATTGGATTTCTTCCTTCAATCTCATATCCTATACTCTAGTATAATGTAGATACGGAGATCGGATAATAAGATAGTTTATTAAAAATTCAATCTCATAATCACAATTATTTATCAAAATATAACATCTCATATAAAAATATGGTTAATAAAAATACATAATATATGGTTAGTTTAGTTATGATTTGCAGGGCTGGAAGTTTTATACACCGAAACTTGCATCCCATGCCTTGAAGAAAGCGTTTCCCCAGGCAGGCATAAAAACAAAAACTAGAAAAGAAAAAGGAAAAAGAAATGGTCCCCAGTAGTGGTGGGACCATGAGATTGCATCGCCACAAGGTAGCCTCGGGCATCCACATCCACTCCACCACCAGTCCAACAGTCTACATTGAGGACTTATAAACTAAATATTAATAAATCAGTGAACCGTAGAAGCCAAGAGAAGGGCCGCGAAGCCAGGAGAAACAGAGTCCACAACCCGCCGATCCCCCTACTACCCCGATCTCTTTATGGTTTCCGTTAACGCCAAGCCGGCCGACGGCGGAGGCGGCGGAGGAGCGGCGGTGCTCTTCTTCTCCGACCCTCACCACCACAAGCAGCCCAGCGGGCCCATGGCACTCCCCGGGCTGGCCGGCGGTGGCTCCCTCGCGAGTCCCTCCGCGGCTGCCGCCGCCACTGCGTCGTCGTCCGACGACCCCAGCAAGAAGATCCGGAAGCCGTATACTATCACCAAGTCTAGGGAGAGCTGGACGGAGCAGGAGCACGACAAGTTCCTCGAGGCCCTCCAGCTGTAAGCCGTCATCCTTTCCGTCTCTTTTACTGTTATTGGATTGGGAATTGGGTTCTGGCGACGAATTCATTTGTTGAAATTCACCTCTTTTAGGTTTGGGATTTTTTTTAGTCGCTTCGTAATCTTTTTTTTTTTGAGGCAGGGTTTTGGGTTGTGGTGATGGGTTGGGCTTAAAGTTGCCTTTTTGATTCGTCTATTGGGAGTTTGATACCGGGGTTGTTGTTTGTGCGGGGATTGCTTTTAGGGATCAGTAGCGTTACCTTTGGTTTGGGGGGTGGATGTAGGAAGTGATGTTCTGGTCTTAATTCTAGCTTTCAAAATGGGATTTTGAGCTGTTTCTGGTGGCATTAGTTTGTTCCAGCATGCCTGTGTTTGGGTTTGCTATTATGGTTTCTCTTGCGATTCTTGTTTTCCTGAATCGTGGAATGGAACTTGATGTGTTGTTTTTTTGAGAAATGAGTAGATTTCAAAATGGGATTTTGCTGATTGGACCAGTTGTACCTCGTACCGTTTGCTTATGTTTGCAAGGCGGCCTTCGGCTTTTTCTATTTTTTGCTAGCAGGACTTACCTTGCATTTCTTGTTTCTTTGGGTCATAAGTTGGATTTAGGTCATTGCCTCAGCTGAAATTCGCCTTTTCGAATCGTGTAGTGGGTAATTGGGATATGGGTTTATTGATTTTGTGGCTATTTCTTGAGGGGTTTTGTGGCCTTAGTTTTTTTATGGGAAAGATGGTTGAAGGAGGTGTCGATATTGGCCTGAGTGGTGTTAGCCTTCAAATTTGGATCGCGAGTTGGACAATATTCTCTTGCGGCTCTTCTTAGACTCTCTAATTTCTTATTTTTTGGGCCATGAATGGGATTTTAATTATGGATTCAGCCGAAACGTGCCTCACTGTATCATATCATAGGTGTTCCAAGCTAGGTGTCTTGTTTTTGCAGTTATTGCTTGTCAAGTTCGCTGAGTTCCTTGAGAAACCAATGGCAGTTAGACATCTTGGTTTTGGCCTTGGTGGTCACTTTCCAAATTAAGATGTTGAGGATAACATTGCTGTTTTCATGTCCTTTTTCCTTGCGTGATCTTCGGTTTTTGCTGTTCTGACTTCTTTAGTATTTTCAAGATTGCCATTTTAAATCATATTACAGGCATTTAAAGCTCAGGGCTTTATTGCTCTTATAGCTTTTGGTTGTGGGTTTAAGAGGTCTTAATTTTTCTAAGCAAACAAAATGCTGAGAGATGTGTCTGGTAATTTCAAGTGTTTTAACATTCAAAATGGTAAATATAATCTTGACTAGTGGTCTCCCGATTCTTGTAGTTTTGATCGTGACTGGAAAAAGATAGAAGCATTTGTTGGCTCGAAGACAGTCATCCAGGTATTTTCCATAATAAGTTATGTTTTTCGTGATGAAACCTATGCATTCTATACTAAGAGATGGGGGAATTTACTTTTCAATCTTTAGTCTTATTTTTCTACTAATATGTTTTTTTTTTCACTCTTCTGTTATCTATTATTTATACCTTTTCCATTGCGAAGCTTTAGCTGCAATTCTTTGCAAGCAATATAATATATTATCATAGAGTCCAACAACACACCTAGTGAATAAACACTAATGGGTTAAATGTTTGAGGGAGCAACTAAACAAACCCATCTAATCATGTCTTGTGCCAGAGGCATTCTATTGTTGCCACCTGCCATGTAAGATAAGGTTTTATCGGGAAGTATTTACTGCACTCGTCTATGACAAGATTCAGGCAAGATGTAGGCCCATGGTAATGTGACCTGCATGTCAGTGAGCAGGTGAAATGTTAGAAGTGATTACATCTTTTTCATTAGTAGAAAAGACAGAAGAACTGCAAATCAATAGTATAACAAAAGATTGACCTGCATGATTTGTTTTTCTGTTCAGCTTGTACCTGTTAGGACAATACATACTATATGTACCATGCTGGCAGTAGTTTTATGCTCCCAACTTATGGTCATTTGCATCTCTCCTTCTGATAACTATTGGTGTTTGTTCTGCATCTTTTACATGCCAAACTCATAAGCAACCGCCACAAGAATAGTTGTTAATATCTATAAAATCTCAATCAAAGATAGCAATATCTTCTCTCTCTTCTAGGCTTTAGTTTAGGTGGTCTTCTTCAAAGATGAAATAAAGTTTATGTTGTAGGGTCAAGTGAGCGACAAGGGGAACATTTTAGATTCATTTATGGTAATTTGTTTAGGCCTTGTCCATACTCAGACAGTGGAAGTCAAAAGGCACCATAAAAATGTAATAAAGCTTTTTTGTTAGGGTCGCTTGACAAAAACTATTACCTTGTATTTGGTTGGGGTCATGGGAGGAAGGATGGATGGGGTTGGAAGGATGGATGGCCCCCATCCACCATTTGGTTCAAAAAATTTTAGAAGGATGGATGAAAAGGAGGGATTGCCTATCCATCCCGGCCCATCAATTTGCATCCTCCCAAATTGAGAGAATTAAAGAAAGGATGGATAGAGCATGCGAGGGGTGGATTTCTACTTTGAAAAAAATTACGTTTCATTAATTTTTTGACAAAACCCTAATATTTTATTTTTTTTACTAGACAAATGACCCATGCCCTACCTCTTCTCTACTCTAGCGATTGTCCCTCTTAACTATATTTTAGTTAACTATTTATATAAAATTAATTAACTATTTAAATTAAATTATAAATTAATTAATTATTTACATAATTAATATATAAATTAATTCATTCATATATAATTAATTTATCAAATTATTTATTAAATTAAGTTTAATTAACATTAAATATTTATATATTTTTTATATAATTATAAATTATAAAGACCATAAATTTATATATTGCCCTACTTCTTTAGTATAAGTGTCATAAATTGATAATAATAATACATTTTTATTAAAGGGTAGTTTAGTAAAAATGATATACAAATATCATCCGTACTCTCTTTCATACCTCCTATATCAAATAGAAGATGGAATCATTTTCATCCATCCTTTCATGTTTCTCCAAACACATGGAAGGATGGATGGAAGACCCATCCATCCTCTCCCTCATCCATCCTTCCTCCCTCTTCCATCCTTCCTCCTCAATCCATTCTTCCTCCAATCAATCCTTTGTACCAAACAGAGGGTTAGTGATATTTCTTGGTCACATGGTCAATAGAAATCTATATAAGTGCAGTCCCTTTTCTCATAAGAATTCGCCTTCATGTGTTTATGCTGAAAACAAGATAGAATGATTTGAAACATTTTATACTGTTAACATATGGTTTAGTTACCATTTGAGGTTTAATGCATTTTTTTATTTATAGCAATATGTCTCATATAAAACATTGTATAATTAGAAGTAACAAGCCTTGCACCATCCAATGATTCAAATCTTATTGGATGGGATCGTGCTAGTTTTCTTGTGGAATAGAACGTGCTACCATCCTGCTATGTTTTGACATTTGGGACAAGTAATATCTGAAAATGTGCGGAACTGGATGCTAGGATGATGGTGGAAAATCCTATCCCAACACTTTGGCATGATTTTCTGTCCCTTGCATCTTGCGGGATATTGACTTGAATCCTTGGAACCAGGGTTAGCGGAACCGTCCCGAACCGGACTGTTCTGGTCGTGTTGAGCCGTCTCGGCAGCGGACCGGGATGGCTCCGGCAATGAAAATGAAATCTGTTGCCGGAGGAAGAGTAGAAGGAAAGAGAGGAAAAGACAGAGCGAGGGAGGGAGGGAGGGAGGGGGAGGTATAGGAAGGAAGAGAGAGGGAGGTGGAGGCCGGCCGGCAGAGAGCCGGCAAGCCGCGTGGAGGACGCTCCTCTGGGCTCTGCAATCGGGGTCCTTGTTTCAAACAAAACAGAGGACCCGACCACGGAGCCTTCCTCCGCCTCTTGCCTGGGTCATTGGCCTCCGATAGCCCTCTGCCTCCTGCCCAGGTCATTGGCCTCCAATGGCCCTCCGCCACCCTCCACCAGCCTCCTCTTTCCCTCTCACTCCCCCCTTCTCTCTTTTTTTCTCTCTCCTGTTTGCCTTCTCCTCTGCCTCTTCTATTGTGTCCGTACAAGCCCAACACGGCACTGCGCGGGCTTGTACCAACCTGTGCTATTGGGCAACCGGTCCGGGGCCCAGTATCGGCACAGTAGACCATGCTTGGAACCATCTACATGGAGGTGTTCTCATAAACGTCATAAGGAAATGAATTTTGTGTAATTCATGCTATTCTTTAGTCCTTTGCTAGTCTACATCACTAGTGAAAATAGCACCTTGCATGTGCATACAGTATTCTAGAAAGAATTCTAGAAGGTTACATAGTAAGTCTTGTTCTTATGTTGATAATGACTATTTGAATTATTAAACTGTTAATTTACTATATATAAGTCCCATTTCCATGTTCTGAAAAGCAGTCTTTGCAGATAAGGAGCCATGCACAGAAATACTTTCTGAAGGTTCAAAAGAATGGGACAAGTGAACATGTACCGCCCCCTCGACCCAAGCGAAAAGCAGCTCATCCATATCCACAGAAGGCCTCTAAAAATGGTCAGTCCTGTTCAGCAGAATTATAACCTTTCATACTGGAATATAGTTGCAACTCATGTTTCTTTCAGGAACATCTGCAGCTCCCCTGATACCTCAAGTGACAACTCCACTTCAAGCTTCTCCACGTCTGCTTGAACCAGGGTATGCCCTCACGACAGATGCATCTTCTGTGCTGCGGAACTCTACCACCAGCACAACAGTTTCTCCACGGGCTCATAGTTCTGTTCAGCCTGTTAGTGCATCTCATGCAATAAAAGGTAAAATAATTTACTCATGTTTTTTCCCTTGTTGTATAGTTTATCATTTTACAGTGGCTTGTAATGGATATGCTAATATGTTAGCTTTGTAGATGATGTAGGACCTGCTGGAGCTATTACGGCAAATAACGGCTGTTGTAGCAGCACTGAGAGCCCATCTATAACTTGGCAAACTGGTGAAACAACTGATCAAGAAAATCATGTCCCGTCTCTTCGTGGTTAGTACCTCTTTCTATCTTATGAATGTTATTTTTTGAATTGCATATTGGAATGCTTGGTGTCAAGGAAATCAAATACATGACTCACTGATTCACCTCTTTATTCTTCTGCTCCATTGTTCCACTTGCTGAATTTATCGACTGGGTTATCTTTTGGAATTCACTGAAGATTAATGACTTTGGTGCTACAATGTTGCTTGCTATGTAGAAAAATTAAGAATAATAAATATAATCCACCAGGGTTTCTTGCATACCAGAAGGCTGAAGTTTTTTCCATGCCTGGATTATATTAAACTATCAACTGATATGCCTATATCATCTGCCTATATTTTGATATGTTCTCTTATCTAAGGAAGTTTTCAATAAGTTCTTGTATGTTCAAGGTGAATCTTTGCATGGTCTTCTTGATTACACATATTTCTTTCTTGCGTTCTTATTAAATACTTTAGTCTACTTCGTTGTATCTTCTGGCTTCTTGATGCCTTTGATCTCAGCATACATATTGAGAGACCACCTATTTCTCAAGTGTATTCTCATTGCTAGGGATGCAAATGGTTTCTGGTTTATCCAATCCAATCGAATAACTTTTTTAAAATGCTGATCAAGCTTGGGTTTAACTAATATATTTGACTTAAGTAGGATGCTGATAGAGATATTGGGTTTTGAGGAGTTTTCCTTTTGTTGAGATTTGGACATGAGTATGATTTGCAGTTAGATGACAGCTATTTGTGTGTGCATTATTCATATATACACAAAATTCGCAGAAGTTCAACTTACAAGATTCAAATATGGATATGCTTGTGCTTTGAGATTTCAGATATGGGGATCCATATATATGCAACATAGGAAAAAGTATATCAGAACGTTGCCACCACTAGATTTTCTTGTTATTATTTTAGATTAAGCAGCCCTTTTGTAAAAAACAAACACTTTTATGCCAACAACTAGAGGGACTTGGGCACCCTAGGAAGGTTTACTGGACACTTTGGATCCCTGTGTATAAATTTGCTATATGTTTCTGTTGACATTGGACATGGTTATTGCTCATATTCTATTCAGATTCATATCTATTTAAATCTGATGCAATTATTTCTTGTATTTGATCCAGTATTTGTGTCTGCCAACTATAGGTATAAGTTTCAAGATTTCAATGATATCTGTATTCACATTTGTGTCTATGACAAAATGGGAATATGAATTGATTATGCACATAATCAGTCTGTATCCACTCCAGTTATATGCGTCTGACATGCTGATGCTAGTAGCGATAACAATCATTCAGACTGACTTTTGGCACATAGTCTAGACACACCCTGTTAGACTCAAATTATATGAAAAATATGTCCAAACCTGAGTTGAAGCTGTCTTGATTGAGTAAATGTAGACAGCAAACTCTATCTTCCAAAGTTGAGCTGTATCTTCTGTAAGCTTTCTGTTTTTGTCATCTTGTTCGTTTACAAATTTTCTTTTTGCATATTATCTCATTTAATATTGTTAGTGTGCTGTAGAACAAGCTAGCATCCCTCGAATTTGCTTTGCCATCAGCATGTTCTGGATCATTTTTTTCTCTTTATAATATCAGTGGGTAAATTTTCTGCGCAAGTTTGACAGGTGGAAGATGCTCTGATACTTGTGCATTGTTGCCCTCAAAATATAGTGTTTATATTAGAACTTTGCATATATGTTTGCTTCAAGTTTTACTTTTCATTATTTTCAACTAGATAACCATTACTTCTGACATGCAGTAATTCTGTTATCTGGCAGATTCCCTTGCTCACCCTTTTATGTTTTCTTTTTGGTGTTTCGTGAAGTTATGCCGGACTTCACTCAGGTGTACAGCTTTCTTGGCAGTGTGTTTGACCCGAATACAAGTGGTCATTTGAAGCAACTGAAAGAAATGGATCCAATTGATGTTGAAACAGTATGCCATCTTCAAGCTCAATCTTATTCTTACTGTTCTTGTTGTCTTGCAGAAAAACTTGATTCTTTATTGAGCAATTCATATCATATATGAGTTAATAGTTGTATCATGAAATGAACTGTTTAATTCAGTTGTCCCAGTGTTTAATTTTGGAAGAATACTGGTAATAATTAAGCAGTATTATGATTAATTTGTTTTCTGATTGGACACACCCTTGATTGGTGTTATTCACAGCTAAGTGTTCTGATTAAATGGATAGGTGAAAATGTTACAATAGGGAGAAAAGGTTATGGCTCCCTTTATTATCATGAAAAAAAAATTGTGCACACCACATGTGCATGATGGATTCCTGCGTTTGATACATATTTATGAACACAGAAACATATTTGATCTTGAATGCAATGCATTTGTTTCCTCCTGATTTCTTTTTTTCCTTCTATGACTGTGTTGATCATGTCATCTCATTCTCTTCCTCAATCTTACATAATTAAAGTGCTTCATCTTGCATCATTCACATTTTGTGATCTTAAATGCCTTATTTGGTGGTGGTTTTCAACTTTGTTAAATATCGCAAAGTTTCAGGGACAAACAATTTCCATTGATTATGAGAATTAGAGGTTATTGCCTCACCCATTAAAAGTGAGAAAATTTGGACCAAGCTTAAAAGAGCATTGTGGTGCAAGGTTGGATATATCAGGTGCCATGCCTAAACATTAAAAAAGACTTAATTAACCTTAGTTTCTTTGTTTAGTTTGGACCAGATTAATATAAAAACAATCAAAGTAGTCACAGTCTGAACAGTAAACATGTTTGAATCCTCAAACCAATTTGTTTATCACAGGTTATCTCAAATGTGCTTGTGGATAATAATGTAAATATAGCCAAATACTCTTAGCCTAGCCTTTTTAACAAATATTTTTCATATTCATTGACTGACATCAAATAAAACTATCTAGTATCAAATATAATAGGTGCATGGAGCACGAAGGTCGAAGTCACCAAAACTATAACATATGTAAGTACTGTAATGTACATTAACCATACTAATTACAATAGTCATCTTTGACTCAACAACTCACAAGACCATGACAAACTCAAATTTGCGGTAACTTGCGAATTATCAAGAAACTTGTAATGAATGAAATTTCCAGCATTTCATTTTCCAAAATCATTTTTTATAAAAAAATAAATAAAATGACTTGAGGATTTTTTCATTTCTCAAAAATTTTGTATGTACATGGATGTGAAAACAGTTAGATCATTGATAAGAGAGAAATAGTCTTTTAAACATTTTAATTGAAGATAGTGAGCGTAGCCTCTCTTTGTTATTGATAATTTCTTCTATTCTAGACCTACCCATTGGCCTTTGCTATTGCATTTGGTCTCTTTCGCACGGCCTGTAGAACATAGTGTTAGTTCCTTTGTTCTTTTCACTCACTATTTGATGAATCGCATTAAAGCATATATCAGCATTTGTTGATAATTAATAGGTATAAAGTGGAAGATAATTATTTCTAATGGACTTGATAAATCAATTATGTAGCTTTTTCTGTATTTACTGATTCATGAAGCTGGCCCTGTACGTATAGGATAAAGCTTGTAGGTCAAGAAATTTAAATATGGCATATCCCATTATTAAACATTAACTTATTATTGAATGACTGAAGGAGATATAAATTTATACTTTATGTTTATTAATTAAGTTCTTGGAGACTGATTCATCTCTGCTACTTTTGAAAGCTACATTATAATAATATTATTAATTATTTTGAATCTTTTTACTTTATTTTAGAAAGGGCAATATGTATCCCTTGAACTGTTGTGCTTTGATGTTGATCTTTCTGTTGCGTCATATCACGACTTCATCTATTATGCGCACATTTTATGTTTTAATCAATGCTCTTCAGTGAAAATATGTGAAGATGTTCATTCCATGTTAGATTACTAGTGTATAATCCATACACGTTTGCTTTCCACTGTTTTCCATAAACGATTGATGTTTTGAATGGTTGTTCAGGTATTGTTGTTGATGAAGAATCTATCAATTAATTTGATTAGCCCTGAATTTGAGCCCCATGTAAGTGGCTTCATATTCTTTCCAATTTATTTTAATAGTTTGTTAGTAGCTTTGGAACTTTTGATTCTTTCATATCTGAATTGTTTGTTCTCTGCATCTTCAACCAGAACATAGTACCTTGAAACTGCATTCAGTATTTTTAATTCTGTTGTTCTATTCAATTACTGATCGTAATCGTTGCTAACTTGATGTCTATTTGTAACAAATTGTTTTTTTTTTTTTTTGGGTGGTGTGTTAGGGATGGCAATATGCTAAGATAAGTCATGCTAGGGTTGCATCAAGTTCAACTATTAAGAACTACTAAGCCTGACTAGAACCCAATGCAACTCGCCAGCGGATTAGGATTGGCTAACCCAAACCTACTGGTGAATTAGGTGGAATAACCTTAATATTTTAAAAAGCGGAAGCTGTATGCATGTGATCAGGTCACTGCATGGTGCATATGCGGTATGTAGGTGCATATGTAGGCCCATATATGATTTATATTTTTAAATATTAAGAATAAATAAAATAAAAATGTATAAATGCTTAGAAATTAGAAATAAATTAGCAAAATTTTAAAAAAGGAGTGAAGTATGCATATACTTATTTGAGACGTTTGTGTGCATATTGTAAGTTCTAGCGTAACATGACATGTTAACCGAGTAAAATGATAATATTGTCCTATGAAAATTGACCATACTCAAACTTGCAACAAAGAGTATAATATAAGTTGCAACAAAGCATTGTGAGAAGTCTATAACAAAGTCTAAATTTTGAAGTACATACTACATGAACAAAAGTGACAGAACATATAGGACTTAAGATATGCGGGTGCATATGCTGCCACATTTGTAGTATGCGGGTGCATATGCGGCCTCATTTGTAGTATGTGGGCACATATACGACTGCATATGTAGCTGCCCAGGCATATGTGGCCTGCTTACACAGCCAATTTATTAACTGACTGCATATGGCCTGTGTGGTGCAATCCAAGAACCTTCTCTGCATACATGGCCTCATAAAATGCTTTTTAAAATGGTGATTAACATGGACACAAACTGATTTATACAAGAAGAGGGTAAAAAGGAATCAGAAAAAGAGAATCAAGGGGACATAGAATTGGTGCTAATTAGGTCGAGCCATTGCTATTGGCTACTTGACAGTGATGGTGGGCCAATGAAAGGTGGCAGTGAGGTCAATCTGGAAGGTCACGATGATCGATGAGGGCAAATCTACCATCCCCTTAGAATGCCCTCAAAGGTGATGTTAGAGAGGAGAAATGAGGCCTCCATAAGGCTTCGCTACAATTAGTGGCAGTGATGTTAATAGGTGATGGATCTGCATTTGAGCTGGACGATCAGTGGCTGCAGGGTAAAGGAGTGTTGTGGATTTGGATTGAGGCGGGGGATTAGATGGTGGTAAAATGGAGTTTGAGAGGAAGCGGGCAATGGACATATAACATGATAAGGTGATTGATGTGGCAAAGTGATGTCATGAAGGCGGGCAAAGTAGAGAAGGAAGGAAGAGGATAGGGAAAGAAGAACATAGGAAAGGGGAGGAGGGGAGAGGAAATCGAAAAGGGAGAAAGAGAGAAAGGAGGAGAGAGAGAGATGGAAAGAGAGAAGAGGAGGGGTGAAGGAGAAGAGAGGAGAGGAGCCATTGGGTGTTGGAGTGTATGACTGGTAGAGTAGGATCAAGATTAGAGGTAGGTTATTTTATTTTTTTATTTGTTTTTGGAAGGATATAAGATATGGTATAATTTGATATTTCTGATAGTATAATATACTTTTAATTGATAGGTTTCTGACCCATCAGATTAGAACCCTATCATCCAAACCAAACCGCATCTGTTAGTGGTCAGGTGTTTTGGATCCATAACAGAACTGCATACCCAGTAGGTTGGCTTAAATGGGATGGGTCTGTGCAATTGGTTTGGGTTAAAACTGCCACCCAAATGGTCATTATATGCTTAAATGATAGTCTACTCTATATCTACTTACATATATGTTTATATGTGTGCATATATATATATATGTGCACACACACACAAATATATATATATATATATATATATATATATATATATATATATATATATATATATATATATATATATGTACGTAAGAAAATGTCTACATATGTACATACTTTTAGTCTATGCTTATGTGCATATATTTGTGTAAGGGGATCTGCAAGAAAAATGCACTTTGTTATCATATTGGCAAAAATGTGCCACTTTGTTTATTTCTTTTTTGTTGTAGTAGTTTATTTTGGACTTCACTAGACCATTATGCCTCAACCTTTAAATGAGCGCACACATTTAGCTTAATCAATGCTCACATATTGCTAACTTGTGCCAAGATAATACAGGTCAGTGCACATATAGAAATGTCTTATAAGCAGTCATCAGGGATGGGGGTATAAGGGTCCTGTAAAGTCCAATATGGAGCATTTTTGCCAAAACAAGAAAAAGGTAGCTCCTTTTTTTCAAATATGAAATAAAGTGGATTTTTCTTGCAAAAATCCCATAGATATGGTCTGTTTTAATAATCAGTACAGGGGCATTTTCAAACAAATTTTTATAAAAAAAGTGTGATTGTCAGTAACTTGAACCAATATAGTGGGCTTGAATGGATAAAATTTGCAAATCATAAGTTCAGAGAGATAAGAAAAGGGGTTTATCATTAATCGTTACATAGAGTGGTTGAGAAAGAAAAGGCAGGTGCATATGTATTTTTTCCAATTTTACTTATGTAAACAATCTATCTAGTATGAAGTTCTAATATATAGATTTAATTAGTTTTCCACCTTGGGGCAAATTTGATAGAACCAAAGACCCAAATTTGCATGTTTGTCATAGCATAGATAGATATATACTGCTTCATATTTCTTAGTGCAGAAAAGAACAAACTTTTAAAATGGTTTTACACCATCCATTTTATGTGGTTGATTTTCTCATGCTTGTTGAATAATACATAATATAGATGGACAAAATTTTTCTGTGCTAATATAAGTTTCTTGCAATTTCTTATAGTGGAAGCTAAGACTTTTTGTGAGACAGTATTTAGATCAAGGAAAGCGGAACCATTTTGAACTGCCTTGTTCAAAGCGTACCAAACCGCACTAGTGCAGAAACAGGATGGTTCCTGGTTTCGGTTTGGGACGCAGATAACTAGTCCAAACTGAGCAGAATCACCCCAATCTGCTTTGAACCGGTTCTTGCCGGTTCCAGGCCTGTCATGGGCTAAAACAAAGGGAAAAGGCCATGGTGATGCCTTTGTCCTCTCATTTATCATCGACGAGCACTTGTCGATGAGGTATGGTGTTGTACCTCTTACTGTATCAATCCCCTTGTTGATGAGGTATAGGGCTGTTAACGAGCCGAGCCGAGCCCGAGCCTCCGCAGGCTCGGCTCGGCTCGTTTCACCAACTCCCCGGCTCGGGCTCGGGCTCGGTACCGAGCCCAGTATTGGGCTCGGGCTCGGGCTCGGGCGGCACAGCTCAGGCTCGGGCTTGGGCTCGTGAAGCTCGTTTGCCCGAGCCCGAGCCCGAGCGGCGAGCCCGAGCCCGAGCCCGAGCCCGCCCCATCCTCATCCTCGTTCCTGTCTCCGTCGACCGTCGGAGAGAAGAACGAGCAGCCGCCAGCCGAGCTCGGTTCCGACGGTTCGTCGGAGAAGAATGAAGGAAAGAAAGAAAAGAAGAAGAAGAGAAGAAAGAAGGATAGAAAGAAAGAAATAATAAAAAAAAAGGAGAAGAATGACTCACCTCGTCGCGTGCGGCAGCCGCCGGCTTCGGCCGCGAGCACCGCCGGCACGGGCTTCTGCCGCAGGCACGGCCGAGGACGCCACGGGCGCCGCGGGCGTCGCCGGCCGCGGCCCGACCATCCCGTGCGAGGGACTCCCCTCCTCTGTCGCAGTCTCGCCGCCGTCGCCGGTGGAGGAGTCGGCAAAGAGGGGAAAAGAGAGAGGGAGAAACGGAGAAGAAAGAGGGGGAGGGACAACCCTATCCAGTCTCCGATCGAAACCTCCGGAACCGAGCTCGGCATCGGCGGCGGAGGGAGGCAGCGAGGCATCGGCGGCGGAGGAGGAAGGCGAGAGGGGAGGGGAGGGACACCCGGAGGGGAGGAGGGGAGGGACATCCGGAAGAGGGGAGGGGAGGGACACCGGACACCCGGACGCTTCTGGAGAAACCCAGAAGAAAGGTCCGAAAGGAGAAGAGAAAAAAAAAAAAAAGAAAGAGGAGGTGGGACCGTGGGTCTGTGGGAGGGAAGGATTAAGTGATTAACGGATTGGGTTTGGGTTAACGGGCTAAGTCCGAACCCAAACCAATCCAATTCAATTTTGGAGCCCTCTTTTGGGCTCGTTTGGGCTCGCGAGCTGCTCGGGCTCGAGCTCGGGCTCGGGCTCAGATTTAAACGGGCCTCATTTTGGGCTCGGGCTCGGGCTCGTTTGACTAACGAGCCGAGCTCGAGCCGGGCTTTTACCGAGCCGGGCCCGAGCCGAGCCCGAGCAGCTCGGCCCGTTGACAGCCCTAATGAGGTATGGTGTTGTACCTCTTACCGTATCAATCCCCTTCCTAACTGGTATTGCACCCGGTATTGGTTAAGGAAACTTTGATTTAGATATTATACTAGCTATGGAAAAAACATTGAGGTCAAATTTTCTAAAACTATATATATGAAAAAGTTGTGATACATGTAAGCATGTTGTGTATGTATCTTGATCTACCATACAGAATGTCTTTTGTCTTGTATGCGTCTTTTTTCCCCTATAGTTTTTGAAGTGAATTGAATCCTGAACCATGTCTTCTGGAGTCTCATACTCAATGAGGTAGCTACGCATTTCTGAGAAGCTTAAAAGTTCATCTGGTTCTTATCTCCTTTAGAAAGTTTCTTTTGCATTTATCTGGCACTGGATAGTAAGTTAATCAATAAGATCTATCATCTGAACTTCTCTTTTTTATTTCTCTTTTTTCCTCCAGAGGTACAACCTGCTGCACCTATAAACTGTTGTCAATTTTTGTGTTAATTTTCTTTTAATACATTAGGGGTTAGCTTAATCTACTCATACTTTCTGGCTGCCCTATAAAATGCTTGCTAGAAATATTTTGTCATGAGAGGTCTCACCTTAGTCCAGCCTGTAGACTTTTCATGGCTTCATGGTCGACAACATCTATCATCTGTTATATTTCTGCCTGTTTGAAGATTTGGAAAATTCTGTTGTGTTTCAACACAATTGGTTCATAAACTTAAACATATTACCTTTTTGCAGAGAAGGTTGCTCTCTTCATACAGTAGCACAGAGGAAGTTAAACTTGGTAGTGCTAACAAGTCTCTCCAAGTTAGTGAACTATGAATACTTCATTCATGTAAGTTCTTCATGTCCTCGTATATGTACACTTCAAGACTGTTGTGTCTTCTGCATAATCAATAGACTGCATATTTGGAAATCAGGGTGAAAGGTGAATGAATGGCATTCAAGCTTCTACGGCTGTAATATATTCAGTTTGCAGTGGCTCATACACTCCAAGGCAGTGAGGATTAGCCTGCACATCTAAGTGGGGAGTTTCTCCATTTTCCATTGTGAGCTTTCTCGATCCACAAGCCTTGAGGTCTAGAATAATGCTTGTAGTAAGATCTGGACATCTGGTGATGAGATAACTCTTGTACAGATCCCTGACGTCTTCTGTTTCTTAGGGTTTGATTTGTGCGCGCATATATATATATATATATATATATATATATATATATATATATATATATATATATATATATATATATATATATATCAGCTTTTGCAATCTATGTAAATTTCTGAGAATTCGTGCCAGCATAGAGGATGCATGCTGCTTGATTTCTCCTGTATCTATATTTTATGTCAGTTTCCTATGTAGAATCCCTGACACAGTGCCTCTTAAAGTTTTTATGAAATATATAACAAGGGCGAGTTACTCTTGAATAATGACGTATTTCTGACATGTGGAATCAACTGCTAACTGTGTTTTTGTAATTTCTTGCCAATGGAACCCCTTCAGCAGAAGAGGCTATTGCTGTATTCCGGTGTTCTTTTTTTTTTATTATTTTTAATTCAAATAAGATGGTGTTTTCACCATGCATGTTCGAGCATGTGAACTTCGGAATATCGAATATCTATCTTAATATTGTACAAAAGGGAAAATGCTTTGGTGCAGTATATGGCAATAGTTAGTGTATCTAAATAAGAACCATAGTATGCTTGGTGGTAACCATTGCTGAATTGGAATTAATAGATCTATTGTTTTGAAATGATAGTGGAAAGGAGTGTGCTTTCATGTGTCGTACCCTTATTGGAAAATTGGTGCAATTTAATTTCTGGTGCATCTTGCCCCATGATAATGAGCATATGTTTTGACTTCTTGGTAAATGAAAATCTCAAAAGATTTGGAAATCTTTATTTTATTAAGTTTTCAGGCACGAAATCCTCATCCTAATACAATATTATATACCCATCAGGATTATAAGATAACAGGCAAAAATATGGATGAGCATTCTAGCAAAATTAATATTGCATTTTCATAAGTTTGCACTTGTAATATTGTGATATTACGGTGAGAAGTTCTTTTTTTCGTTTTTTCAGTAATGACGGCATGATGATCTTTAACAGGGTGTTAAGAACCATCATATATTTTATATATCTTATATTTAAACATTTTCTCGTCTTCTTCTTCTCTTTTTTTGACTGGGGTGGGGGAGTTGTTCGACAAACAAGTGTAATGAAAGGATTTCTTTTGCTGTCTTGAGAAGAATGAACACCCCAGAGACAGGTAGTATCAATATTAGAAGCCTCGATGGATTGTAAATACTCCTGGAGTGCTGATAGCTGAAAGATCTCCAGCTTCCTCGACAGCCATCTGAGCCAAAGAGCAAAAACTAGCAATGCCTTTGTTCAGCTGAAGAATTGGCAGTGGATTGAACTGGTGCCCCATCTCCCAGGTAGAGATCTATTGGGGTTTTTTGGGCATTCACATAATTCCACCCTGCCAGAAGAGTTGGTCAAGGGATTCAATATGATCACATCCGAGCACCTTTCAGGAGTTAAAGGGGGCAAAGAGAAGAAAAATACACCCGAAAGAATTTTTTTTTTTTTCCAGTGACGGATGATTCATATAGTTGTAGTACGGATACATCCAATAAAATCAGAAAATAAAAAATTCTGAAGCGCTCTAGGCAGCTCCGCTTCTCCAACTTACAAGGTGCCCCCAGAATGACCAGCCATATACGATGCTACCCACCCCATTCATCTCTTTGAAAATATTCTTAGCTTGAAAGGCCACGCTACCACTCAACATAGCCTGTATATCCCGAAGCAGGAGGCGGCCTTCTTCTCGATCGCTGCTGGTGCGGTTCTGAATCTAATCAATCACAGTGGCCGAGTCTTCCTCAAATATGACAGAGGAAGCCTGCGACACTCGCCGAGCGTAGCCCACGCTAGCCCATGCCGTCCTCAGCTCTACTCAAGGGACTGAGATGTCGAAGATCTGGCAACCTCCAGCAGCCACCATTCTAGAGTCCAGACAAAAGAATCTTTATATGAGGAAAAAGATAAGGCAAAGCCCTGGCTCTAATTCTTCTCAGTCCGATACTTCACTTTTTCCCTCGATACAAAAAAAAAATGTTAAAGAGTATTTTGGGCATGCACTCTCAAAAAAGTGTAGCTGCTTGAGCTTGCCAAGTATAATTCATTAGTGGGTGGCGGACTGCTAACTAGATTGCTTGAATGGGATCTCTGTAAGTTTGGCTTGCAAGAGTATTCCATCAAATGAGAAAGGCATGCTTACATATTAATGAATGAACTATGAATCTATGATAGGAGAGTTTTCCTTCTGTTAGATGATTGCACACTTGTAAGCCTTATAATCCAAAAGTTGGTGGTTTGACTGCAACCAATGGAAATACTCCTATGAGAATGCATGTCAACTTATAAAATTTTACTTGTTGGCATCAATTTGTTATGAAACATGTAATAAAAATGAAGATCAGGTCATCTGTTGAGCTATGCCTAGGGGATATTATTCGCCTCTTGCTGTTGTGCGAGAAAATGCCCACCTTTTCTCACACTATGCAACAGATCTAATTCGAGGAAAAATATGAAAGAAAAAAGAAAAATATTTAACTTAGGGGTAGGAGACTAATTAGCAAGCAGCATGCTCATGGTGCATCACATTGTGCTACAAAATACTGCATGTGTTGTGAGCTGGGTGATGCCTCAGAGATCACACATCCTCGATCGATTTGGAGGAGGTCCTCATCATCATTGTTTGGACCTGGCCAATTTGATCTACTGGGGACTTTTATCTCTCTAGAAAAGGTAAAGGAGTTCAAGTTGCACCCGGTCACAGGATAAGGGTTGTATCTTTCACACGAAAGAAGGATTCGCCTTAGCATAGCGGACCGCAATCCAATGATGCAGGAATAATTCTATCACAAATCTCAAAGCACTCCAATATGTTTGGATCACACACTAGCTACTTCGAGATCTGTGTAGGCAGATGGATGAAAAGTTCTAAGTACTTTGAGATCTATGCAAGGTGCGATTCAACGGTCGGTGCTGCGAAAGAAGATCGTTCATTCTTTCGTGCAAAAGATACAGCCTGAACCCTTATCAGTCACGGTATATGGTCGAGAGGGATAGCATGCGGTTCAAGTTGTGCCACAAATCAGCACACATGCAAGTAATTACAGTTTCAATGAGGGATGGTAGTACTGTCCAAGTGATAAGTAACCCACCTTGCATATTTGTAATCCAAATTTGGTAAATAAAAATATTTATTCCTCCAGTGTTATCGATCGAGATGTTATTGCAAACAACAACTCAAAAAATTCTTGTACCAATCCAACAATATCGGCATTTTTGTTCCTTACATTCTAAGACAGTATATGATATCAAAACAGAGCAGGCAAGCCTTGTGTCTATTAAACATATTCAGAAAAATAGATGCCAAAAACAATTATGCCAATCAATTTGTCTATACCCGGCACAACCATTCTAAGTAAGTACTTTCATAAGCTATTCCTCCTCCGATGAAACCATCGTTCATGCCCTTGTCTTTTTTCCTTTATTTCACTATAAAAAAAATTATCTTTCTCGGTACTTTTAAGGACAAAAGCACTCTAATCACAAAGCCATTCTTGAACTTGTTGGCTAACATAAATAACAAAATAGGACTTCTAGGATCACTAATTATGTTCACATATATAAACTATTTTTTTATTTGACTTATTTCTCTCGAGAGCCAAAAGGAAGAAATTATATCCTACACTGCATGAGCCATGGGTCATGCACGATGCCAATTACAGGCACTCATTGCTACGAGCTTCATTTATGGAGCGCTCATCTTAGTACACTGCTATATGACTTAACGGCGCTTAAAAGGCTAATTTTATGTCTTTCTTAGGCATACCATCTGCCATATCACTGTTCCAATACAGTCATGCGTTTTGCTTGGTACATTTGTCTTGGAAAGTCTCTTAAGCCTCTTCCGTAGCTGCATGGTACTGGGGATGCCTCTCCCACGTACATGACAAAGTAACACACTTCATTACAATCTTGAAGGCTCCATATTTGAATTTGTGGGAATGTCTGGTCTTTTTTTTTTTTCTTTCTCAAAACAAAAAAAAGGACCATGGCGCAGCATTCGATTTCCATAACTATTTTATTCACTAAATGATTTCCCAAACCATTTAATTTTTTTATCACAGAACAACAAGTGTTCTAAAAAATGGTAAGTTCAAGTCTGCCACAGTACCCTTGCCCACATCTCATGGTAAAACGTGGTCCTTCAGTGCCTCAGCCCGGAGAACCCTCACATAATTGCCAAAACCTGGCCAATGTACTGGCTTGCCAACAAAAACAAAAAAAAAACAGGTCTTGTTTCCTGAAGTTTATGAGCTCATTGCAGAGCCTACCAGCATGCCCGTTCCTAAAGTTGATGGCTTTGAAGGCACTGCTTAAAACGACAGTATATAGCTACGAGAGAGCCATGGGATGGGATAGAGTGTGTGTGTGTGTGTGTGAGAGAGAGAGAGAGAGAGAGAGGGAGAGAGAGTTACCTAATAAAGACAACCATACACCAGCCCCTAAGAGAGGGACTGTCTCTGGTGTTTCCTCCTCTCCATGCACCTACTTCTTCCGGGCTTTTAGATAGAAATAGTGGAAAAAATTGAGTCATGACAGTAACCATGGAAGGCATCCGCATCACGAGAAATCCTTCAGGCAATTCCGTATCGTTGAAATATTTGGATTCAAATTTCAAGACGAAGGAGCTGTGTCTGTTTCATCTACCATGATGCCACCTTTTCCGCTTGTGTTTTGTAGTCGAGGAATTATTGGGTGTGCCTGACTCCTGGTCAGAGGAATGCCATGTGTACATCATATACTTATCCTGCATGGTCTCTTATGTGACTTGAGGGCCCACAGTCCTAAAAGGAAATCTGGAAAGGCTCCTTGGTTGTTTTAGAAAATGACTAGCTAATGCTGCTTCGATCTCATTTTGTTTTGTATACACTTAGCCCATGATAAATGATATATATGAACACCAAGTTGTAAGTTTTTGAGAAAGAATCAGAGTAATCGTTTACTAACTCAGAAGTCTCAATCAGAAAAGAGAGAGAAAAAAAAAAAAATCATTCAGTTGCTGTGGAGCTTTTTCATGGTTCAACTGTTTGATGTGTTATATGGTGCTGGTTCAGGAGTAATAGGAAAGTGTCACATTAATTTGATAAGGTGATATATATACTTTGAGCAAGATGCTGAGGTGTGCTTGTATTGTTTAGTGCTGCAGTATCCTGTCATTGTCCTTACATCATAGTCACCAATCTAGGAATCAAGTCCAAGTCCATTTCATGTAATAAAGAGAAAAATTGATAAAGGAAATTTTTTGATTAATTGACTGTGGAGAAAATGAATGCACGAAACGAGAATTTCCATGGCTAGAGTTTATACCGTAACATATGTGAAACTCATTCTCCATATGTGGGAGTGGTTAATTTCCAATCTTGTATCAAGGAACAGAGTGAGAACTAACCTCTACCAAAAAAAAAAGGGTTTAATTATTGAAAATTGGTTGTCTATTAAGCACAATTTGTAACTTGTTTATCCCTTAAGTGCATAAGTTGTTCCTTACGCATGGCCTTCGATTTTTCAAATTATTTTCTTATATATTCCCAAGGAAGCTCTTCAACCACCATTTTCTTGCATCCTTAGATTCCATTTCTTTATCCATCTCTTATAAAAAAAAGGAGGAAAAAGAGTACAGCATAAACATGTCAAGCCAAGAAAATAAGAAAGTGAAAAAAAAAGCAATTTACAATTTGCCACTCCGATTACTGATCGACAACTTTTTTAACTTTTATCTATGTTGGCATGTTTTCAACATTCATCTTGTATTAGATTAATAGTTTGAAGCATTATAATGATAACTTATCAAGAGAATTCAAGTGACAATATAGGGTTAGGTCAAAGTGGAACCTTTTTTCATGTTCTTGCTGAATATGGTACGTAACTTTGACATTGATGCTAGTCTTTGGAGGTGTTATTTACAGTTTGAGTCTTATTTTCGGTTCAGTGATCTAAAACCCTACTTATAGTAAATTTCTATAAGAAAATTCCTATAATTGGAGTACATAGCAATTTTTTATTGATCATACGACGACAACATGCATTTAATATTTTATTGATCATGAGACGATGACTTGCATTTAATACATTGAAGAAGATTCGCCCCCCCTCCCCCACCAAAAAACAAAAAAAAAAAACTTAATATTGAAGAAGTTGATTAAAAAAATAAATATCTCTTTGGATTCTCTTTCGGCCTATTGAGCTCAGCCACACACACAGGTTGTATAAATTTCGATAACCCTGGTTGCAGAATCATGCATGTGCAAATCCAATTAAAATATATAGAACTTTCATTCAGATCGAACAATACAAACTCATGCTCGCAATGGGTTCATTCTTCATCAATATCGAACAATGCAATCTTGTGATGTGCAGAGGTGCTTGTTCTGATTGGTGAGTTAAAAGCCATTCAATTATTTCAATTAAAACATTGGTTGAGACTAACCTAACCAAGATTGATTGGTATGAACTGTAAAACTAGCCCACAACCAATAACTAGCCTACAGAGATAGATCAGCAAAAAATAAAAAAAGGTGGCACCCACAAACATTACCAAGCCATCATCATTGCTCCAAAAATCCAAACAAGAAATTCAGAAATCATCCATGTATTGCCAAAACACAGTATGGTGCAGTACACACTTTACAGCGGATCTGCAGTAGACCCTCCAATGTTGCCAAGGGAGATTTTTTTTTTTTTTTTTTTTTTTTTTTTTAGGGAAAAAACATCCTGCCAGGCTACATGTTGTTTCTGTTAGACAAGAACAAAAAGGTGGCTGGCCTTTTCTGACCCCGGGTGCCAAAACGGGTACCGAGGCCGCTTATCTTTTTCGGCCAGGGGGAATGGGTGGAGACGATGGAGAAATTTTTAAATATCGAGCACTAGATCAGCGACTCGAGAGCACACACCGTACACAGCGATAGGTGGACGTGGGGGGATGGAGAGAGAAGAAATAAGAGAAGAGAGCGAGGGAGAGAGAAGGCTGCCTTCTTTCTTCTCTCTTTCTCTCTCACTGTCCCCTATTTCTTTTTTTCTCTTTTTTTTTTTTTTTTTTTCAGCAGTAGCTCATACATAATGAGCTAGCCCATGAAACTAAGAAAAATGACATAATGTAATGAAGACGGAACTGAGGAATGGTCGTCCTAGATGAAGCCTTCGAAATGCTGGGCCTCAAAGAATACCATCCAGTCCGCCATACTATTTGCCTTCTTGTAGATATGAATAATTTGATGGAAGACGCACTCACCCAAGAGATGCTAGGTATCATGGATCAAACGCATCTCCTAGGAACATAATTATGATTGGCAGAATTTTTCTCAAGAATGATGCGGTTTGCGCTCAGCATCCGTTTTGCATAAGAAATGCCCTTCTACGCAACTTTGACCTTAGCACCGATCACAGTTTACTTGAAAATTCATCGCTCTTTCGGTCGCCATCAGTCTAGCTTCTTGATTTCTGATGATAAATCTGGCACCACCACTATCATCTCTCTCGCTCATATCACTATTAAAGTTTATATTAAAAAAAACTTAAAAATGGGGGCTCCCAAAATATGGATATAGTCCGAGGCCCTGCAGGCGCCGAGGGTCCATCCTATCTCTCGCTGTCCCTCGAGAGTGCTTTTTAAATGGGATTCAGAGCCGATGGGTCCCACCCGAGTCCTCCTATGCGAACATCGTGCATGAGCAGCGCCGTGCGGGGTTCCAATCACTGACGTCACGCGATTCAGACAGCGCAAACCCCATCACGGCTCTCTCTCTCTCTCTCATATCATTCAAACTCCAACAACTATTAAATTAATATAATAAGACACTTATCTCCCTCTAAATCTCTAATCCATGCAAGCCCGGAGAATATCCACATTATTGTATCAGTAACCGTGACAACATTCTAGCGTGGAAACTTTTAAAAAAAAAAATATGTATAGAAAAGGACTTGGATGACATGATGCCTACCTTTGTTCTTTTGATTTCAGTTCTGAGATGTTGCTCAAAACTAAGAAGAGCATTCAGTCTTGTAAGCTACATGGAGAATGGAAAAGGATGAGAGAGAAGGGATGGAAATGAGAATCATGTTGTGATAATTGCAAGAACAGGTTTTACTCGATCGATAGTGGGATTAATATATATATATATATATATATATATATATATATATATATATATATATATATATATATATATATATATATATATCCATGGTTTTATTCAGCTACTAGTGCTACTAATTCATGTCCTAAACTGGTTTCTACTTCGAAAATAATATGAAAACATAGCAAACTTTGAGAAGGGGGGACAGAGAGAGAGAGAGTGTAGCCATCGACATGGAAGAGGATTACCTCTTGGAGGTAATTAACTAGATTTAGGATTGGAGACACCGGAAGAAGTGATGGTGCTCGTCTTGGTGGAGTTGGTCTTGGTTCTAGCCTTCTCCTTCTTCTCTTTCCTCTCCCTCTTCGTCATCCTCGTCATCCTCTTCCTCGCCATTGCTTCCCACATTGCGAGGAAGCTCGTTGTCTCCATCCCCTTTGCCATTGAAATCAAAGTGCAACGAGCTCATTTCAGGGAACTTGAAGCCTTGCTGATCGGTGGACACGACGATGGCATCGAGGAGCTCGGAGTTATCCTTCCGTTGATCACTGGCCGTGCCGGAAGCCGTACAGCTAGCCGCATTGGCATTAGGGGAAGAAGAGGAAGCGGGCTGGGACTTGGTGAGGGACTTGGAGTAGAGCTGATCCAATTGTTGGAAATAAGGGCAGGTCTTGGAGTTGCGCGGCCTCTTCTTGCCACTCTCTTTTGTCTTCCTGAAGTACTTGTTGATGTTCTCCCACTTCTCCTTGCACCGCTTCGCGCTCCGGTGGTAGCCCATGGCGGCCATCGTCGAGCTCACCTCCTCCCACAGCGGGGCCTTCAGGCCGGGCTCCTGGAACCTCGACTCGAGCCCGCTCCGCACCTGGATCAGCGCCTCGACCTCGGGCTTCGGCCACCGGCTCGTGCTAAGCTGAATCTTGTTGGTGCTGCCATCGCCGTTGATGATGGTATTATTCGAGGGCTCGGTCGGGAGGTTTTCGGTGGTTTCGGCCTCCTTGCCGTGTTCTTCGGAGAATTGGGATGGGAATCGGAGCTTCTCGGGGAAGTGGACGGTCTCGCCGGTGGTCTTCTCGAGGAAGGAGATGATGGCGGCCTCCCGGGAGGAGGCGAGGGCCCACTCCTGGGTCCGGGCGGCGGCCTCACGGCTGGACTTGGCCGCCTCCTGCCGCCTCCAGGCCTCCTCCCGGACAGTCCTCTCCCGCTCCCTCCTCTCCATCACTTCCAAGAATTTCCGGTGGAGGCTCTCCTGGTGGTCCATCAGCTGCTTCACCAGGTTCTCGAAGAAGGCCATGATCGTGCTCAGCTGCTTCTTCTGCTGCCGCCCCCGCTTCCGATTCCTCCTCCCACTTCCTTTGGAAAATTTCCTCACCGTTGCCTCTTCTCCGGCCGATGTCTCCGAGCCGCCGACGTGGCGATCAGCTGCCAGTCCTGTTGGGTTGGTGGCGGTGTGCACGAGGGCGGTCTCGTCGCCGGTGAGTGCAGAACCGGAGCCGGTCTGGTTGGCGCCTCCGCCGCCACCAGGAGTGCTGCCGCCGGGCTTGCAGATGGCCTCGAGCTCGCTGAAGAGCTTGTAGTTGCTGCCGCCGGTAATGTGTCCGCCATGGTCCGGCTCCGCTCCTTCTTTGCTCTTCTTGCAGTACTTGTTCGTCGACGTCTCGGGCTCCTTCTCCTTGCACCTCTTGTTGTTCCTACTCATGTAATCTATATCCAGAGGCCTCCTGCAATGATAGCAACCCAAAGAAAGAGAGATAAAGAAGAAGAGAAGGGAAAATAAGAACAAGGATTTAGAATTCAGCATCAGCTGTAGGAATTTTTTACAACTGTAAAAAGACCAACATTCGTTCTGGATAAAGGCAAAAGAAAAGAGCTTCTCTCTTTTTTTTTCGTAGGATCTTCTTGGAGCAACCTTTTCATTTCCTTTCCTCCATTTCCCCTTAATTGTTTCTATTTAGCATATATGTCTCCCTTATTATAAGTCATATAATCATGGATTAATACTGGCTGGGACAATTTTTTCAAGTCTAGTTAGAGAATGAGGAAATTAGCTAAAATCAAGAATTCAAAGAACTAAATTTGGAAAAATTCCACGGACCAACTTGAGATCTTATGGCAAAGAGAGATGGGGACCGGACCGAAGAAAAGTGGGTGTGGGGGTGAGTAATTACCACGAGGGCTCCTTGATGGCTGATTCCTCCTCCCTCTGCCAGTGGTGATGGAGGCGGCTATCGGACCCTCCGTCGTCGTCGTTCAGCCCCTCATGGCTGCCGCCGCCGCTGCTCTCATTGGCCGCCAGCTTGAAATTCATGGCAGCAGCGAGAAAACCCGGCCCACCGCCTCCGGCGGCGGCGGCGGTCGAGTTCTCGGGGCCCGACTCGTGATCCAACCGGAGCTGGTGCTGGTGGTGGAGCAGCTGGAACTGGTGGCTCTGCTGGAAGAGCTGCTGGGTTATCGGGATGGGGTGGAAGTAGGAGAAGTGGTGCGGGGGGGGCGGCGGGGGGGGCTGGGGCTGGGGCTGGGGCTGCTGCTGGTGGTGGGAGCTGGGCTGGGGGTGGTGGAGGGGATGGTATTTGAGAGGCTGGGAGGCAGCGGCATGGATGTCGGCCGAGGGGTTCGAGGGGGCGGCCGAGGACATGGAGAAGATCGAGCTGCCGCAGCTCTCCATCATGAATTGCTGGATCTCCGACACGCTTCCATATCCTGACTGCATCTTCTTCTTCTTCTTCTTCTTCTTCTTCTTCTTCTTTTCTGTTTGCAATACTATACGATAATAATAGAGCTAAGCAGGCTCAGATCTGCACTGTTATGAGCTCTATCTTGAAAATTAGCCACTGGAAATCTTGAGAAATAGGACTCGAGTGCTGCTGCCTATGTGTTCACACTCCTGCTTGCTTTCTCCTGGAAGTTAGTAGCAAGTAGAGGCAAGTCTCTTCCTCTTTCTTTTGGATTGTGTCTCTCTCCTTCTCTCTACTAGCTCTTCCACTGCTTGTGGCAAGGACTGGGTGGCTTCCTTAACAAAAAGCTAAGGAAACCTGAAACCAAACGTAGGAGAGGTTTCTCTCTTGTTTTTCTCTGCGTTTCTCTCTCTCTCTCTACGGTTGATGGGGTTGCATATCTGCTGTTTGTGTAAGGAGAAGGACGCTGGCTGGGAGGCTGAGAGCTGAGCTCTCTCTCTCTCTCTCTCTCTCTCTCTCTCTCTCTCTCTCTCTCAGGTAAGACGGTGGTAGACGGAAAGGTTAAAGGTAGGGTGATGTCATCTCGGAGAAAGGGATGAGCATCTACTATTATGCACGTGCCCTGCACGTGTCAGAGGGCAGGAGGTTACCTCCTCGAAGTTTGGTTTAAGAGCCGCAGATAGATACATCCTCTTCCGTAAGGCTATTAGCTTGCCGCCCCCTCTTTTGATGGGCAGAAGATTTAGACGCTCGCAGAAGAATTAAGTTATAGAAGGTCAAAATATTTTTAGCAGAAAAGGTTATGGAGGAATCTATAATTGCTAAAAAAATTAAACATGGTCTTAAAATATGAATAGCATTACGGGATCTAATCGCACTCCTAAATTTTATCATGCACAATGGCATAACACATGGTTTGGGAGGCTTGGTGCTATATATTTATGCTAGAGGAATAAGTAAGTGAAGGTTGTGGTATAAAGCACCAATACTTTCATGCAACTTAGCTTTTTAGTTTTTTTTGAAAATTATTTGATTTGTAAACATATTTCTTTGAAAAAAAAGGTATAATTTATGGTAGTGCCACTATTAGAGTGTTCTCTTCTATTAGAATCAAGATCCTCTCCTACATGCATTTAAATAGGAAGTGTAGTTCAAATTCAGCCATTACTACTTCACGTAAGATAACCATGGTTAATTAAACTAAACTTATCGAATGACGACCGAGGATTCGAAGTCTTTTTTATATACATATTTATTAAAAAAATTATTTATGCAAGTAGAAAGGTATCTCTAAAAAAATATTGTTAGATATTTTGTGAACTTTTAGCATATATATATATATCCTATAAATACCTAAGTTACGTTTATATCCTCACAAATTTGTTATTTTCATATATATGCTTATAATTATTTTTTTATATGCATATTCTCATAAATATCTGAAATATATGTATACCTCACAAATTTATTATTCATATATACACACTTATAAATTATTTTTTTGCATATACATACATTATAAATATTTTTTTCTGCATGCATTATGTTGTTAATGATATGCTTGTAAATAGAAATAATTTATAAAGATATACATATTAATAGTAAAATTTGTAAGAATATATATATATATATATATAATTTCAGAAATTATAAAGATTTGCATGTAAGAAAAATAATTATAAGAATACATGCATAATTAGTCAATTTATAAATATATATATATATATATATATATATATATATATATATATATATATATATATATATATATATATATATACACACACACACATAATTTTATATATGTATAAGGGTATATATATAAAAAAACCTTTTTTTTTCTTAATAAGAACCGCCTCTGCTTCGTCGTCACGTAAAAAGGATGGATGGATGGTTGGATACGACTGATAAAAGAATGGGTACCCGATTCCGGACCCATACATTAAAGAACAGATCCAGCTGTCTTAACCCACTGCCCAACACTTAAAGAAACTCCAAAGGAATCACACCACGCAAGAAAACAGTCCCTGGGTCCTCACAGATTTGATGTCGTGGACCGTTTTGGTTGGTTGTGTTTGGTGTCTGTGTGCGGGCTGTGCAGCTGAAGACAGCTTCCGTTAAGGGCATTGTGCCCCTCGGCGTCTTACGTGAGTCAAGTCATGATGGCTCATGAGAGAAATGATTCCTTGGTATTTGGATTGCGTGTTATGCTCACCGGAGTGCGACCAAATCGCCTGATATTTCTGAAAGCCCGGCATGGGCGAGGTGGCGAGACAAGGCCAGTGGATCACGTCTCATCCGGCTCTTAGGTATAATATTTTTTTTTACTCCTGCATCCAATATTAAAGATAAAAATAATTAAATCATATTTATGTAGATTTATTTTATATTCAAATCTATTTGTATATGAATAAAAATTTAAAGTTTCAATTAATATCCGCATCTATATTTGTATCCAGAAAAAAAGATACAAATATAAATAAATGACTATTCGATACGTATCCGAATATCTATTTTTAAATTTATTTAATTTAAAAAATAAATGACCATATTAATGTATTATTAACTTGATTTATTATCCGCTTAGTCATATTTTTGATTTTATGGTCATAAAATTTAATTATTCAATTTATATCTGTACTTCTAGTATCTGATTTATATCTATATTTTTTTAAAGACAAATATGAATATAAATTTTTGTATCGAATAAAATAAATATGAATATAAATATACCAATATTCGATAAATAATCAATATAATATCTGATTTCAGCCCTATCCAATATACTGTTTTTTATTACCCTAAAGCATTGTCATTTATCAATGAGTTCTTTTTTTTAAAGGATAAGCATGTCAGGAATGTTAGTTCCGTTAGTTTTGGCTCATCCAAAAGAGCAAGGAGAGTAAAGTTTTGCTGATCGAGAGTAGGACAAACACCCCTCAGCAAAAGTTTCCATCAAATCTACTAGTGGTACAGTGGTATATGGAATCCATCAAGCGGAGATGGGTGCATCATAAATAGCCTGATTACTATTAATCATTTAGTGCCAACCAACCTTCGTTTAGTAGGTTGTCCCTTGAGAGAAGTCAAGAGTGCGAACCTTGATGGTCACATATATTTTTCCAAAAAATATTAAATCGTTATTCTACTACTAAAAATTATCTATTCATTAATGATTTAGCAATAAGAAATCTCCAAATTTCTTCAACTTTAGTTGGTAGACATTATGAAATATATTGACAGTTAGTGATTCTAACTAATGGTTGTAGTCTTATAATTTGTCATGTTTTGTTATTTTTCTAAAAAAAATCATGTTTTGGTTACTTCTTACTAATGCATAAAAGGATCATAATATCATATAATAAAGAGGTTACTTGAAATAGGAGAATTGTTTTGTGTAAAGGATTATCTAAATTAAGAATTCACCTATTTATCTTAATCTGCAATATTGAAGAACTAAATGTTTCATATGCTTTTATGGCAGCTTAAAAGAAGGAAAAGAATAAAGAAAGAGGCAGTGCTTCTAGTTGATGTTAAAATGAACACTATTAGTAGAGATAAGAATAATATTAGTAGAGCAAATACATTAAAATTCATATAATGGGATTCGCAAATCAGCAAGCCACATCATTAGTCGACATGATTTTCGTATTTTAAATTTGTTGTGGAATATTCAATTTTAGGAAAATTTCACATTTTAAGATAACATAATGCAAATATCATTTGTTTGGACACTTGTAAAACATATGTCATGAGAGAATTTGAATAATATTTTCATGTCATTTAAAACTATTTTAGCATGAAACTTCGAAACAATGGACTCTAAAGTTTCCTTTTCTTTAAAAAATAGAAAAGTTGAAAACTCCGCTGTGTTTATTTTCTAGGCATTTTTAAGTGGTTCAAATTGCAATTAGTATTGTAGAATCTCTATTAAAATTATCTGTCCTGTCTTTTTTTCCGTTTTTGTAATAGGATTTAGGATTAAATTCTTTGTGCTTGTGCATCTTCACACACACATGATTTAAACGACTTTGGAAAAGCATCTTTTATTTAATAAACTATAATTATGCCAGCAGGCTTTGGTGGATTTCTTCTGAAAATTTTATTTGTGAATTTGAGTATAGAAATTGACCCTATAATTATCTATTAGATACATGTTATTTGAGCTATTTAGCACATCTCAAAATCAATGTATGTTCTTTACAAGGGTATTTATTGAGATGTGCTTACTTCCTTATTTTTTTACATGCAAATAGTAATTTTACGAGGGTATTCATACAATTTCATATATTTAGGAGGCAACAATTCATCTTCATTAATTATGTTCACAAAATAATTAAAGATAAGAAAGTAAGCATAAATCATGTGTTAACTTATAGAATTTAAGCTCTATTATCCTTGCTAGACTCAAAACCGGTATTTCTTTTTCTTTCACAATGGAGCTAGCACGTATGCAACTACTATCCAATCAAACAACAACAACAACTAGTAATATTGTCTATATACTAGATTGCTGTATATATCGGTGGACAATTATCATATACATAACGACATGGCAAAACATGACCATCGAAATCGCCTTTGTTCGTCCGAAGATATCGCATGAACGACGAACAATCACATGCTTGGTGTCGAGACATTCCAGAGAGAATAATTGTCATTGGATTATGCAAGAGACTAGCCACAACTCCTGATTAGTTGCAGCATCTGTTGATCAATTGTCTCCTAATTAGCTTTGGTCCACAGCCAGCGAAGATCCCTTTTAAGGCACTCCTAAATCCAAACCGAAGGGCTAAACTTCCTTCCACTAGAATGCCGTGGAGACCCAACGATTGTTTGGGTCCTCGGTGGTCATGCAACGGAGGGCCCGCATGGAAAGCGAGAGGGGAGAGAGCCGTTTGGATCTCTGCCGCCTCCCCTCGACGTGGATGTCACGGGACCGGAAAACAAATGCCGTGGCTCCTCGGATGCCGACGCCGGGGCCGCGGAGAATTCCAACGGTCCCCTCCACATGAAAAGGATGGCCAGGAACAGGGATGGATGGATGGACGGGCGGAGAGCCATGGAGTTGTGTGTGGGGGTGGGGTTTTTTGATCCGTGTCTTTCCCAACCAAAACCATCCAACCTCACACTGTTACACCTACCACTGCTAAATTTTTTCAAGGTTACGTAGAACAGAAAGATAAGATGCATATAGTTCCAATCTGCAAGTTGAATTGGACAAACATGCACAACGTACAAAAATAAAGAAGAGTCAAGACATAGCATGCATGGATGGCATATATATGAGCATCATGCTTACAATATATTATACCACAGCTCTGAATGAACAGCGTCTGCTCTATGGATATAAGCGAAGTCACCATGAAAGGCTTCAGCATGATTATTTCCTCTTTTAGAAAATGTTGCATGGACGTGCATGCATGTGTGTGTGAACGTGCTTTTAACATGCATGCGTTCCGTATACTAGGACATGATCTAGGAGGATCGTTAATTTGATCCACTATGGACCAATCTAGTTACTCAAATGGATCTCGACAAGCTTCACGAGTGGAATCTCACATATTTTTGTTATTTTAATACTTATGGAATGACCCATGACTATCTCATCCCACAAAGGCTAGCTAGTTGCAAGATATCTTCTGTATACAACCAATGTAGTATTAAACATGCACTGGTAGGTGTCTTTACAGTAGTGCTTGTTCTCTCTTGCTATTTGGCAGCAACGAACTCTCAACCTACGGACATTGGCAGCCTTTTCCATCTAATTTGAAGAAATTTGGAATATCTCGCATACCAGCATTCTAACGACTCTTATATATCCTTTTTCTGATGGTTAGATACTATGCACTCCTCTATATATATTACCTTAACTTCTAATCTTACCCACCCTCTCTTACATACCCCTATGTTAAGTATTATGCATTATGTTCAAACTCGATTTACTGTATTGGATTAGAATTCCCTAATTCTTCTCATAGAAAAAAAAAGGCCATGCAAGGGAAACTTACCCACAATACATGGATGAAGTGCAAGGTATGCAAAACCCGCTACATCCATAGTAAAGGTGTGAGGACCCGTGCCGGCGTGTGTTTAGTTCCACATCAATTATTCATTAGATAGATTTTAGGTACTTATACATGATCAAAGAACCCAAATAATACCTTCCGACTAGTCATTTTGGGTGCGGCCATAGGTTGTTATAGATGGTATCAGAATAGACTTAGTCCATAACCTATGTGGACTAGAAGATACTATAGTACAGATCTATTGGGAATGACCACATGCTGATTGTAGTGCTTGTGATTAGATTTGAATGGATTTGAATACTTAGCCAGCCTGACGAGAACGTCAAGGCTTAAATGAGAGGAGTATGCGAGAACTCGTGAGAACGTGTGTTTAGTCCCACATCGGTTATTCGCTATGTAGATCTTAGATCTTAGGTACTTATATAGGACCAAAGAACCCAAATAATATCTTCTGGCTAGCCATTTTGGATAAGGTCATGTGTTGTTACAAATGGTATCAGAGTGGACCTAGCTCATAACCTATATGTACTAGGGGACACTGCAATACAGATCTATTAGGGTTGATCACGAGCCGATCATGGTGCTTGTGATTAGATTTGAATGTATTTGAACTCTTAGCCCGACGAGAACGTTAGGATTTAATGGGGGGAGTATGTGAGGACCCATGCGGGCATGTATTTAATCCCACATCGGTTATTTGTTGGATAGATCTTGGGTACTCATACAGAATCAAGAAACTCAAATAATACCTTCCGACTAGCTATTTTGTGTGAGATCCTGAGCTTGTGTTTGGTTTAGAGTTGGTGAGTGAGTCCTTGATGGAACGCATTTTTTGCATTTGTAAACTAATCAATTGCAAAGCTAATAGACATTTGCCATGTGTTAGACTATAGAAAACTTCCTGCATCTAATGATATAGAGGATTCATACACATCCCTCCTATGATTGCAGTTTTATAAAGATTCAAACTTAGCTTCAGCTTCATTAGTTAGGAAGTAATTGTATTCACATGAAGAGTGAAGTTTAGGTCTGGATGCTCAAACCTAATGAATGCCATAATTTGAGGTGGTGCTATAGCATAAATCAAGAAGTCACTGAGGAGCACCCACCATGTACCTGAAATGGCCCACTCTATTCAGTCGAGTGCCTTGCGGATATACCCTACTTTGGATAAAGATTCAGGTTAGTCCTCCACAGAAACAAGGTTCATCTCAAGGTACGTATCATGAATGGTGAGTACTTCTTGCATTCTATGGTTTTGCACATAGCTTGTGCCCCTCTCCTTATGTTTTTTTTCCTAGCATTCACTCAATCTAGCAGCCCTGCTCAAGAGAACTTGGTTCAGATTTCTTCACTTGAGACCCAACTCCTGTGCTCATGTAATACCCTTCATTTTCACCACCTTTAGCCCAACCAACTTCTAACATTATCCTCAAATTAAGGACCTAACAAATGGCTATCAAGTTGCGTTAATGAAATATTTAGGAGAACACCTACTGCATTGTACTCTTTTGGGTGCACAAACTTCATTGTGCTATGTAGAATCCAAAGAAAGAACTGCATGCTTTGTTGAGAAGGATATCAGTGGTGCTCTGAACTCTGAACAAGATTAATCCTAGAGTTCTTATGACTTGTTTCTTTATTCAATCTACTACCTGAGGACTGATTTCGAAAATAATTTCACATTTTACCAGGATGATAACATGCGTGCGCTTATATCGATCCTAACAATATATTTTAATGCAGCTTCGAGCCTTTGACCGAGCATATTTTTTCGCATGAAGAATATGTAGCACTCTGTTAGGATTAAAGTGCATGCATTTGAATCTGTTTCTTGTGTCAAGTAAATATGCTTCCGATCTTCGTAAAAGACAGTGCAGTTGGCTTAACTAACAGTTAGCTTCTTGATGCTCCAATGGAAGTCATGTAAGCTTTGCTCATTTTTCATTCCACTTCATGGAGTTCAAATGACCCAAAAATAATTGATTAGGCAATACGTCCTTCATCTGCAACTAATAAAGTTAAATTCTTTTAGATCAAACAAACAAACAAGCAAATAAAGATAAATCTTGAGATACAGCTTGTTTAGGAGAACTGTTGTCCTGTAAAGCTTCAACTTTCGTGATAAGTTCAAGGCCAATTGCTGGTCTATAAAATTGCCTATGTGACCTGATCATGCTAAAACATCTGGAGATCCAGATTCTCCATTTTCTTTTTGTCATTGAACATCACTGCTGATATTTTAGGCTTCTTGCATAACACCTAACCTATATCATGTTGAATATAGGGCTTTCATTCTGCTTTGTCCTGTGCCCTTTTCAAATTTCATGTCCTTTTTGACTATTCCACCCTAAATATGAATGCCCAGATCATTTAAATGTTGATTCACTTTATCATAAGAAGTGATGATCCAAAATTGCAGGCAATAAATCTTCGTTTTCTAAATAGTAGCACCCTACAAGCAAGAAGAAAAGGGCATCCATGGTAAAATTTAGAAAATATCAATGTTTGAACTTATCATACTAGCAAACTAAAATCTTGGAGCTATCCCACTTGCTAACATGTTGTTTACAGAACCTGAAGCATGAAATAACAATGTATTCGAGCCCAGTTTATTATAGAAACTATAGAATAGCTGAAGGATTAATCTGATGAAGATCAACCTGCAAAGAAGAATATTTGAAGACAAACGCAATCTGCTCTGAATTTATGTTTGATTACTTAATATATAGAATTAACTTCTTTTGCTATGTGTACTACTATATCCATCTTATGACTTTCTAGGATCTTTTCTGAGTTACCAAGGATCTGGCATCCAACATGATCTGCTTTGGATCTTAGTTGAATCAGTTTGATAGATATATAGGAAGAGTTCCTGTTACTACTTGTATGTCAACTTCCAGTTGATGACTCATTAGTTCTGAGCAAATTATGACATACTAGTTTTGGTTTCATTTATGCTAAGATTCCCAGTCTCTCAGTTTCCCATTGAATCTTAAGCTTGGTAAGCCCCATTATGTCTTCCAAACTAAGCTCTTTTTTTTTTTTGGTCAAAGATAGGAGGGGAGGGGGAGGGACCAGCCCACCCGCGTAGCAGCCCCATTACTGAGCCCCCCTTCCACTAGGGAATGTTCGATACAGGTCGCAGGTTTCGCGTGCCTTCCCCGACCCGCGGGCTCACCCCACTGGATTCACCGCCTCACGTGTGGGTACGTCACCCCAGTGCCACCTTGGTACAAGTGGAAGGAAAGCATAACCGCCAACAAGCCAGCCGAGCGTGGGGTATCCAAACTAAGCTCTTTGCTATGACAGAATTAGACAGAGAGCTCTTTAGCTTTTACAAAATGCCACACTTTACTGTTCAAATCTTTGTTGGAATGGGTCTAGATAAAACCAAAGAAGCATAAAGAGATTTGAGGAGACAAAGAAAGAAAAAATACAGCATGCACAGATTTCCATTTCTCGAAAACAAACGTACACTAACAAGCAATAATGGAGCAGAGATTCAACCATAATAAAAAAAATGGAGCATAACAATAGAGCCTCATCTCAACAAACCCTAACCCTAATATGCCCGTCTTTCAATACTTTCCAAAAAACAAGGCAAAAGATATGTATATCAAAATCGGATCAAATATGTATTATAGGATCACGCAAAAAATTCTCTAAATTTGTCTAATTGAATCATAAAATGGGGCGATCAAGAAATTTAAGCCACACTTAATATTCCTGAATATTGTGCTTCAAGGTAACTCATTTTCATTTCATTTGATAATAGATATTCCTTTGCTCATGACCAGATTATTCTTCATGTAAACTTGAACTTTATGGGTAAACGACCACGTACTTTTCCAAAACTCCTTATCAATCCTCCATAGAATTAGTACTAAGAAAGGTTCCTTGTCTCATTCCTTGCGGTTATCTCGCTGACCAAACAAAACAGTGGTCCTAGCGACGTAAATGGGATGGCACGCATTATGGAGTCCTACCGCTCCATACCAACCCCAGTTTTGTGCGACGATGACATGCAACCAAATGTCTGGCCCTTCTGCAACCTTCTTAATACTAGTTGATAAGGGACTGTGACTCATTGCCCCGTTTTTCCACTTGGATAGCAAGCAAAAAACATTTGCCGCCTTCTTTTTTTTAACAGAAAAAATTGCCTTTCGTTGAAAGGGCAAGCTCAACCATTACCTGGTTGGATAGCATTTTGAACGATAGTTTTGCATGAGATTGTTTAAAGGCTTCTGCATTTGTTTTTAAGATGATATGAGACTGACTTCTTTCTATGCTCCAATTTCTTGGGAAACGGAAGTTCTATTCGATTTGATTTCATTGAGTTCTCGAGATATTAAATTGATGACAAAGCATAAAGTTTATTAAGATTTGGGTTAATAGCACTAGCTTTTGGAATAAAACCAATAACTGTGGTTTGTCTCAGTTGCTGATAGCTTATTTAGCTGGTGACGCAATAGGTCTAGATGAGGCCCTTCATTCATCTATACTCTTCTATGTTCGTCATTCTTCTAGCTGATTGCCGGGTTAGCTAGATTTGGCCCTAAGTTATTACAATGTTATATTGAATTTGTTATGGTGGATAGTTTCCCTGAGTGCCCTTCTCCTTTTTTAACCAAGAATTTTTATTTTATTGTCTTCTATCTCTATACTTTCATTTTCCTTGAGGAAAATTAAGCTGCATTAAACTATTCACCAGTGTCTTCTTCGGTCTCGTGGCAGAAGTGTATGGTTTATTTACTCCCATGGTATTTGAGAAGATTTGGCTTATGAATGCAAATATAAGTGAAAGAAGAAGTGGTAAGAGTAGCCTTCTACAGCAACAGGGATAAGATCAAGTTAAACATGATGCAGAGTTATATTTTTTTAGAATTAGATGGTAGAGATTCGACATTAATGACTCAAGCTATTAGATGTAATCTACTATTTTTAATTACTTATATACCAAAAATTACATGATTTGAAGATTTTTATCTTTGGCATTAAGCCATTAAGTGGTCAAAAATGTATATGCTAGGGATCTTCAAATCACATGTCGAATTGTCAATGGGGGATTATTATCATCCAATTCATAAAATGTGTAACTATTGCCTACTTTTTTGTCCCGTCTGGATAAGTATCAGTGAACTCGAGGTCCTAGGGAGCTCGGTTGGTCTGCGGAGAAAAGCATTGACTCTCAATACTAGCGAGATTGGTGTGCACAAGCATGCTATAGGTTTTGATTAGTGAAAAAGATGATAATGAGGATTTGAAAGGAAAGATAGAGAGTAGTGTGGATCCAGATGCCTTGACCTTCAAGAACTTTAGCCACTGTTACATTGTTATTCGAAGGAGATGAATTGGATAAGGATGTAGCGTTGGGCTATGGTAGAAATCTATTATAGCTACTTCTATAGTAGAACTACTAGTAGAGTAAAGTTAAGATGAGATAAAAAGATGCATTAGATTGATTGTTGAAAGCATCTAATATAAAGTATAATGTCAATACTTATACTAAGATAAAATAACTATCCAGTTTGATGATTGCATGCCATCTACGTCACACTCATAACGATTTTGGTAATTAACATCAGTTGCCTTTCTCTATGCAAGTTCAATCACAAGATCACCCTGCATTAACTATTAGATCAATAATTATACCTTATCGATTCTAGCTTATCATGGCTTATGCTGGCCGTTTCTTTTATTTCAGTCTATGATACAGTCAGCACTTGGAAATCTTTAAGATTTGTTCAGTCACCTCAGTCTTCTAGTGACCATCTTCATATGCTCTGCAGTTAATTACGACTAAAGCTCCATCCGTCAACCCGCATATCTATGTCATGTTTGAATTTCCCTCCTTCCCCTCCCTTGACTTGTGTCTCCACTCTTAGTGAAATTTATCATAGCCATATCTTATTAAACCCAACAAGAATTTCGTGGCTTCAACATGTTTTGACTTTATCCAAATTGGTTTATGTGGTACTTGATTGTTTTTTAGGTCGTTGAGATGTGGTTTAAACAGTCAGCATTATACAAGCCTTTTTATTGATGGATTAAAACATCCATAGGCAATTTATGTCTTTCATGGATAGATAATAGAATTTGTAGCTAATAATATAGACAAGCAAAATAACCATCAGTAAAAATCTGTATATATTAACGAATTTTTCTCCATAAGCAATACTGTTTGTTCGTAGGCAAATATATATCCATTTCTTTATAATGAGCTAGGTTTTTTTTGACAAAATTTAGTAACCCAAGTGACCATTATTTCGTGTTATAATTAATGTTAAAGATGCCAACCACTACTTTTTTTTAAGCAATTACTTTCTATCTCTAATTAATTAAGATTTTGTAAGAATATTTAGGTTTCCTCCCTGCCGCATCATGAGAAGCAGGTCAATTTTTTTTAAGATATGTGTCCTGCCGCCTAGATATGCATGTTGATCTTAGAGCTAGTCATCCAAAACACATTTCAAGACACTTTGCATCTTACGACATCTTCGTATTCACAACCAACAAAAACTTCTTACACTTGCTAGTTATCAAAACCAACCAGAATCCTATATATATTTTATTGGATACTAATGTATAGTATTCATTATATTGTGTTTCAAGCAGTGGTAGTTATAAACCTGGCAACCATGAGAAATTTATTAAATGGTTCGAAGTTAAGGTCAGGCTACAATAAAGAAGTTTGATGCATAAAATTAATAGCAACTGTACGATATGCGCACGTATCAATGATGCATATATTTGTTCATGTACAACCATGCAAGTTAATTACCTACCGAGCCAACTTAATTATGTGCCAGCATAGTTGATATGTGCATATCAACTACCCTAGAAAAAAAATCTTTGTTATAGGTGCAAAAGTTTAGCTTGAATTAAGCTCCACAAAGAACGATGGGTACATCAAGGAAAATGACCAATTGAAGTAATCATATGTTAGGTGATCTCCGATTTAGTATCTTTCTTGTGCGCAAAGTTGGCTCAGGAGGTTCCATTAAACAAACTTTTGAAAAATACTGTTATGTTGATAATCATGTATAAATCATACGTGTCACATATTAGCATGTGGCGCGTGTAGAATACATGCATGGTTTTTCATAGCTAACAATATAGAATACACATCGGCATAGTACTTACCCAAAAAATGCACGAAGCTACTGCAATATATAATTTTTTTTTGTTTGTTTTTTTGAAAGAAGACTCCTCTCCACAATTTTTGTGACCGAACTACCTGTTGCATGAAAAAGATTGACTTATACTACAAAAATATTTTAGAATTCCTATATATGTTTAGAGGGGGACCTCTTGATCGTTACCTAGTAGCTTTCTGATACATCATCAATAAACGTCTGACTTCATTTTCTTGTACATAATTGTTAGAGAATTATATATATCTATAAAAAAATAAATAATGTTGTAGTTCGATGACGGCTTACGTGGCCAACTTATTTTTTTAATTTTTAATTTTTTTTTTTTTTGAAGGTATGGATGTGCCTGTACATATATGGCACAATATATCTGATTTTTAAAAAAGAAAAAAAAAACTTATTTTCCAAATGTGGATCCTACTGTTGTCCCCTCGGCATTAGGTTACATGGAGGGTAAGCGAGATCCTCTGTCCATTTCCTTCCAACCAAAGGTGGAGCAAATCCCTGCACCAAAGTTATGAGAGGGGGTTGACGACGCCAGAGTGGCCCTCCCCCACGGCGACGGGGGCGGCCCCTCCGAATGCCCGTGTCGCCCCGTTGCTCCGATCAACCCCGCGCACCAGGGCACTCCGCCGTACGACCCGCTCGTCCAACCCCCGCATTCACTCACTCCATTAAGAGCCAAGCTGCTGCCACCCTCTCTCTCTCTCTGTCTCTTTCCCTCCCCTTGGCTTTTAATGGCACAGTGGTACGTACAACGCGTACAGCTCATGAAACCATGGACCTTGCAGTGCCACTCACACTCTTGCCAATATTTTTAGTCCCACATCTCATTTATATAGGAAAGCGACTGGGACAGCATCCGTGATGAGGGGTGGGGGCATGCATGGCTTTGTCTTCTACGTACCAGTGTGTGATCACGGTGCAAGTGTGCCCAGTCCTCAGTGTGCAGTAGTTTTTCTTTTTATTTTAAAAGGTTTGATATCCAAGAATGCACTCCACTTGTTGTTATATAAATATTTGAACAGGCCTTGTTGATCTCCCTCCTGTGAAGATTCTTGTATCAAACACCTTTAGGGGGATTACCACCAAAGCATGGGGTTGTCTATTTAGGAGTTTAATGTGGTCCTCAAATGAGTTTGTCAAATTGCGTGCAGTGATATCACTTTATTTTTTTAGAAGATTTATGTTCTAAGTAAAATATTATGGGTAGATAAATAAAATTTGAAGATTTGGACCGCTTCGGGCGTTATGATTATTTATGAGCAGCTTGGACTCGGGTCATTGGATAGCTTTCTAAAGGTTGTCCGTAAGTATAGAAAATATTTTGAGCTTAAGACAAATTCTAAGATCCGCTAGTATATGATTTAAGATTAAATTATAATCAACTTGCAAAGTTAAGTATGATTTCATGTTGTTGCCCGGCAAAATTGTGCGACTAAATGTTCTCAGCAAGAACTCCTCGCAGATAGAGCCAAGTGTGGAAAACCAGGATTTGGGTTGATGCCATGGCTCAAAATCAGTATCCATACATGCTAATGGATTGTGAATTGACTATAAAAATTGAGAGCTATATTTTAGGTTATTTTATTGCATCTCTATAAGTGGCAGTGTTAGTTTTTATAAGAGTGGTGTTGATGTTTCTTTTACATTTAGTGCCAATGTTAGTTGTTGATGGAGTGGATATGCTGTGATATTGTTTCATGCACCCATGTAGGGCGATAATGCTCGATAAAAAATTGGTAGATATTTTTTAAACTTTTTAGTTGAAAAGTACTCTAGCTTAAGTATTTGAATTTTTTTATATAAATACATATCTAAATATTAAATATTGCATAAATACCCTTTTAAAATTAATGTTGACATGTATACCTTCATAAAATACTTATTTTACTATTCTAACTTTTTCTATCCTTGTTTTTGCATATGTGTCCACACAATCTAATGTCGTTAAAAAATTAACGGTTTCAAATTAAAATAACTAAAAATACTTTTAATAGGTAGACCGTGCAAGGAGAAGTATTTATAAGGCGATCGTGATGGAAGATAAAAAAATAATTTTAAAATTCTATTTTATTTGTAATTAAAATATATAGTTTTTATTAACAATGTTAGAAGAATCATTATGTTATAGGCATTTGTGCAAAAACAATATTTTATGAGGATATACAAATAAATTTAAATTTTAAGAGGGTATTCGTATAAATTTAAATTTTTAGAAGAGTATTTATGAAAAAAAAAAACTAAATATTTTTATGAAATATGTTTACGGTGCAAAGATGCTGCCTTCGTCTGTACATGACGTGGAAGCCCAGCCCTTTTCGTTTTCTTGAAGTAATTCAATAATAAAACACCTGCAGGCTCAGTCCGCATGACTGCTCTGAGCTTAGCACTCCTTTGAAGAAGGCACGCCCATTAATGCATCCTTCCATGGACGCATTACACATGCCAAAAACTAGTAAATATAGCATTATTGCTTCAGCAAATATATATGTTCATCTGCTAGATAGCAGACTATGTGGTATCAAAAATATACCTAAAAGAATTTTATTCTAAATTTGAGAAAAATAAAGGAATGCATATAGAGTTGGATTTAGAAAGGAGATAGTATATTTTCAAGAACAAAAAAATTATAATTACTTTTATCTTCATATATAAGCATATTGCCGTGTCTTGCAACGGATTTATCAAAATTAGATCTATATAAATATGAAACGATTTTTTTTCTTACCAACTTGATCTTGTTGCGCCCGGTAACAAATATGCATGAACTATTTCTCGAAGTATATGTCCAGATAGCCCAACGTCTCGATAGTTAGCTCTAGATCTTTCGGTCAAAAAAACAACGTTGATAAAGATGTATAGGTGCACCATTACGTGGTGGGGATTGCAATTTTTCATGAATTTCTCATTTTTCACTCAACGATAAAACTTCGTTTATTTTTTTATTTTTTGAACATTGACAAATCAAATGGTATTTTTGTTCCAATTTCTGCCGCTTTTTCTCTCTTTGAATCAAACTTTTTCTTGCCATAATGTTCAGTTCCTATTCTCAATTATTTATATTGTATCTTTCTTCGTGATGTCAATTGTTGGATCGCAATATGCACAAATCTCAAAACACTCCGAACTCTTTCTTTCATTTGCCGCGATCTAATGGTTGATGTTCTTTTGCGCAAAAGATACAAACCAAACCCACATTTTCATTGTTGTTGCTTTCTTTTTTTTCTTTTTCTTGAGAACGTTCCTTTGTTGGTGCTATCCCAAACAATGTTGGACCAGCCCACTCTCAACCTCATCTCTAAAACATCCAATCGCTCTTGTGGGCCACTCACAGGCCTAGCCAAACTTGGCCCGGCTCCCCAGTGGTCATGTGGCCCAGATAGCCCAACTGCCCCTCTATTGGAGCTCGCGGGCCTTTCAGTCGAGAATCAAATGTCTAGTATTAGCGGCAACTAGTAGGAGTAGATAGAGAGGCTACAACCCCATCCTCTCTTGAGCTCGTCACAATCCCGTTTCTTCTTCCATGGCGCCCAACCCGCTCCTCCTTTCCATCAAAACCCTGAACCCTATCTTCCTCCCCTTCTCCACCAAAACCCTAACCCTCCGCAAGCCCTTTTCCATCACCTGCCGGACCTCCTCCTCCTCCGCCGCCGCTCCCCCTCCCCCGCCGCTCTCCGTCGAGCCCGAAGGCAGCGGCGCCGCCGCCCCCACCCGCGGCGACCGCTTCCTCGAGCGCCACAACTCCATGTCCGCAGCCGCCGTCGTCATCAAGAAGGACAGGGCAAAGAATAAGAAGAAGAAGCCTGAGGCCAAGGCCTCCTCCGCCGTCGCTTGCTGCTACGGCTGCGGCGCTCCCTTGCAGACCACTGAAGTCGATGCCCCGGGCTACGTTGATTCCGGCACCTACGAATTGGTAACTCTTCTTTTCCTTCCGATGATGGATTGGTGTCTGTGTTTATTATTGATTTGGAAAAAAACCTTTTTTTGTTGAAATTTCATGGGTAGTTTTCATCTGGAATGCTACATATTGATGATTCTTTTGTTTCTTTCATCTGTAATTTGATAATTTTTAGCGAGTTCTGCATCTTGATCACCCGCTAGTTTATCATATGTCAGCTAAATTCATTATTGATTTGGTTCGTTTTTGGGAAGATTCATGGGTGATCTAATCCTGAAATTTTATGTATTTTGTGATTCTTTTGATGCTATCATCTGTCATTTGATTACAATTTAAGTGAGTTCTGTACCTTGATTGTGTGCTACTTTGTCAAATGTCATACAAGCTGAGATTCTTGATCTTGAGTTGGTGTTGAATTGATTGACTGTCGTGTTTCATATAATTAGGTTTGAGGGGCAAAAAAACACCATTAATTAGAATATCATGCATTCACAGTATCTTGAAAGCAATCTGGTGTACTGTAGTTATACTTGTTTCGAGTTCTTCTGACTTCTATTTTGATGATTTTTGGGGTTTTTTATTTTGGTCATACTTGGGTTGATTGCAGTTCTCTATTTGAGTTTTATTTTGTGTTGTTTTTTTGCTGGGTGCAGAAGAAGAGGCATCGCCAGCTTAGAACTATCCTTTGTGGGAGGTGTAGGTTGTTGTCGCATGGGCACATGGTAACTGCTGTTGGTGGACATGGTGGATATCCTGGGGGTAAACAGTTTGTGTCAGCAGAGGAACTTCGAGAAAAGTTGTCCCACTTACGCCGCGAGAAAGTGCTAATAGTTAAGCTAGTAAGTGATACATTTCTACCTACTCTTTAGCTACAGCTTTTTAGCTACTATGCTGAAACATATATGAAATATATGATTTTATGCTGGTCATTACATTTCCATTACACTTCCTTTTGGTTCTCCTAAAAATAAAAAAAATTGTTCGTTTGGCAACATCATTTCTTTTTTTTTTTACCAAAACTGTGTGAAGTCTTCTATCTCGATCATTATCACTCATAAACTTGTGAGGATTAGAACTCCCAATGGCATTGAATGAGGTATCCCCTTAGGCATGAGTTCACTACTGAGAAACAGATGGCTCTCTACCTATGTTTATAGCAAAACGTGGTTTGTTATGCTATAATCAAAGGTCTTTTCATGCGAAATGATACTACTATTGCTAATTGCTGTCGCACAGTTCCCCAACATAAATATAACCTAGTAGCCTGCATGATCCCATTTTTCTTGCTTGACATTGAGAAGAACCACCAAAGCTAGATCACCAAATTGTTTCAGAACTCTGTACCTTTGGTTTCGTGGGTGAGCATAATGCTAGATATTACTTGAGAAATCCCCATGCTGCATTCTCTGAGGTCATGTCAGAATTTTACTTTTTGGTGTAACCTTGAAATGAACATGGCTCCGTACATGAAATCTTGTCTCGTTCCTCTTCATTTAAAACTCATTCCAGGTCTAAGGGACTTTTGGATGGTTATACCTTGGTTGCACGAGCTCAACAAATAAAATTTATTATCACAATGGATCTTGTAGGGAAGACCTCTGACCAAGGGTTGCCTTTATTATCACAAAAAAAATACTCATTCCATTTGACCTTCTAAACCTAGAGTTGTGCACTTGTGCTCCATGGCCAACTTTTTTTGATCAGGCTTGGATTATCATGGCGAGGACAAGAACAAAAAGCACAAGACGCTAACCTGAAATGAAGCTTTCTTTCAAGTTTTTAGCTTTGGTGAACTACACTGTAATATATTCTGGTCTATCAATAGAAGCACAATACTAAGCTCCTAGGTGCAATTATCCATGCTTGAACTATGCTAGATGATTTCAAGTTAGGGGGTTCTGCACTACATGTCACATACCAATACTTTTAAAAAATAATTTAGTTGAATTCTTTTGGTTTGATTGTTTTAGGCTTATGTGTTGACTGATTAGTGTACTGAAATTTAACAAGCCACAAAACAAGAAACAAGCTGGTCAAATGTATGGAGGCCCAATATAGTGCAGCTGACCTGCTTTTTGAGTAATTTGAGCAACCATTTTTAACCTTTCATTCTCTCCTTGTTTACCTAGACACTGGTATACATTAGAAAATTGTGTCAACATGATGTTACATAGGTTTGGATCAGAAAGAAGAAATTTTTGAGCGAGTAAAGGGGTCTCTCAGTTGGACATTGAACTATACTCTGTACTACTTGATTCCGTGCAGTATAGACCCTCACTGCAGCTTCAAAAGGAGTAGCTTTTGTGCCAAGTAGCTTCCATTATGACATGAAAGCCCAGTAAATGTGTAAAAGTTAATATAATAATGATTGGATTTACATAAATGATAAAATTCTATTGGCAAAGTTTCTTCTCTCAGCATGGACATAATTAGCATGCTTCTCAGCTACTTATTCTGCTAAAATATTTTTCTTTGTCACTTATAATATGTAGGTTGATATTATTGACTTCAATGGCAGTTTTTTGGCACGCATACGTGATCTTGCAGGTGCTAATCCAATTATACTGGTCATAACTAAGGTGACAATCCTTAACTTGCATTTTATGACTTGATTCTTTCTGTTGTTTGAAGCCATTAGCTGTCATTTGAATGCTTATCAATTCTCTTTTCTTCTTTGCTGTTTTAAGATCGATCTCCTTCCTAAAGGTACAGACTTAAATTGTATTGGTGATTGGGTTGTCGAAGCCACCACAAAGAAGAAGCTGAAGTATGTATCTATCTTTTCCTCTGTAACTAATTTTCAATTATTGCAATATTTTTTTTCTAGTGTAATTTCTGCGTTTTGTTATGTATTTAACTTGGTTATGTTGACCTGTAGTTAGTTTTTCAGGTTCTTACTGGCCTGCAGATTCTCAGTTATTTTATTTTCTCTATGTGAGTACTTGGTCATATTGGTAAACCATGAGCCTACAAAAACATCCTATCTTAACAATAGTGAATCTTCAGTGCTGATTCTATAGTAAGCCCCAAAGATGTCTTTGTATTTAATATATAAAGTGGTTGATCGGTGACTCTTCTATGACATGTCATGTCAACTCGACATGCAAGCAAGGTTTATTTGTTCCCTACATCTTTCCTCATCTATTTGCTTCATTCTTTCCATGCTTCCCTCATTGCTAGCTCTTATAAAGCCTTTTCATGTGAACATTAATCTCATGCAACCCCTTTGTTATGGTGGGTGCCATATCATATTTCTTTATAGGGTATTCTTAATTGGACTAACAGCTAGTAATGAGAATGACCCCTATAATAGCAAAATACACAATCATGGATAGGTTATATACCACCATACCTACATGGAGGTAATCAGTATGATGTCAACAAATTCTTCCACATGAAATTTTTTTCTTCTAGTTAGATGTTTAATAAAATATCTAAAAATATGATCACATAGCTTTTCATTAGTATGAAATGTTTTGTCATACAACTTGGACATCGAAAGATATTGCAAATATTCACATGCTATCGGTGCTTGACGAAGTCAACTTTCTTCCCTTTTGTCTTATGCATCTGCTTTTGTGATATTTTTTGTGCTTAGCATGTCGGCATTGCTTTGATTTGTTATTAGGAATCAATTTCTTGTGGAAATATTCTTTTGCAATGAGTGTGGGTGCATGCATGTGGGGGCACATGCGGCAAACTTTATTTTTTAATTTTATAATTGCTTAGAAAAAAGGCTTTGTCCTAAGATATGTCTTTTTTATTGTAGTGTTATCAGCATCCACTTGACTAGTTCAAAGTCTTTGGTGGGGATTGCAGGGGTCATATCAACGATTCAAAAGGAGAAAAAGGTCCATTTTAATATATTATCATACTGAATTTATCATCATTTTATAGGGTGATATGTCTGTGCATTGACTTCATTCAATTCTTTTGAGAAACTGAGTTCGGTCCTTAAGGTTTACATCTTGTATTTTTGTACCATATATTTCTCTTACTCATATCAGCCTGTGGTTTGGAATAACCCTAGTTGATTAAAAAAACTGAAATTACTTTTTTATTATAATTTTGTTTTATTTCCATTATCTAGTACTTACGGGTCTTGTCATTAACTTTGGCCAACAACCTCATGGCAATATATATATATATATATATATATATATATATATATATATATATATATATATATATCTGAAGGAGATACACCTGATTGATTTATTGTTTTATGCTTCGCTGCAAGTAAACCCACAATTACCTGTGCAGTATATCTACAAGACCACATTATCTAAGTTCAAGGGAGCATATCTGGTTAGATGAGCATGAAACCTGCTGGTTGGATTCGTGACAAACTAAGCAAAAAAAAAGGAACAAACAACCATAATCATAACCATCAATTGCTAGCAACAGCTACTTATTTTCATTCATCTAGTCTAAATGCTACATATGATGTTATTACAAACTTTTTCAAATTCTTCCTTACAAATTTCATCTCTCTCCTTCCATTATAAGAATATGCGGTGCTTAGGTTTTTTATAAGTTACAGCTGCTGATGATATTTTTTTTTTGGCTTTTGTTGCAGGGCCGAGATGTATATATTTTGGTTAGTATTTTCCACCTTTCCGCTTTTACAATTTTTATTGTTTTGTTTATTGGTGCTTCATCTGGACTCTTTTTTTCAAAAATCATCTTTTCCGTTGATTTAATCTGAAACTTGTACATTTGAGGTATCATCAGTTCTAATCACCATTTGTTACAGGGGTCAGCAAATGTTGGAAAGTCTGCTTTTGTCAATGCTTTGCTTAGTAAGCTTCTGTAGCACCGTTGCTGTCAAAGTTAGCAATATTATTTGACCTTTGGATTACATAAGATATTCTGTATTTTATCTATACGGTTTTTAGTTTGACTCAATGGACAACCATATGATGATCATATTAGAAGTTCACATGGCTTTTGACATACATCTGTTTTGATTTACAAATCAATGACTGGAAGTTAGTTTTATCAGGACTAGCACTACCTCTTGTTGAGGTAGACTAGTTATGTTGCCAGGACTAGTCGTACTACTAGGATTTTTTTTTTCCTGTGGAAATTCAGTAGAGTGTTTTATACTTGTTATGCCTGTATTTGAATTCACCCATAATGGTGCATCGTCTTGCACTTTTGCAATCCATCTTTCTCATAAGTTACATGCTATGAACGTTGGGACTGCCTTCCTAGTCTCTTTATGACAATCTTAGAGGTATAATGTGAGATTTGGAAGCCACCGTTGATCTGCAACATTGGCCCACATCAGGAAAAACCTTCAAAGAGCATTAGTCTATATGTATGCAATATGAAACAATACAACCATATCGCATTCTTGTTCATATTTGTCTGGGCTTGGGTAGAATTGTAGGGTTTTGCTGCATGCTTATGTCCCAGAGCCTTCTGATCGTTCATCATTTCTTCTGGACTTGTATGAAAATGTCATGCCTATATCCATGCCATGTTGGCACAGATATTCCAGACTAACCCAAACGTCTAGATAACTTAGGTTCATTGTCTTTGATTTTTCTTCTTTAGCTTTGTTCCATTATCTCTTAACCACAGCCATCCGGCCTTATCCCAATCAAGGTTCGCCGTACCGGTACCGAACTCCGTACCGGTGCCGCACTAGTATAGGCGTACCGAGTGTTGGTACGGTACCGTACGCTCAGTACCGACCGTACCGACATTGGTGTACCGATACCGGTACCCATTGGTACGGGTACGGTACACTCGGTACCGACTGGTACCGACCGGTACAGCGAACCTTGATCCCAATTATATGTGGTCAGCTATATTCCCATATCTCATGCAAGATGTAAATGATTTGTGCATCTTTTCACCAGTCTGTATCCTTTATATAATCATATCATATGATGTGTTCCACCTGTTGCTGTGAGGACTTACATGACAGTAAACTTGGCTATGGTGCAAGTAACTTTTCAATCTCTCCTGACAGATCCAGAGATCTTAATATAATTATCATGTTTAATTGCATTAGAAGATTTTATCAAGATTGGTTGCAATTCTTTTTACCCTGTCATACATGGTGTATGATTGTGCAATACTTATTTGCTTAAGCTGATAAATGCTTCAATATTAATATTTTTAATTGTTATGTACCATTTCTGTTTCTGAACATGAGATTACTATCTTTCAAAATTTCACAAGGTTAACATGTTTTGGCTCTTCTTGTGTTTTTTATAATGTTGCGTAGAAATTGTCCAGTAGTTACTGATATATATATATTAAAATTTTCTAATAACTGTAGAGATGATGTCACAAAAAGATCCAGTGGCTGCAGCAGCTCGGAAATACAAACCAATGCAATCTGCTGTGCCTGGAACAACCCTTGGTCCCATTGAAATTGAAGCTTTTCTGGGAGGAGGGGTATGTTTAGTAGAATTGCCTTTTCTGGTCTTTTATCCATCTTTAATATTATCTGCATATCTTGAAAGTGTGCTATTTTAAAATTGGAATTATAACTGTAAGATGCTGATTATTATACTATGAGATATTTACTATGTATAATAAATCAATAGTTAGTTACATTGGGCAATCTAAAGTTAGCTAAATGTGTTTCTTCATCTTATCTAATAAGTCATTTTTTGTTTTATGTAACTTATCTCTTTATGGATCTAAAAAGGGCGCCATGGTAGGATAATAATATGTTGTTGTATTGGTACAGTATCCTGTGGTTTTGTAATGTTTGTGTTTTTGTTGCTTTTGTTGTCTGTGACTTCCATCCACCATTGTTTTTAAATTCACCCAACTGTTCTGTACCGTCACCTGTTAACAGCCATGGGAAGGCCCAGAGGTAAGATTTTGGTTTCTCATACTGGTTCACAAAAGAAAAGAATCATGATGGAAATAATTGTACTAGGAGTCGATGTAGATGGATGAAAAGGAGAAACATTTTCTGATTTGTGAACTTGTCACCTGGCACTGTGGTTTAGATCAAGTTCTGTTGGAGAGTATCAGCATTGGGAGTTTTCTGCATTGATCAAAGCTTTTTGCATGAATAGATGTGAATAAGATGAATTCTGTGGAGATAATGATGTTAAAGGAGACAACTGGCTATGGAAATGCTTGAATTAGAAAATCTAAGTGAAACCATGTATAGAAAATAAATTGATACACATAAATCATCGATCGTTTTCAATGAAAACCAGAGTCAGAGGAGGGAAAGAACGAAAAGGGAGTATGTAAGCATAAATACTTACAAGGAACTTCACTGTCTGAAGGAGATACAGTCCTTAAATAGACTTGCAGGACCTGTAAAGCCAAACACGTGACCAAGATTATAAGAGACAAGCTTGTCTATGCTGTTTAAAATTAATGTTTAGATTGTTTATGGATTGCTTATTTACATTGTTTGCATTTCCTAGGAAAAGAGAGAAGCAGTATCTATAAGGCACATGATAGCTAATATAGTGGAAAAGATGGTAGAGAAGATAGTTCTGCCAAATTTATTAATTCTGGCTTCTACTTTTAGCATACACTTCTTGAATTTATTGTTTTAGCTCACTTGGATTTTCTTTTTATACACCAAAACTTTCCTTCTTGTGTTCTTATCACATTTATGTATCTTTGTGGGATACTGTCATGATTATATTGCTTATAGCATTATCTGACAATCATGTTGTCTGACTAACCTCCAGTCAGAAACTCACCAGAGCAGCAAATAAAAATAAAATGATGCTATGAAGTTGTTTTTAAAAAAAATTCTGTTTTTTGGAAATCATTTATTTTTCTATGAATGTAGCAAACTTGTCTTTTCCATAGTTTTTTAACACATCAAGTAGCTGCTCCGTTTCATTTGCAGATTATGATATATGTTAGCAGAAATTATTGAGATCCTGTACTTGGAACAAAACAATGATTTGTAGTGTATTTGTTAATGACAGAAATTATTTGACACACCTGGAGTGCATCTTCACCATAGGCAGGCAGCAGTTGTTCATTCTGAAGATCTGCCTTCTCTTGCACCTCAAAGTCGTCTAAGGGGACAATCGTTCCCTGTATGTTTGTCTTTCCTTTTTCATTATTTGTTGGATATTGCAAAAAGCACTGGCATGTTAATCTGCTTTCTCAGAACGTTTTGAAAATGTTCAGGCACTCTCAAGGAAGAGTACATTGAAGGATACCGATGATGTTGGTTTAAATGGATTTTCATTATTCTGGGCTGGGCTTGTTCGCATTGATGTTATTAAGGTTTCCAGATTATCAGCATTAACTTTATAGTTTTTTAGAGCGGTCCTTAGGAATTTATAATTTTGAGTAGTTGCAGCTAATTATGTAATGAAAATGCAGGTTCTTCCACAGACACGACTAACATTCTATGGGCCCAAAAAATTGCAGATTCATATGGTTCCGACTGTTGAGGCAAATGAGTTTTACCATGTAATATCACAATCAGTTTATGAGTTATTTGCCTCTGTTTGGTTAATTTGCTGTCTTTCTTTTGCCAATAAATTTATTTCCTTATCTAATTGAAGTGCGTGTTGTCTTCAATTTCTGTGTTTAATGTGTTGAATTCTTTGTACAGTTGTATGCATATTTTTTTGGTACAATATTAGTTTGATTAAAGTAACTGCTGAAACTGCATGACATTTGGTCTTCCACAAAATGCAGTCCTTCAAACCACTGAGCTATGACTATTTTTGGTAGACATTGTCACTAATTAATGTTCCATAAGGCAGTAATTAATGTACGAAAGGTGTTACTAGCAAGAATTGTCATACTGGTACTTCTGTTCATCACATGGAGACATCACATTGATTTTGAAGAAGTTTTATAGAAAAACCAAGTAAATGAATCTTATGCATTTATCAAATTATCAATTCACAAATGACCTTTGTGTGTGTGTTTTAGGGGTGGGAAGGGGGTGTGTAGGACACAGATGGGCATCTATTAGGTCACAATTTTTTTTTTCTGTAGCAGTTGAAGGAACAAAGGTCTCAAATTAATCCCCCATCTTGCGTATAATGTTGTCCGTTTTTTTATTAGGTAATGCCTGTCACCTATTTCTTATAAGTTTTGAACTTCCTATGGCTTAATTTTTTCCTAATTTTTCAGAAAGAGCTTGGAATTATTTTGACGCCTCCAACTAGTAAAGAAAGAGCAGAATCCTGGATTGGACTAGAAGCAGTACGTCATTTGCAGATAAAATTTGAAGACCAAAGGAGGTATTTTTCTATAGTACTAGGATTTTGATGAACTATTTTAGTGATCGAGTTGATGCCACATATGGATACGTGCAACATAATGGAGTACGCTTCATATGGTTATTTCTTTGAAAAAAAATGTTAACTATGAAGTCATAAATTTTTTTGATATATAGAAGTCACGAAGCACAGCAGGGTGGAAGTGACAGCAGAATTGTCTGATAATAAGAAAATCATATAGTTGAGATGGGATCACCTGACTAGCAAACACACACTTGCAAAGCCTTGCCCTTGACTCAATCGGGAATACCACTCATCATATACTAGTACAGTTTATTTTGAAATTGCCTTATGATATCCACATATCAGAAAGCGAAGTTCAAGATGCCTATACTGTCATGCATAATAAGACAGTAAAAGCAGGGCATCGCTTTTCGGAGCATTGTCGCCAAGCTAAAATTATCAGGAGACAAGTATGTTAAACGTCATTACAATTAAGTTTTTATGCTATTAAGAGATTGACCACAAAGAAGAGGGAAGAAACAAAAGATTGTGTGACATTTGTTGCACTCATATATGCAAGGCGCATATTGAACAAATCCATGTTCAAACTTTCGAAATATTTTTTTTTGTATATAAATGTGCTACATGGTATCTTGTTAAGTCGTTACGGTCAAGCTTAGATTCTCAGGCGAAATAGAAATGATCTCCATTTTTATTCATGAGCATCTTTCTGTACTATGAGAGTCTGTTAATGGAGATTTTGAAAGAAGTGGATTGATAAAAAAAAATTCGAGAACCTTTTAGCAGTAGGGTTCTAACTGTTCATGCTTCTATCCTTGTGCAGGCCTGCTTGTGACATTGCGATTTCTGGTCTGGGGTGGATAGCTGTGGAACCAATTGGCATGCAACTTGAGACTGATTCAAACAATGCCGAAGATGATAGCATGAGGGAATTGCATTTGGCTGTACATGTTCCCAAGCCAGTGGAGATTTTTGTCCGGACCCCAATGCCTGTTGGTAAAGCAGGTGGGGACTGGTATCATTATCAAGAGTTGACAGAGAAAGAAGAAGAAGTGCGACCTAAATGGTTTTATTGATGTTCAATCGTGTAAAGTTGTGGTGTATTTTCAATTTTGTTGTACAAATATGATGCTTTTGTCTAATTAAATAGTCTAATTTGTAACTAATCATAAGATTATTTCCTTATTCTACGGAGATACCTCATATCCATGTTACTGCACCAAATATTCCTCTGGAATATTTGATCATAAGAAATACGGTTGTAAATTGCATTATTAGCCAAGATCCGTTAACAAGTTCATATATGACAAAAGTGTTTGTTTATTCAGTCAGGTCTTGCTGAATGAGAAGAAAACATTAAAAAAACGTTCATCTTCATTATCCCACCAAAGTTTGATGATGAGGTTACTTATATTGACACCATCAAAGTCGTTAAATTGATATAGGGTGAGCCTCAGCACAAATAGGATTACTCTATTATGATGTAAATGTTACAGATTTGAAATATAGAAATATATTTTAAGATAAGGTTGTGTGCATCTGACTCTTCTATTAGAAGTTGATATCTAAGTTTGATTTAATTTTGTCTGTTAGGAAGATTTGTGGAAGTGTGCACTAAAAACATAAATTCTTAAAGGAAGAAATCTATCATAAGCAAATGCTAGGTGAGGACTTAGGAAATCGGTGACTAAGCTATATCTATTTTACCATCCTATATTACTCGCCAAAATTCTTTTCAAGGAAACTTTAGCAGGATCCTTGCAAGTCAGCAATCTAAAACTAAAAAATAGGTAAGAGAACCTAACGTACGAGTATAGGAAAACCACATAAGAAACATGCCCTGTTTAAATTTCATATTTCACGAGTACTATATCTTTCCTAATGAAGTAGAGATTAAATTGAAAGTACTAATCTTAGCAAGTAAGGACTGCTTGAACCATTTGGTCCAGCTGGTACAAGTGTTTCAGGCTCATCGGCTTGCCGGTTATGATGCTATCACGTCAGCAATGGACGAAGGTAGAGCTATGTGGCTGCATTATTATCCTTAACATCCAATATTAATGGTTCATTCCTACCTATCCTATCTATATTAACTAAAAACCACAGCAATGCAATAAAAGAGCAATTAAAATTAAAAAATAGTTTTTTTTAATATCAACAGCTCACACTAGCCTTCAATAAGCACTGCCATTTGAATCAAAGAACAAGATACTATAAAGAGGTAAAGAAACAGATACAGAGTGGGTTCATAAAATATCTCCAAAATAATGTGCAGCGGGGCGATTCAATTAACAATTTTATTTGGGTGTGTAAAAATAAAAATAATAAGGATGACAACAGTAGGAAAAAGGAACTGCAGCCAGACCGGCCCGATCGAGCTGAGTTAGGAGTAAACCTTTTCGAGGTCCGGCTCGGTTCGGTCCCCATAACCGAACCGGACCGGCTCTGACCTATATAAGGTCGGCCATTGCGGCGACTTCAGTTTGTGCTCTCTCTTCGTCCTTGCGTCCGTCCTCCCGGCCTCCCTCCCGAGTCTATAAATCCGAACGATGCCGCGAGACCGAGGCGAACCTCCGGCCGTCCGTATCTACACCGTCTGCGACGAGTCCAGGTGGTACCGCAACCTCTCTCTCTTGCTCCATCCCTGAACCCTAACTGTTGATCTCTTTTTCCTATCAAAATTATAGGCTTGTAGATTCTTGCTTCAATTTTTTCCTTTTCCGGCACCCCTTTTCTTTGCGCGGGGTATTTTAAAGAACGATCTTCTTGCACCGAAAGAAAAAGAAGAAAAGAAGATCTTTTTTGTTCTATGGTACCATTTGGATGCTCCATGGAATTTTCTGACTTCAATAAGGCTCTGCAGATATCTAATAGTGAGAAACGTGCCGGCATTAGGATGCGGCGACGAACTGTTGAAGTTGTTCGGATCGTATGGAGAGATAGAAGAGTGAGTTGTTTTCCCTTTTTTTCCTGTTTTGTGTAATCCTTAGTAAAGGAACCAATGTTGATGTTACAATTAAAACAATTAGGAGGGGGCGAAGCTTCTTGTAGTAAAATTAAAGATGTTTTGGGGCTTAATCTTATTACGGGTTTTTAGCTGTAAGCAGTGCTCCTTAGTTAGGAAAATTTCTTGGAGGATTGCATGTTTTTTTTACCGAACAGTATGATAATCATCATTTGTTTCGCCTTTTGATCTTCATTTATTTATTCGCTTCATAATTCATATTTTGCAGATGCAAACCTATGGATGCAGAAGACTGTGAACCTTTCACTGATGTTTATTGGATTAAATTTTCACAGGTCGGCAATGCAAGGTGATTTGTTCGATCATAATTTCCTGTGAAAAGGATGCTTATTTGTAAAGTTTTACCATGGGTTACTTGCCAAATCTATGATTTGGCAATGCAGTATGGACAGTGAGGTTCAATAACTTTGTTTAGGTATCGATTTCAATCTACCTGTTTGGGTACTCTTAGACCAGAGTATCGGGACACTACTCTAGTATATCTAGTCTCCGGAGTAAAATTTACAATATGGCCTTTGGATGATGTTCTTGAAGGGTGGAGATACTATAGTTAACACCTCAATACCAGAGTAAAAAAATAATCTGCAATGAGTTCTAGAAAACTTTGCAGAACTCATTGAGAAGCTCACACTATTTCCTGTCCCGTCGTTTTTCCTCCTTTCTCCCCACTTTTTTGCCAATGAGCGAGTTCCCTCCTTGTCTCGATGGCGTCTGACTAAGCTCCACCTTGGCGGCAGCCCACCGCCAGCAAAGACGGCAACAACCACAACTCTGGTGCTGGGTGACCCCAATGCTTCACTCACACCCTACCTCTGGCTAACTGCAAGCTCTGTCTTTGCCCCATTAGCAGCCTACATCAAGCTTTGTCCGTGGCCCATTGCTGGGCCAAACGAACCCCTGGCTATATGCACCCTCACTGGCTTTGCACCCATGCAAAGCCATCCAAATCTAGCTTCTTTACATGCTTGGCATCCATCCAATGCCTCAACCTTCCGCACATTGTCAACTCGACCATCCCCTCCACGGTCAACTTCTTCTTTCATCATCACCTTCACCATCTCCACCACCATTACCGCCACCGCCAACATCACCATCTGCATTTCCTTAACCACCATCACCACCACCACCCTCACCTCGACAATCAACTGCTACTATCATAGATTAAGAAGAGAGAGAATTTTTTTTTTTGATGAATTTGTTTAATATTCGTTTCATGATCTTATAATAGATATTAAATTTTGATTACAGAAAAAATTTCCTATAAATTTTCAATGAACATCCAAACACTAAAATAGGGTGTATACTGGAGTATAGGCTTATTGGAGTATTCGCTTGATGGATCTCTCCTTTAATGAATTTAAAAAATTCTCTGGTAAGTTTTCCTTAACATCCAAACAGGGCCTATGCCTCAAGTAAAATAGTTCAGTATTTTCTTTTGACTTTAGTGCTGTCAGCTTGAAACTAATTTAGAGTAATAAAAATGATTAGAATTTGAAAAGGATAGAAATAACAGAAGTTGTAAAAACATATGGTTTTAGACTTCCATTGCAAAACTATTTTCAAAAATACAAAAATTAAATACAAAGGAAAATAGAAAAAGTTCCAAAAAAAGAAGAAAGAAAAAGAAAGACCAAACTAACAATAGAGTAGAGATCATTTTAGAGTGTAGTGTATTGGTTGATAGATTGTGAAGGAAAATTCATGTTGAACATTGGAAATCTTTGACTTTTGTATCTTCAACTCGAATATGAATGTAACAATATCTTGCTTTTTTACAGTGTTGAAATTTAAGAAATCCACAATTTCTTGATTTATTTTTGATATAGTGACAAACTATTATGATTTGCTTAATTTATACATTAAATTTATTCCCCAAAATTTGAAGATTTCATTAATCACAAACAAGATTTTGCTTATTTGTGTGAAGAAGGATAACAGTTGAAAACTTTTAACCTTTCGCATAAATTTCTCGAAACCGACTATCTTAATGCATCCAAACTTTCAGAAGACTTTCAAAATGTAATGTTGTCATAAGGAAGTCTTCTCAAAGGTATTATTTATGACCATTAGTTCCTCCCTTCTCCTCTCTTTAAACTCAAGCAAATGGAAAAATAGTCTAAATAACACTGATTACCAGGCCATGTTGATGATTGATTCAAGCTGAAAATAAGACACTTAAGCAAAACAAAACCATAGTAGATAAGCTAGAAAAGTAGCTTTTACATTCAAGAAAACTGCTTCAAAAGGAGATCCTAGTTGGTGGAATTTCTAGACTAAATGAAGAATCAATGAAAGTGAGGACATGGTTTGAGACTTTTATAGATGATTGGAAAGAATCTAGGAGTTGACCTGGGACACGTTGTACTAACCGAACATAAATAAGGCCTTTTGCCTGCCCAAATGGGTTTCTTTTGTATAGCAATTCAAGGTCGAGAAATCTTCTTCTTCGATCTGATTTTTTCAGCCAGTGGCTGAACTTTGCCTTTCAGGAATTGTAAAACATTTGTGGCTTACACTAGCAGGCATGAAGGGATGGTAGTTATTGTAAAGCAGAAAGTGTCGGGTACTTGGCTATGGCCAGTTGGCCAGAAGAAATTATACATGAGTTTACTCCAAAAGCTTCATGGTAGAGAGACAGATGGTTAGAAACAAAATTATGCACTAATGAATGCAGAAAACATAAAAGTGACACGGATCATTCACTCCACTACAGGCTACCGCTAGGACACAGATGAAACATGTAAATGCAGAATGCATATGTATATACGTACTAACTATAGACCTTTATTTGAACATTAGCTTCTAATTGCAGATTTGCAAAGCGGAAACTGGATGAGTCTGTTTTTCTTGGAAACCGATTACAAGTTTCATATGCATCTCAGTTTGAGAGTCTATTGGATACAAAGGAGAAACTGGAGGGCAGGAGAAAGGAAGTCCTAGGACGAGTAGGACGAATAGAGTGTGAGTTTTCATTTTATTGCACACAAGGTCCTAGCATCCTATTTGCTTCATAAGCAATTTAATTTTTTTTTCTCTTAGGTTTGCACCTAATGCCATATTGTTGTTGCAGTTGGGAAAATGGGAGGGTCGAGCTCTCAACTTACCAATTATTCGCAAACCCTAGAGACTTCTTATCAGCATTTGCCAACTCAGGCGCCATCAGAATCAAATAGTTTAGAGCTGCAGATAAGCCCTAAGCAGAGGTAAGCTCTAACATTTATTTTAGAGCTTATCAAAAGGTGTAATAGTATGATTGGCATGCTATTGTACCAGAGTATATGAGCCTGCTGTAGTGACTGATGCCCGTTGCAGATAAGTACTGGTGTTCATTAGTTCTGCAGCTTACTCTATATTCTTTAAACGCTCTTAAAGAGAGTTCTCCATAAAAGGACTATTAGCTTTGTTATTGTTTGATTGCATGGCATGCTTGCTTGCTTTCCCTCTCCAGGAACTATTGTAAAGCCAGTCAAAATTCTAGTGAAGATGATTTTATCAGCCATGTGTCCTCTAACAAGGTATGCTTTGCTCTATATTTTGAGCTTCTGACGTTGTTGCTACTTGCCAACAAGGCATCGTTCTAATGCCAAATACAATATACATAGTTCATTATGTTTCGTAGCAATCTAAGTTGCATGCTTTGATCAAAATTGAAATGGTAAATTTTGCTGTATTGTTATTTGTGATCAGGTGGAATTGTGCAACAGATACGAGCATAATTGTAATGTGTATGATTTCTAAAATTTTATCTAGGTGGTAAGTTTCTTATGCTGATTGCAGGAATACTTTGCATCAGCATCAATGAATGAGACTGTTAGATTGGTCAGAGGGAAGCTGGATAAGGTGAATCATTACTCTTATGATTTTCTTGATCTGTTTTCGGTTTCTAAAACTTGCGCAATTTAAGCTCCTTGGAATCCTATTGTATTTTAGATACATTCTACCAGCGAAGTTGCGCCAGCATCCAAGAGAACATGGCCCGACAACAGAAGAAGAATTTGATGTTTGAAAGCCTAGCAAGCTTGCAGTGCTATACTTGTCCTCTTGAATTTGTTCCTTTCTTGTCATACCGTGCGATAATAGTGGATCATGTACTTAGCAGTCATTATGACAAAAGCAGGTCTTATTTTATTATTATGTGAAGTCCTTTGATCACGGTGTTTCTTCTTAATATCTGGTGCAAGGATTCCTTTTTGTCAGGTAACCCAGATGGAAACCTTGGGCCGTATTTCTTATGGCGATAATCATATGGTAATGGTGTCTGTCCGCTCACTCTCAGTAAAGGGGAATTTTTTTTTTTTCAAATGTTTAACTGTCATAGCACTAGACAATGAGTTGTGCTTGGAGTAAGCTTTTGGTAGTCCTGTTGTGATGGGTTGGTTGAATCCAAAGTCGGGTCAGGCCATGACGACGGCTGGACTATTTTTACATGTATGTTATCTTCTCCATCAGGGCATCAGGTTATGCATGCTGCTTTCTCTCATCCTGAGTTATTCTCCTCTTGTCAATTGGCTTCCTCTGTACATTATGCCCACTGAGGCTCCAGGACCTCTTTAGTCTTTTATGTGCTTTTTCTTGACCATCTTTGGTTTTGTGAGAGATGGTGGTGGAGCTGGCTTCACTGTTTGCAAGGAAGGTGGTCAAGTATCATTTGCAAATTTAATTTGTGTTCTTATAATAAGTTCAAGTGCTTTGAGATTTATGCAATAGGTGATCTTTAACTATGGGCCATATGCTAAGGGTGCTTTGAGATCTATGCAGGTGAATAAATAAAGGCATTCGATGTATTTTAAGAAGATATGCACGGTGTTAAGTATAGTTCATATACTAAGGATGCTTTGAGATCTGTGCAGGAGGAGGAATGAAGAGGTTTGGAGTGCTTTGAGATATATGTGATGGGTGATCGTTCCCTGTAAGATATGTGCAAATGGATGAATAAAGATGTTTGGAGTGTTTTTAGATCTATGCAACGTATGATCTAGTTATGGATCACGTACTAAGAGTTCTTTCACAAACAATTGATATGTAGGATAATTTGGTCATAATATACTTTTATGCTACTATGTGATGGCCATGCGGCATCATTTTGTTAATAGAGATGAAAGACATGGTTTGTTTGAAACAATTTAGAAACTCAAAGAAACTATTTGAAATTTTTTAAAGTTGAAGTTGACGGGGTGTCTTTAGGATAGACTTTAAGTTGGGAGGCTGTCCCTAGCCTCCCTATAATTTTTTCAAAAAAAAAAATACAGAACTCTATACCTTTTTTTTTTAATCAAAACTATACTATATTGATAAGGTATTAGTGTCAATGATACATACTGAAGATAGCATTTAAAAAATTTAAAAAATTATTATTACCGACTTGAACAATGTGTATAATATTGCCGGTATGCACCAATGGATAGATATATAAGCATAGTTAAATACCTATCGGCACAGTTATTTTTCTATGCTAACATCTTTATAGCGTCGGTTTTGGAGCGTTGCAGTATAGATTGTATCATCCCTTTTTAATTATTTTGGAAACTGTGATTACCATGTAAAAATGTAATTTATCCAAAAGAAAATATTTTTCCTAACATTTGCTAGAAGCCTAGAACCCATGTTGTTAATTTATTTTTCCATAATAAATAAACGAGAAGATGAAAAACATATTGACATTTGCTTCAATCTTTTTCTACCATACTAATATACCATCCCATGAAAAACATAGCTATATACGGTGCCGTCACTTCAATTATTTTTTTTCAAAAAATTTGAGACAAATTGATATTTATAACATGCATACAAATAGAAAATCCAAAGTAAAGAAGAAAATATGCCCAACTCCAGGAGTGGAAGGTGAGGATATACTTGAAATGTTGTCGTATCACTCCCTCTAAACTTTGGTAACTACAATGACAACCTTCGCCATCCAAATTCTTCCTGTCTTTAATAATGCATATCAGCCTGTATCTATTACTTTAATACCTTTACTAATTAGCCTTTTCTAATTAACTTCCAATATCTCTGCCCTGCCCCTGAACAAACCCCCCAAAACAACACTCCCCAGTCCCCAATGCTCCATCCCCAGCTCTTTTCTATATCTCGTCTAAGACAGCAGAAGGCAGCTACAGACACAAGCAAATAAGAAAATGGGGAGAGAAGAATAAAGTCTCCAACATCTCCATTGCCAAAAAAAAGGCTGGAAAAAAAAACTCCCCGATGTTTATCCATGGGAAGCCATAGATGCAAGCTTTGCTTCCGGCGCTTCTCCAGTGGTCGCGCACTGGGGGGTCACATGCGCTCACACGTGACTCCCCGCCTTACCGGAGCTCCGCCCCTCCCCCCCTCCCCCTCCGCCTCATCATCCTCCTCCTCCGCCGCGGACGCGGCGGCGGAAGGCCTCGGCTACGGCCTCCGGGAGAACCCCCGAAAAAGCTTCCGACTTGTCGACCCGGAATTCTCCTCCTCCTTTGCCGCCGCTGACGGCGGCTGTGGCGGCGGCGGCGTCTCCTCCGTCGTCCAGGACCGCGAGAGCGAGACCGAGTCCTCCCTCCCCCCGGCGCTCCGCCGCCTATCCAAGCGCCCCCTGGAGACCGCGGCGGCGGCGGCGGCGGAGGCTGAACCCCTCAGTTCCATCTCCGACGTCTCCTCCGAGGAGGACGTCGCTCGGTGCCTGATGCTCCTCTCCCGCGACTCCTGGGCCAGATCGATAGCAGGGGAGGAAGCAGAGGACCAGCAGTCCGGCGGTTGGGACGAGGCCAGGGAGGAGGACGAGGATTACGACGACGAGGACGGCGGAGACGGGGACGACGGGATCCGTGGCTCCGCCCGGTCCCGGCGGAGTGGGCGGCGGAGCGGGTACCAGTGCCGCACGTGCAAGAGGTTCTTCCGATCGTACCAGGCCCTCGGGGGCCACCGAGCGAGCCACAAGAAGGTGGCCGGCGGCGGGTGCGTCCCGGCTGCCGGCGGCCAGATCGGCGGAAAAGCCTTCTCCGAGGCCAATGCTGATAGGAATTCGAGCCTCCACCGCTGTCCCACCTGCTCCCGGGTCTTCAGCTCCGCCCAGGCTCTCGGCGGCCACAAGCGATCCCACCTCGCCTCCTCCTCCTCCGCCACCGCCGCCCGTTCCCCTCCTCTCCCTCCACCTCCTCTTTCTGCCAACAGCAGCAGCACCAACCTCAGCGGCAAGGGCTTCATTGATCTCAACCAACCAGCTCCATTGGAGGAGGAAGTCGAGCTCTCCGCTCTCTCCGACGCCACGGTGCTGCAATCCAAGTGACTTGGGAAGCAATCTGAGGTGAAGTTCGTCGAAACAAAGCCGAAATCCACCGAAAAATCTCATCTTTACAACTGAATCCTGCGCAAAGGAATCCAATTCGAATTCACCTCATATCAAGTTCAAATTTTTATCTCGTTTTTTCCGAATTTGATCTGGTCCTTCAGTTACAAGTTGCTCACTGCGACACTGAACAGTAGAAGGAAGCATAGATCATCAAAATCATCAGAAAAAGAACTCTCTTTAAATTTGAATTGACTATTGTTACATATAGTTTTCATCCAAACTTGTTCTCGTGTCACCAGTTTCAATTTCTTTTCAGTTATTAATAAAAAATTGATCTGGTTTTCGAGCTGCAGTTGCTCACTGCGTCAATCGAACATTAGAATGGAATTATAGACTATTGAAATTCCCAACATGTAAAAACAAACAAAAAAAAAAACTTCTCATAGAAATTCCTGTGATTAAATTGAGTATTAATTAATTAATAGACGTCTCTGAGAAAAATTAATTAATGATGTTTGCTGTGTAACAAACGAAGAGTCGAAGTTGGTGTTGGTGGGGGAGCGCTGTCTCCAGCTGTGCTATGCTGGCTCTTTGGTCTTTGCTTTTCTCCCCGGCTATTTCTATATGCGCTTAGACCCTCCCCTGAAGTGAAAATAACAGTCGAGGGACTAAGTTCGCTGACATCTCTCGCTCGTCGCTGAGAATTTTAGAGCAAAGAGACCCTCCTTTCGTTTCCCTTTTGTTCTTTTTTCTTTTAATATGCCATTATTGATGCCGTAGTGGACAAGCTGTTTTGCATTTCTCACTTTTATTTCACTTCAGGGTCCTTCCGTTATCCAACCCCTAATTTACTGGCATTTATTACTATTTGACTACTGCCATTTAATGTTTAGTCCATTTTATGTTTCAATCTCTATATACAATTAAGTTTTTGTTTCACTATGCAATTTTTGACTTATAATTGAAACCTGTTTCCTATTTCTCATTTTACTTTATTTATATTTAGAATCCTTCTTTTATTTAGCACTTGATTTATTGTCCCATTCTCGCTATAAAATTACTTCCATTTCAATATTAGGGGTGGGCAAACCCCAACATGGTTTAATGCCATTTAACATTGTTTAGCTGATATTTGATATCTATTTGGCTATATAGTATTACTATGTTATTTTGTGTATATATATATATTAGTACAATGTGTATATATATATATTAGTACAATATGTTATTTTGTGGATATGATTGCAGCATACAAAATCAAAAAAAAAAAGATAATACAAAAGGTAAAACACCATAGTTTTTTTTAGGTGAAGCCTTCAGAATAATGAGTTACCTAGTTAGCTGCGGACATGTATGGCCGATGAAAATTACTCATTTAAGAGATCACAGATATTATGGAGCAGCGGTATAGAGCCATATATATTTTCAAACAAAGTTATAACACTTATAAATGGTTAATCAAATCAAGGATCCAGTAAAAAAAATAATTTTATCAATAAAGATTTAAATATAAAGTGATGTCAATTAACCTCGATTTCCCAACAGTAAAATCTGGTCATGCTTCATTCACCTGTCAAATCATAATGCATGCAAGCATGGACCAGAGGTGAACGGCAATTGAAACGCTCCTCTGGAATGTTTCCATTTACGGCTATGAAACATCCCCCAAATCATTAAATTCTGTATCGGGTACTGGGAGCAAGAATAACGTGGAGGCGACGACCGGAAATAAATACGCTCTCTTCCAGTGCGGGTTCCGTTCACCCGACGGTAGATTTTCTCGGCTGTTCATCCGCCTTTCAAAACTTCCCAGATCCGACCAGGGACTTTGGTATCCATCATAAATGATGGATATCTATCGAGTTGTTCTAAAATCTAAATAATGTAATCTTATCTTATCCTCTTCATAATTTTTATTATTATTATTATTGTCGTCGTCATCATTGTTGTTATAGCTGGATTCCGTTGACATGGCGACCGGACTCTCCGACCAACGACTCGGTCCCGACGCGTGGAGTGGTGGTCCCATCGAGTGGACCTCTCCGCCGTACGTCCGATATCGGTTGAACCGCTAGGAAAGCGCACATTTCGCGTGAATCTCATCCCTTGTGGTCCCCATTTGCTGGTGAGAGGGTGCAAGTCTGGGTGCTAACCAGGTGAAAGTAGAAATTATGTTACTTTTCTACGCCTTTTTTTATGGTACACCAGCTCACATGCAGCAGCAGGAGGTACGAATGCGGCCAATAAAATCAAAAAATAATAGCTCACTAAAAAGCTTTGATAAAAATTCTTGGTCTTCCTATATAAATTCTAAGTGGTGAGCAGCAAAAAACGCAACCTAATCCGCCGCACTATTCGCTAGACTTGCGTGGCCGTATAGAAACCACACTTTTTCAATAGTCGCAGACGTCGTAGAGCATTGGCCGTCTCTCCTAGCACCTCTCTGACTCCAAATCTACTCGAATACCGTTGCTGTGTCACTCTCAAAAAGAAGACGATTTGTACCTAAGATGCACCTCGCGAAAGTGATACTCTCTCAAGCAATTCTGAGCGCACAGACAGCAATCATGTCGAAGACGCACCGGCCCGACCGCGGATTGAAGGTCAGTAGGAATGCTGAAAAGATTCGGCTAAATTACGAAAATGCTCCAGAATGGGGGATTGTCGCAGCACAGATCGCAAAGCACTCCATACTCATCATCGATCCGGTGGCACAGATTTCAAAGGGGATCAGTGGATGATCCAACGGTGCATGCGGGCGAAGAAAGCTGAATCCTTCCTTCTTCCGCGCGAAAGATACGCCCCCCGACATGGCGCAAGGCAAATTAATACGTTGGGCAACAAGAGCGGCACAACTGGCGGAGAAACGCGTGAGAAAGGGGAGGGCGCTGAGAAGAGAGTGAAATCCCGTGAACAAATGCAATGCAAATCCCCGCAGGATCACCTCTCCCACTGTTCCGTATTCTTGTCCTTTTTCTAAGTGACATGATAACATCCTTATGGGGATGCATCTATGCTCCTAGTCCAAGGTGTTAGCCTAGATGTACAAATATAATTAATAAATCAATAATACAATGGTCCTAATATTTATGAAGAGTAAATAAAAAGAATAAATTAGTAAATTATTTACTTGACAATAGAATAATTAAAAAAATAAGAAAAAAATGGTATGTAGATCGAAGCATGCTGACGTGCTGTCCTAGAAAAGTTTATATCTCCTACACATGGATTTGCTGGCATAGATCTCCTAGAGATACGACGACCTAGTACAGAACCTCATCTTCTCCATCAGTGCGCCTCCAGGAGATGCTTGCAGATAGCTCAAAAGAAACTCGAAAAAATAATGAAAATTATGATGAGAAGTAAATAAGAACAAGAGGAAGAAAAGAAATTTTTTGTCCCTTTGAAATGATCCCTAGAGCCCTTTGTTAAATTGCTCGTGGGCCACCCAAAAAAGCTAACAGGCATGTCAAAAGAAGTAGATGCAGGCCAAAAGAAGCAGAATTTTGCTAAAAGAAGAAAAGAGCCTGTTGACGCGGCCCAATCGCGCGGACAGCACGCGATCGCGTGCGGACGGGACAAGTGGCAAACATCCAAGCACAAGCAATGGGTCAAAGAAGGAAGGAACTTGTGCATAATCCATGAAGGAGTCCGTAGACTCTTTCATAGAGGCCAAACAAGCAGAAGCATGGACGGCCAAGATGCAACATGCCGCCGGATCAAAGGAGCACAAAAAGACATGTCATCAATCCGCGGGAGCCAGCAAATTCAGCACATGGCCGCAAGGGATCTGACTTAGTTTGAATCCCCTTGCGGCTGATTAGGAAGATTATTTGAATTTTAAATTGTTGCCGCCAATAAACTTATTCAGCACATGGGCATTAGGCCCATATAAAGGGCGCGGGAAAGAACGAAATCAAGAAAAAAAAAGTGAAGATTAAATGCAGCATGGTTTTCAAAAAAATTTAAAAATATTTAATTTAATTCAACACAAGGCACCAAAGAACTCTTGGGGTCTTCAAATGTTGAACACATGCATGCTTCCTACTCCATGCAAGCTCCAAATGTACCTTCTTCTTTCTTTTCTTGGTCAATCCATATATACAAGATATGAATTCCTTCTTCTTGTTTTTGATTAATGAGACTAAGTATGCTATATATAATCCAGTGAGAAAAGTCTTCTTCACTTGAAAAGTAATGTGTAGTTTCGTAACATGGTCATGCTACATGTAATCAAGGGAGAAAAGTTTTCTTCACTTGAAAAGTAATGTGTAGTTTTCTCTCGGGGGTAAGCAAGAGCTAACTCACCATAATAACATTACTTTTGTTCTTATAATGCAGTGCAAGGTCTTTTTCAATGTTGATCCACCAAATCGCTAGAAAGCTTGTGAAGCTATTTGTTCTCCTTCTTTTAATTGATTTGAGCCATTAGGTATGATTACGACTGTTTGTTGGTCTAGTCCTTGTATTAAGGATAGTTTTAGATTGGAGAATGGTTTGAAATAGTCAAGTTAGAAGAGCTTGTCACTTGCCTGGAGAATTAAATCTAATTATACTATTGAATTGTTGAATTATAAAAGCAATAAACCTGGAGTAAATTGCAGGACCTGAAGAAAAAGTGTTGTCCAAGCATCTTTTTCCATCTTATTTTCCTCCTCCACCTCTTTCCAACCCATAAAGGGCCAAGAATAACTTTATTAGAGTTTTTATTGTTCTAATATATTGATTAATTGGGTATTTCTGCGAGTAAAGAGGGATGATTCTCTAATCATAGCTCGTTCGACTACGTAACCTTTTAAGTTTGGGTTGGGGGTGTAGCTCTTATCTTCTTGTGCTTCTACTGGTGGATTTTTGGGTTCTTAGTACGAGCTGAGTTGTTGCCCCTGCAGAAAAATCTTACGATCGTAGTTGTTGATAGAATTTTATGGGATTCCTCTAGAAAAATTAAGGTACATCCTGAAGTCCTTACCTTCATCTTTTATGGACACATCTGCTATTTTTTCCAAGTACAAAAGCATCATTACGTTTATAATGTCCTCATCATTGATGGCAAAGTCACAGCCTTGAGATGTTTATAGTCTAGGACCCTTTTTCATTGAATATTAGAAAGAGGGTATTAGATTTAGCCACTTGACATAATTCTAAATAGAAGGTTAAGAAATATTTTCCACCTAGAACACTAAAATTTTTTGTTGGTTAATAACATGCACTGACTGCTTGTGCATTATTCTACCAAGAAATAAACAAGCCTCAAATACTAAAGTCATTCCTCTTGAAAGAAGTTTACAATAGATCACTATGTAGTAGAGGAAAAAAAAATAAATGCAAGGAAACAATTTTAAGGTGCATATGCACCAAAGTTCGAGTGTTTCCTTTGTCCCCCAATGCTCATGGGGGGTGGAGAGTTTATAATACAGCTAAGAAGGGCAACTATCTTTGGTGAGCACAGTATGCCGCCAGGATTGGTAGTAGAGAATGCCCGTATGTAGACGGTGGAGCTCAGTTTCATCACATCTGTTATAGGGATCTTGACAGCTTGGGACACCTAAGGTTTTCTTTCTGCTTCGGCAGTATCCTGCGTGATGTTTTTTAGCTGAGAGCCCCCACCTCCGAGTTTCCTCAAGATCAATTTCGACGAATCTGTCTTGGATGGAGGTACATGGGGCAGTGTGAGTTTTGTTATTCGGGGCCCGTCTACCAGAGTTGTGACTGCAGGAGGCAATCAACTCTTCGACACATCGGTTCCGGGTGTGCAGAACTGCGGGACACTTGGGCGGGTCTTTGTCACGCCCGGTGTATCTTACAGGCTAGTTTCATTGTCCTAGAGGGGGACTCGGTCACCGTCATCAGTTGGATCCGGAGGAGTTCGAGGGGCTACGATTGGATCCACCCTTTACTGTGAGATATTTGGGCTATGATGAGAGATGGCGAGGCCTTTCAGACCAAGTATATGTTCCATGAAGCTAATAGGGCTGCAGATTGAGCGGCTGCTTATGTAGCCAGCCATTCCGGTAGCACCTTATAGGCTAGTGATGGAGAGTTGCCCTTGGCACTCCGAGACATTTTGTTTTTCAACTTTATTGGGTGCATCTATACTCGTCGGGTATGATTAACCTGCTTTGGATACCTAATACCTACTTTGGATACCTTCCCAATGAGATTCTGTTTCTGATGTGGCTTTTTTGCCAAATTCTGAGATAGGCCAACAAAATCTTGTTATTCTTGAATGGATTGATTAGAGTTGAAAGACTTATTTTTCCTTATCCAATGCCCGAGCCATGTTTATTTGGCTGATCATGACATTACCAAACTCGAGATCATGGGATGAACCCAACTTACCAGCAAAAAGAAATGCTCTGTTTTCTTTTTCAAGTAAAAGAGGAGAAGAATAACAAGAATGGGAGGTAGGAAAAGAAATGCTGTGAAACCACTTCCCATGATATGGCCTTGTCCTTTGGCTAGTTTTTGGGATGTTATTCAACACAATAGAAAACCATATATTGGACTGGGAATATATCAAAATAAGTATCATGAAGCTTAAGTAGGCTTGCATGTGCAATTCATTTTTGTGATGACATTGTTTAGAAAATTTTGCTTCGAGGGATTTATGCCTCGAGGTCTGTTCTTCGTGTCTCTATGTTTAGCATATAATTCTTCAAATAGTCGCAAATTTTAGAACTAAATTTGCAACACATTGCAGAGGAGCAAATTTTTCGATCCGACTTTAGAGGCTAGACTAGTGCTAAGAAGGCTAGCATATAAAATATAGATCAGGACATCATGAGAAGACCAATGATCCTTCAGTGAGTTGGAGTTGGGCTAGACTAATAATTGATGCTTGGTTGCAAGCTTCAAGCGAAACAACTTTGGTCCAAGATGGATATAAGAAAATGAAATTGAACCCAGATCATTTTCATGGGTTAGACAAAATTTTGGCATCAAATATACTCTTTGCGGCTTGTTGCTTGACGAGATTTAGTGATAGGTTAGGCGTGGACCTTTGCTCTCTAGACGAGGTAGATAGATTGAGGTTGAAGCATTGCATAATAAAAATCGTTGAATATTGGGAACTAAATAAGATCATTGCAATCTAGAAGGTTAGTTTCTAATGGGTTTAACACCCCAGCTACCACTTTGCGCGCCATCTAACTGCATGAATATATTGGTAGGGAGTGGTTGGGACAGGGCATATGGGTTTGCTCAGATTAAAGCGATGCTTTCCCTATAATATGGATGAAACATTGCCCACACTGTCTTGCATCAATTATCTTTTTTGAAGAGAAATTGAGGGAGAGGGGCTGGGTGGCTGCCCATGCGGCTCACCACTCAAGGTACACCCTCTCATCAGAAGAGGAGGAGCTGCCACATGCACTCCGCAAATTAGTGTTTTTTGACTTTATTGGATGTATTCGTACACGTATTGTATGAAGAACCGCTTCAGCAAAAAAAAAAGAAAAAAAAAGAAAGAGAAATTGAGGGAGACATGTTGGATTTTCTAGGGATGCACTATCCAAGAATGAAATCTAGAACTTTGGTTGCTAAGTAGAGGGGTGTGATCACTTGTGTATGCCCTAGTTCATGCAATTAGAAATTTATTAAGATAGATAGTATATTACGGTTAGGTTTAGAAGTATATCACTATATTGAGCTACTCGATGAAACATTGCCCATACTATCTTGCATCAATTATTTTTTCTGAAGAGAAATGAAGGTAGACATATTATATTTTTGGGGATGCACTATCCAAGAACCAAATTTAGATCTAAGTAGAGGGGTGTGACCACTTGTGCAAGCTCTAGTTCATATAATTAGAAATTTATTAAGATAGTATAATAGATAGTATATTATGGTTAAGTTTAGAAGTATATCACTATATTAAGTTACTTGAATAATTTAGAGAAGATTATAGTGGCACCCTCTTAATTTTGGACACATCCTAGAGACTCCTTCTTAACTTTAAAAAGTTTCAAACCGACCTTCCAAATTTTTAAATCGTTCCAATACGGCCTCTTCGTTCATCTCTATTAATAGAGCGGTAGCATGTGATCATCACATGATAGCATAAAATGGGTATAGGACAAAAATACCCTTGATATGTATTAAATGGGATAGAACCTCACAGGATCTTTCGTGCGAAATAGACTTACTGTTTGGCTTATAGTTAAGGATCACCCATTGCACAAATCTCAAAGCACTCCAAATCCTTTCATTCATCTACTTACATAAATCTCAAAAAACTCTTATTATATGACCCATGGTTAAGCTATAGAAATTCCTTCATTCATTTGACTGCACATATCTCAAAGCATCCTTAACATAGGATCCATAATTAATGATCATCCACGTGCGGATCTCAAAGCACTCTGGACCCCTTTAATTCTTCCACCTGCATGGATCTCAAAGGGCCCTTAATATACGACTCTTAGTTAAGGATCACCTACCATACAATCTCAAAGCACTCTGAACATCTTTATTCATCCACGTACATATATCTTAAGGCATCTTTACTATATGACCCATAGTTTAGAATCACTTACTACACAAATCTCAAATCAATCCAAAGCTCTTAATCCATCCACATGCACAGATCTCAAAGCATCCTTGCATGCGGACAATACTTAACAATCACCCGTTGCATAGATCTCAAAGTACTCCAAACTCCTTCGTCCATCTGCCTTCATAGATCTCAAAGTATCATTAGTAAATGGCTTATAATTAAGGATCATCTAAGATGCAAATCTTAAAGCACTCGAGATCCCTTCATTTATTTGCTTGCCTAGATGTCAAAGCTTCCCTTAGCATATGTAGCCCATAAACTAAAGATCACCCACGGTAAATATCTCAAAACACTTTGAACTCCTTCATTCATCTGCTTGCAAAGATCTTTAGAGCACCCTTAGTATATATCTTATAGTTAAAGATCACCAACCGCACAGATCTTAAGGCGCGCTGAACTCTTTTATTCATCTACCTACATAGATCTCAAAGCATCCATAGTATATGACTCATAGTTAAGGATCACCCATCATATAGATCTTAAAGCACTCCGAATTCTTTGATTCATCGGTTAGAAGACATCCATAGATGTTTGAAGAGAGTGAGGGTATTTTGGTCAATTCTAATTGTAGGCTAATAGTGTTGGTTGGTTAGAGAGTTGGAGGACTGCTTTGGAATGATATGAAAACTTGGAGGATCAATTTGAAATTTTTTAAAATTTAGGGGATGTCTTGGGGACACATCCAAAGTTGAGGAGGTATCACTAAATTTTTTTCAAAATAATATAGGTTTTCTTCCTACATACCCTCCTAAATATTAGAATTTGCATGAATACCCTTTCAAAATTGATATTTGCATGTATACCATCATAAAACACTTGTTTTGTATGTATACCCTTCTTTTTCCTTATTTTTTGCATAGGTTCCATGACATCTAACGTCGTTAAAAAGTTACTGGTTTAAAATTAAAATGATGAAAATATCCTTAATGAGTAAAATGCAAAAAGAAATATTTATAAGGGTATACATGTAAATAGCAATTTTGGAGGATATTCATGTGATTTCATATAGTTAGGAGGGTATACACACAGGGAAAAATCATCAGATTTTTTGAATATATACCCTCCTAAATATTAGAATTTACATAAATACCCTCCAAAATAGATATTTACATCATGCCCTCACCAAACACTATATTTGTATGAATACCTTGGGCTTAGTGATTTAATTAACATGATTTGCCAAAATAATATTTATTTAAATTCAAAATTAATTAAAATTATAAAATTATTTTTTTACCCCTCAAGGAGGTAACAAATTAATGGGTCTCGCTGGAAACTAGTATCTCTACCTCCTTTGAGAAGTTTTTCGATCTGTCTCGATCCCTCTATTTCACTTCTCTATCCAGAATCAAAACTATTCTCTCGACTCGCTTCTCTACTATAGGCAACCCTTCTGTCTCTCTTCCGTTCGTCGGAGTTCTCACCACCGAAATTGGAGTCCCTCTCATTACTACTGAAGTTCTCCTTTTGTTCTATCCTTTTTTAATGAAGATGGTTAGGTCCTATCTTTAGCTTTATGAATTATTTTTAAAAAAAATATTGTGAGATATTTACAATATTTATCTTTTAGTGTATGAGATTTGCAATGTTTATCTTTTAGAGCTGAAAAAAATTTCGTGCACAAACTGGTGGCTGATTTAAAATTATTGTGACGAGATGGGCCCTACACACTAAATTTTTTTTTCTAAAAAATTGAAGCTCCAAAAAAAAGTAGCTTAAAGTATACAACGTAAGGGATGACCTTCTACCACATAGCTGCATAGGTTGTTAATAAGTTTGAAGGATTCTAAAAACCTTCAATGATTTTGTTTGGGAATAATTGATGTTGTTCTTCCATATATGAGCACAGCAATAACAAGAAAGCTTGATCATTGCAATATATCGTGTGAATTTAAGAGATTCTAATTTCTTTTTATATTCTAATATATGCCCTCATATATGCATCTATAACAATAAATATTACAAGCTATGTTTCAATAAAATAAGATATAGTGGTTGTTATAAATGAAGAAAAATAAAATAGAATAATTTCATGATTAGTGAAAGAACTTTTATAGCTCTTTTTGTTATCTAAATGTTGAATCAATATTTTTCTTAAGTAATATTTTACAAAAAATATTGAGGATCAAGCACTAGACTAAAGCTCTAGTGTTAAAACAAGTTAAAATAGATAAAAATAAAATTACTTTTTATATAAATCGTTCTAAATATATGAAATTGCATGAATACCCTCGCAAAGTTACTATTTATATATATACCGTTATAAATGTTTCTTTTTGCATGTCTATCTATTAAGGGTATTTCAGTCATTTTTAATTTTAAACTGCTAATTTCGTAACGACGTTATATGGTGTGGGCATATATGCAAGAAAAAAGAAAAAAAAAGATATACATACAAAATAAGTATTTTATAAGAATGCTGTACCTACAATATTAATTTGAAAAGGGTATTCATGCAAATTTTAATATTTAGAAGAATATGTAAATAAAAAAACCCAATAATATATAGTTCGGAAATATATAGTGTTACAATTGAGTTCTCCAAAACAAATTTTAATACATAGTTTTATATGCACAAATATGTATTACTTGTATATATACTCCCCCCCTTGGCTTTGTCAGCAAATCTTCTCTTATCATGTTTTAGGATAAACCTTGAAAATTGTTGTTTGTTTATAACTAGATAATATATAGCCCTTTCTTGTAATCCTTTAAAAATGCAAAACATGTACTACTGGGAGGATTTACGAAGTAAGACCCTCAAAATTTTTGATGGTTCTAGAAGCACCATATTTTTTTTTCTTTTTTTTTTTCTTTTTTATCGTGGAGTCACATCAAAAGTTATCGTGAGTTTAGTTGGATTAGAAAGCTATCAACCCCAATCAATTTGTTTTGTTGGAATTGAATTTTGCTTGGTTACTCAGTCAATGTCATATCTCTCCTCCTCTCCTACCAATCATTCTTCTTCTTAGCCCTTGCAAGTTCATCCTCCACTTCCCGTGTACAGTTTATATGACACTTGGACCTTCAAATTTTTTGGGGACTTCGATGTTTTGTCCATCCATCGGCTCTCATGTAGAGTTGGTGACTAACCAAATTTGGACATAGAAAATATTAAATTATTAAATTTCAAAAAAGTCCAGCCCAAGTCTAACTAAAAATGAATATAATTAGGTCAAAAGCCCACACGGGATGGCAGACTGAGCAAGCCGAAGTGCTGCACACGGTCGTTGCGATGGCCAGACGGCAGTGGCGCCTGTGCGCCGTGGCAAAGACAGGAGCGTGCCGGCTCCGTCAGGGACGAACGGTGTGCGGCATGTCTGCCGCGAGTCAACGAGCTAGCGCAGAGCGGAGCAGAAGGACCGCTGCGACAACAGCAACCCCATCCCTACCACCTCAGTGGGGCATCCACCCAAAGTCCACCCTTAGGGTTCCAAAGCACTGAGAAGTATTGCAAACGGGAACGACCCGGACGGGCGTCCTGGTCGCACGGGATGCGCATCCCCGGCCATTAGGATCGCGCTTCTCGGAAGGGCAGAGCGAGGAAGCCGAAGTACTGTGCACGCCGCTGATATGGCCGTCCGACAGCGACTACCGAGCGCCGCGGCAAAGATAGGAGCGTGCCGGATTTGCCGTGGTCGTAAGGTGCACGGCACGTCCGCCATGAGCCAACGGGCTTGCGCGGCGCGGAAGGCCCGTTGCGATGACTTGCCCCTACCACTGCAGCGAGGCATCCGCCCCCATGCCCACCCCAAAGGTTCTAAATTACTGAGGAGCATTGTAAACGGAGCCAGTCGGGACGTGCGTCCCGTTCAGACGAGTCGCGGTTCTGCACCGGCCTCCGATTATATCTACTCTCCTACTCTAATACGAGCCATATAAAATTTTAATTAGTCCATCCAGCATTGAAGATTTTTGAATCTAGCAAATCTATTTCTTAATACATTTATGCTTGAGAATCAAATTTGATTTTTTCCAAGTAAATTGAGGTAGATTGGTGGGTATGGGATAAAAATCACGAGCAGCGATTTTTCATCTTCAAGGTTGGAGAGTTCAATATCACTGTCCATGAAATATTTAATTTTCTGATCAAACCCCCTCTTTACTCCTTTATTTCAGTTTTAGCCCTAAGTCTATGCTCACATTTCCCATTCCATCTGTGGCGGTAAAGAAAGAGTAATAAAATATAAATAAATTAATATATAACCAAAATAGGAAAGAGCGAGCGAGAGAGAGAGAGAGAGGAAAAAAAAAAAGAAGGAAAACCCCGAGGTTACGATGGATGCTGAGATGTCGGCTGGTTCCAAAGCGAGGGTTTCGTCATCCCCTCTTCTCCCCTCCTTTCTCTGATCGATCAGCTCCTCCTCGGATCTTCAATTCCATCGTTTTTTTCTGGTAAGTACTTTATTTGTCGCTATCGAATCCTTTCCCAGTCGAATTTCCGCAAAATTTGCGTTTTTGCCCTGTCGGATTCGCCGGAATCGGAGGAAACCCTAGATCTCGTCAAAAAATCTTTAATTTTTCAGTCGGAGTTGGAGATCTGTTAGGGTTTTTGGCTGGATCTTGGTGGAATAGGGAAGGAGGTTCCTGGATTGGGCCGGTGTCAGCTAGATTCGGTAATCGCTGTGATCTCTCTTTAAGGGGTTTGGAAATGGGTAAATCAGTGGTTCGGTAAATTTTGGGGATTTCTTCAGTTCCGACCGTTGGGGAGAAGAGGAATTTTAGCTTAGGTGGTGGGTGTTTTTTGGGATCCGATGGCATCTCCTCCTCCGTTCCAGGCGGAGGACCAGACGGACGAGGATTTCTTCGACAAGCTCGCGGATGATGAGTTTACGATCGATGGATCTCAGTCCAGGGCTCCGGATATGGCGAAAGATTTGTCTAATCTCAGCCTAGGTGACGTTGGTACCTCGTTGGAGGATTCGGGAGAGGCTGGGCTTGCCTCCGAAGTGGAAGACCGGCAGGAAAACAGGACCTTGAAGTCTTCTTGGGCTGCCAAAAAGGACAGCTTGGATGCAGAAGGGAGCATGCTTTCTGATTCTTCTGATGATAAGGCAGTCCGATCGGACAGTTCTGCAGAGCCTGCTACTGAGATTGGTTCGCAAGGTTCATCGACGATGAAGAGTGGTGGATCAAAGGGGACCAGTGTGAAAGAGGTGCAGTGGAGCGCTTTCAGTGTCAGCTCACAGCAATTTGACAATGGAGGGTTTGAACCCTATTCCAACTTCTTAACTGAGAACGCTGATGGGTCTGCTAATAAGCTGAAAGCTGATGCTGACCCGAATTCTAGTTTCATAAGAAACACGGATGAAAATCTAAATACATATGTTGGTTACTCTGAACAACAAGGCACCCAATTCTATAGCTCAGGTAACGAGCAGATGGCAGATGGAAATGCTGCACAGTATTGGGAAAGCCTTTACCCAGGTTGGAAGTACGACCCAGGTACTGGGCAGTGGTATCAAGTGGATGGTTATGATACAGGCATCACTGGACAAATGGACAGCTATAATGCAGCGAGTGTAGCCCAAGAGAGCTTTGAAGAGAAAGCTGCTACTGTTGCTGATGGGCCTATTCTTGAGGGATCCAATGTTTCTTATCTGCAGCAAAGTGCTCAGTCAGTGTTGGAGACCATAGCAGAGGATAGTACATTGAGTAGTGTTTCTAACTGGAATCAAGTTTCTCAGGAGAGTACAGAATTCCCATCTAATATGGTGTTTGATCCTCAATACCCAGGATGGTATTATGACACAAACACTCAACAGTGGTATACCCTTGAGTCATATACTCAGACCACACAGATAGCATCTAGTACAGTTCAGGATGAGGTGACTCGAGTTGTGCATTCCTCAGCTGGTTTCTCAGAACAAAACCAAAGTTTATATGATGAAGTTGGCCAATCCGGCCAATACTCCGTTTGGAGCCAGGGCAGCCAAGATTTTGGAGGAGTTTGGAATTCTTCCACAAGTAACTACATGCAACAGAGTATGTGGCAGCCTGAAACAGTTTCTGATAATAAACACATTGGAGATTTCCCTGGAAATCAGCAGTTGAGGAGCTTTTACAGTTCAACAGGGCATGCAGGAAGTCAAACAGATCAACAAGCAGGTCTCAAGACCTTTGAGCCCTCTGTAGATCATAACTATGTCAGAAGTAATGGTGTGGCCAGGTCTCAGGGCTTTGTTCCTCACGAAAGCACATACCAGTTTAATCAGCCAAAGGGGGAGCAGGGCCTGCAGTCACATTTATCTAACAGTTATTATGGCAGTCAGAGCTCAATAGACTATTCTCAGCAACCATTTCAGGGTGCTAATGCGTCTTATTCTCAGTTCTCTTACACTCCTCATGAAGGGAGATCATCAGCTGGACGTCCTGCACATGCATTGGTTACCTTTGGATTTGGTGGGAAACTCATAATCATGAAAGATGCCAACTCTTTTGGCACAATTGATTATGGAAGCCAGGTGGGCTTCAAACATGTTTCACTTCAATCTAGCTAATAAGAATCATTATTAATTGTTTTAGAAACTTTCAGGTTTTGCTGTGATTTTGTAAGATCATTCAAGAGTAGCCTTTCTCCAACTAAACCTTGTTTATTTGTGCATTTTAAGGGCACTGCTGCTGGAGCAGTCTCAGTTCTAAACTTAGCAGAAGTTGCCATGGATAAAACTGATGCATTCAGCACCATTAGTGGTGGTGCCTTTGGTTACTTTCATTCTTTATGCCAACAATCCTTTCCTGGTCCGCTTGTTGGTGGGAATGCTGCAACAAAGGATATAAACAAATGGATCGATGAGAGGATTGCGAGTTGTGAATCTCCTGGCATGGTCTTCCAGAAAGGCGAACTTCTGAGATTACTTCTTTCATTACTGAAAATATCATGTCAACATTATGGAAAACTTCGATCTCCTTTTGGATCTGATCCTTCACTAGAGGTAGTCGTTCTCTTATCTTAATGCAATATTAAATTTTTAGTATATCTTATTGAAGTTAGATGATTTCGTCTTGAAATTATCTATGCATTTAGATCTTTATCCTTTCTTCCTGCTTGTGCAATTGTGTTTCACAGTTTACATATTTTCCTCTCAATCTTCTTCTTCATGTTAAAAAAAATGGTGATCTGTTGGATCATTTATGAACTTCTACAAAGTTTCCACACATTCCCTTTTTCATAAATTTTTTTCTGGATCTACTTGAGCATCTTCATTATTTTGCTGGGAATACTCATTTTTCTTCTGCGAAACGTGCACCTCCTAATGCTTGTTGAGGTAAAAGAGAGCTCTGTGCCTGATTATATTCTTGTGTAATTCCTTTTTCAAACTAAAATACAAAGTTGTGCTGGAAAATAGCCAATTCAAAAGTATCATGTTTGCATAAGAGATATAGACTCGTTCTATTCTTTTCCTTATTTGTATGCTTCTAATAACAAAGTTACAATAACCCATGCCAATGTTAGAGGCCTTATGCCCAAACCACTTTGAGGCTTAAGCCTTTACCTTTGGAGGCTAAGATGTCTTGCTGCTGCCCTTAGTCTGTCAGAAACCACATGAATGCTACAGAGAATTGCTTTCTATACTCATAGTGCTTCTAGTCAAGGTTGAAATCTGACCTTTTACCTGTTAACTCCCATCCCAATTAAGAAGAGAGTAGAAAGGCATCAGCTGTGTACCTTCTTGGGTTGCAGTTGGACTGAATTAAGAACCTTTATTATACGGGAAAAAAATAAGGCAGCGACCAACTAGATAAAACTGTAGATATGATCTTTGGAACAGAAGAGCATGGTAAACTAGTCATAGAAATGTGATAAACCATGTTGGTGAATTAGTAGATAATTAACATAAAAAAGTAGAGTAATTAGTTATTTTTTTTTGTGTGTGAGACTGTATGTGTGCGTGACTGTGAAAGAAGGGTTGGAACAATTGTGTGTTCCTAAGTCGTTTGTGTTTAGGGCCGGAAGTGGGCCGGGCCGGGTCGGACCACACCCCTACCCAAGCCCGGCCCGAAATTATTTTTCGGGCTTCGGGCCGAGCCTAGGCCCGAACAGTTTTACAAAAACTCGGCCCGAGCCCAATTGGGCCAGCCCGATTGGACTAAAGTCCGCCAGGCCGATCACGAGCCCGGCCCGAGCCCATTTGGTTCCCATAATAGCTTCCAACATGCTGTCAACCCTCTATAATAGCTTGAAAAGAAAAGACAAGCTGCATGATGTTATCTAAAAGGAAAAAAAGAAAAAATAGCTTCAAATATGACATGTAGCTTCATCTATTTATCAGGCTCCAGAACCAAAATTCCAGGTAGAGAATCATGATAACTTCCAGGTAACGCAGCATGAATAAGAACCTTGGATCCAAAAGAGAGAGAGAGAGAGAGAGAGAGAGAGCACATATTTCCAAACCCAGTTTGAGCCCAAAGCAGAGATTGCACTAAATCTTTCTCTTTTCTTCCCGATTTTTCCACTAAAGATCGCCAACAAACCAATTTAAGTCATAATTCTTGCGTCCAGACAAAGAGATCAGAGAGAAACAAAATCCAAATTCTTCCGTGAAGATTCCCAAGTTCCCATTTGAAACCTAAAATTCGAGTGCAATCGAAGAACCTAAACATAAATTTCAAGATTTAAAAATGTTTCACACCTCTTCCAGGGATCGAAAGCCCTCAGATCGTGATGGGGGTGAGGAGGGGAAGATCATTCGTACCTCAAAACCTAGCTTCGCCGACAATAGGGTGGTCGGGGCTCCTCTTCACCACTTCGCCGAGCTTGGACGGTCGACGACGACTGGCGATCGGCGACGAGCCGACAAAGAGAAGCGGAGAAACCCTAGCTCCACGCCTCCACCGCTCGTCCGCTCTGCGCCTATGCAAATCCCAACCAAAAGGAAGAAGATCATTCGTACCTCAAAACCTAGCTTCATCGACGATAGGGTGGTCGGGGCTCCTCTTCACCACTTTGCCGAGCTTGGACAGTCAACGACGACGACTGGCGACTGGCGACGAGCCGACAAGGAGAAGCGGAGAAACCCTAGCTCCACGCCTCCACCGCTCGTCCGCTCTGCACCTTTGCAAATCCCTCGGGCAACAACCAACTGGGTAGTCTGGGTTTAAGTTAAACTGCGATTTGGCAAACCCCTGTGATTCGGCAAACCGCGATTCGGGCTACTCGGGCTGGAAGTGGGCTCGGGCTGGGCCGGGCCCGGGCCGGGCCAATGAGATACCCGTGCCCGGCCCGAAATAGAAATGGGCTTAATTATTCAGCCCGAGCCCGGCCTGAAATGCATTGGGCCTAGCGCATAGCCCGGCCCGCGGGCGGCCCGACCCGATGGGCTTCGGGCCAGCCCGAGCCCACTTCCAGTCCTATTTGTGTTATATCTCTTGTGTTGCATTAATGCTTCATCAAATGATCAATAAATGGGTGAATGACCTCTAGCCCATCTAAAGAAGCATGAGAAACAGATTCTGTTTTTCTAGCTCTAGAAATGACCGTAAACATGAGAATGTGCAAGCACTCGAAACTATTCTAGAACACTTCATCCGTAATTCCTTTTAACCACTAATAAACACAAGGAGAACAAAAGTGTCAAATTACTGTATGAAACCAAGCTACTTTATCCACAAGATTTCGGGGCATCAATCTTTCTTGATACTGAATGTTCATATTTTCTGAGCCGCTAGTTCAGTCAAATTAATTTGAAGCATTTTAAAGTGCTTCATGTGGGTGTTTGCCACTCTGCTTCAATGTTTTATCCCCCCCCCCCCCCCCCCCCCTCCTCCTCCTCCTCCTCAAACAAAAACAAACAAACAAAAAAAAAAAACTGCATGTACAATGGACTCTTAAAATGCCTTGCAAGAAGCCCCTTTAACTAATTCTTTAACAGAAACAAATTCTTGATCAAGAACTTGTTCCCTAGGTGTCAAAATAACAAGTTGAAGCATGCTACTGATTGCATTGGGGGATCAAAAGGCGCTATGGTATATCAAAATAGATGATTTAAGTAGGAAGCAGTTGGTGCATGGGAATGGAAATGGAGATTGGTTTGGTTAATCATGGTAGGAAAGTCAGAAGTTCTGCCGAAGGCATGTTAAAGGAGATTATTTGAAAATGATGGAATATAGCTGTAAATTATAATTATTTGCATTAACAATCTTGAGGTCTTTGCTAGCTTGACTTGCTCGGAGTTTAGGGAAGCAGGATTTTATTTTTGAAAGCTAGAAAATGTTTAGATCTGTTAAATTTGAATATAAGCAACATTGTAGGATTGATGTTGGACAAAAATAAGGTGATTGTTAGCAGAACTATGTAGAATTTAGAGCAAAAACAGCCTTTTCAAAATGCATTAAACATTTAGAAGATCAGTTTTGGAGGTTTAAGACTGATAACTATAGATGAAAAAGGAAATTTGATTTAATAAAATGCCCATATAAGGGAATAAAGGCAAGCTTGTGTGCTTATAGATATTATATCATGGAACATCGGCATCTTGGGTTGGAGGGAAACAAAAAACAGGACCTCTTTGTGCATGCTAATAGCGTGTTTTTTTAGAAGACTGCCATTATAGGTTCAAGTTAGAAGCATTGTTGAAAAGAAAAGATATTCTTTTTATCCAGTGGAGTGCCAGTGGTATGGGTGAGTGCCACCCTTTGATTCGAGACATCCGGGCCATGATCTGTGGCGAGGTGGCATTCCAGGCTAAGCATGTTTATAGAGAGGCCAACTAGGCTGCAGACTAGGTGGCTTTATAAGTGGCCAACCACTCCGGAGATACCCTTTATCGGAAAGAGGGAGTTGCCCAGTGCGCTCTATGATAAGTTGTCTTTTGACTTTTTTGAATGTATCTGTGCTAGAATTGTATGAATCATTTATTTCAACCAAAAAAAAAAGAATATCTCTTTTTCATTTAAACAAGGTTTATGCTATCTGGAATACTTTATTGTTGGCAGGCCACCATGTTTGGATAATAACTGCAATAAATGATTTTGATGACTGGGCTTGGAGAGTGAATGAGGATTTGAGCATTATATATGAGTTCTTTTGGGAAAAAAATTGAGGAGTGCTGAAAACATGAAAAGAGTAAAAGACTTCATCAAAGGATTGAATATTTGCCTTAAGGAAACTAACAGAAATTCATGCAATAAAAGAAATGAGAGAGATTTGCAAACTTGTATAAGGGCAAAAGGAAAAGAAGAGAAAACAAAATTTTGATAATAATGAAGGCACACACAATCAAAATACAATTCAGGTGGAAGATCTTCTATTAAGGCAAGCTAATACTTTATATCAAAAATAAAGAACAAGTTTTTGATAGGGGTGTTGTTGGGGCATAAAGCAAAGTATTTTGAACAATTTCTGTAAAATCAAGCCCAGTGTGTTGAGGTCGAGAAGAGATAAGAGATACTGAGCTGTTGAACTTCAATAATGTGAAAATAACACCCATTATAGATGGTTGCAAATGAAAGGAGAAGAATTATTAGTTGTTATGTGTGGTTTTGAGCAATCAGAATCTTGAGGATGTGTTCTAATCGAGGAGTGGGAATGAGTTTTTAACATATCTTTTTTTAAGCTGCAGAGGATAACTTGTTAGAGTTTATTGACTTGTTGGGCAGGTGTCAGAGTGTAGACTCTTGCAAGTTGCTTATAGGATATATATATATATATATATATATATATATATATATATATATATATATATATATATATATACACACACATATATATATATGTGGGGATCAAGTGGACCATAGATGCAAGGATCTATTTTTAGATATGATACAGATTTACGATACTAAAACATGCAGCAAATTCGATGATTGTTCCAAATTACCGCAAACCGATGTCACATTTATATGATCAGCTTAGAAAGGAGAGGTGGAATGTCAACAAACAAACTAATAATTTGCTTAACCTTTATATTATTCTGTAATAACTCTCAAGGAACCAATTGCGCAATGAAAATTGGCAGGCTTACTCGGAAGTGCCTCTAATCCATGATTGTCATGACATATTTATGCTCAATTTAAATGTGAAAAATGAGATCTAGGGATAATTTTTGGAGCTGATGTTCAAATTTGATTTTGTGAACTTCTTTACCTAGTGTTTACATCTCTTTTGGAGCAAATTTGGTTTCTTGAGGAGTTAAGAGGAAATGGATTATGATCTTCATGTTCTACCCTGAAACTACATGCTCTTACAACAGGGGAGTCAGTGGCGTAAATCTACACCCGGGGAAAGGAAATGCCCCATCCAACCGTTGCCCAGGTTTCACCATGACTTGGTAGAACTGTGGAACATTGCTCTTAATTCATGGCCAAAGACACAAACATGTGGAAATAAAACTGTGGATGCTTAGCATGTGTAGGCTAGGTGATGAAATCTGGTTATGAGCATGAACATTGTGAAGTAAAATAATAAGATATGGTATTTGATGGGGAACAGGTTGAATCATTGGTGGAAATCCAATAGCTTGTTGTTGGCCAGTTGTTTCTATGCAATATGATCTGTGCCTGTTATAGACAAAGATATATATCAAATGAGAAACTTTTACTTTGTAAAAATGTGCTTATGGTCATTTGAGAATTGCCAAGTTATATCATCATGTTTGTACCTCTTGAGTTTTTAACAGTTTATTATTTCTGTCATTTTATTTTCCCTGTTGACAGGAAACTGATGGTCCAGAAATGGCAGTCACTAAGCTTTTCGCATCTGCTAAAAAGAATAGTGTTCAGTCAAGGGAGTATGGGTCCTTCATACATTGTATGCGAAATCTTCCTTCTGAGGGACAGATCCGGGTATTCTTAAACTTCAAATCTGTGTTGTCTGAAATGTTCTTATAAATGCTCTTTCAGATTTTTATTGGCATTTGCCACCTGTTCTAGGCAACTGCCGTTGAAGTACAAAACCTTCTTGTTTCTGGTAGAAGGAAAGAGGCCCTCCAATGTGCACAAGAAGGTCAGTTGTGGGGCCCTGCACTTGTTCTTGCAGCACAGCTTGGTGAGAAGGTTTGTCACTTTCTCAACATTTTATGCTATTTTGCTTCCATTTTATGATGGTTTTGCTGTTTATTATTATCCAATTTCTTGCCCTATGCATTTGCACTGAAATAAAATTATTGTTTTTTTTTCTTTAAAATCCTTATATCTCATTTGTGTTTGATTGAGCTGCAGTTTTATGTTGATACTGTGAAGAAAATGGCACATCAACAGTTTGTATCTGGATCACCTTTACGTACATTATGCCTACTTATTGCTGGACAACCTGCAGATGTTTTTTCTGGGGGAAGCTCCTCCAGTAGTTTGTCTGGTGCTGCAAATATATATCAACAACCTGCTGAGGTGATTTATCTTCTAAAACAGTCAGTTGCTGATTTTGCTTGTAACATAATTGTTTCTGCTACTCCTTAATTCATGCTTTTGGAATTATGTGGATATTTTGTTCTACAGAATCTTCAGCATGGTTACTTTTTGGGCAATAGCTGCTTAATTGTGTGAATCAGGGTCTGACGAACCGGCCGGTTCGGACCGGTCTGGCTTGTAACCGGTACGCCGGAGCAGTGGAAACCGGTACGGGCCAGTTCTGTGCCGGAGACGAAGAGAAGGAGAGAGAGCGTGGGGAGGAGAGGGAGGGAGGAGACCTGTGGCCGCCATCGGAGAGCCGCAGAGGGGCGGTGGAGGCCCGGGGGGGGGGGGGGGGGGGGAGGGGGGTGCGGGGCGGCGGAGCCCGTGGGGGAGCGGTGGAACCCGCGGCTTTTTAATTTGAGGATTTTAAGTGAATAGTGTGATTTTTTGATACTTTTAGTGGGGAACATATGGTATAAAATATTGTCATGGGTAACCCTTTGTTCAAGCCTGCTTTAAAGATTCAATCTGAAGATATTGATATCTTGGAGCTTGATGTTAACTTGATCTGAGATCAATCTGGCATCTCAGTTTTTGAATTTCTTTGTGATTGCTTGGCACTTTTGAGCTCATTTTGTGTTTTCTAATGAGATACAGACTCAGGCCTCTGGCATGTTGGATGACTGGGAAGAGAATTTGGCCATAATAACTGCAAATAGGACAAAGGATGATGAACTAGTAATAATTCATCTTGGTGATTGCTTGTGGAAGGAGAGAGGAGAGGTTTGTGTTTCATCCTTTTCTTTACTAATTTTTTTTCAAAACATTATATCTTCAAATGTGCTTAATATAATATAATTTACATAAATCTTTGGAATAGGTAACTGCTGCACATACCTGCTATCTGGTTGCGGAGGCAAACTTTGAGTCATATTCTGACAGTGCAAGACTCTGTCTTATTGGTGCTGACCACTGGAAATGTCCTCGAACTTATGCCTGTCCAGAAGCCATTCAGGTCCTGTTCAGTAGGATTTCAGTTTATTTAGTTCTATCTATACTTATTTTTTTGTTAGGTTTAATGGCTTCTAAGATCTATATTTAGTTGGTCTCAGTTAAATCTAGCTTGCTTCTTTTTTCTTGCTTTGGTGATTTCGACTTTTTTTTTGTGTGTGTATGTGTGCATGTCTTCTTGCTGTTTCTTGCCATGCTTACTTCCAACAAGCTTGCTAAAGTATTGCCATGGGATGAAGATCTGCTAAATTCTTCCATTCTGTTTAGTGATTGTGGCTATAATGTTACTTATTTTGGAGGTTTATGTGAATGAATATGTTGCACAGCGAAATCAAGAATTTTGCTCCCTCTCCCTTCACCATGGTTGTTCCCTCTGTGAGATGACAGAGTCTGCCCATAAGAGTAAATCACTTATGATCAGTTTTGGTCCTTTATGTACTAAAATACCCTAACTTCTTATTTACCCTATAGCAAATCTTCACCCGCCCTCTCTCTCTCTTGTTTCTTTCCTCCCATTTTTTCCTTCAACTGCCCATATTCCATTCATTCACCCACTATCACAAAAGTTCTTTCTTCATCATAATCCCTTCCGTGCTACCACCAGTCCCTCTTCCCGCCTCCCATCTCCTAGAGCATGACCCCCATTTCTTTCCTGCCATCTACAAGCTTCTGTTCTCCTCAAACTGCTTCATTCAGCATTCTTGCAAGCATCAGCAATTGCCAGTGTCCTGGATGACATCTTCTCAATGTTGGCTGGTTGGTGCCATGATACCATTGCTATCCAGTGTCCTTTACTCGTGAAGTAAGGAGTCCAGATCTCCTACTTGGTTAGCAACGGTAGCCCTAGTCATGCTACCCCGGCTAGTGCTATCCGCCAAATCACCAACATTGGCATGACTCCCTTGGTCGGAGCTTCCCATCTTCATTCCACTAGTCTTATACACTTGATACATTGCATGGTTTCTCGGCCATGGCAGGCCTTAAGAGTAATAGTTGGAGTTTTTTTTTGTGGACTCTACAACAGAAACCGAAAGTTTTTAGTTTCAGTGTGAACTGGTGAAATTGGATTTGGTTCTAGAGTAGCCAACTTTAATGTATATATAGGTTTCTTAATCTGGTTATTTTCTCTTTTTCTAATTTCTTTAAATGTTAGGGGGCATTTTCTCTGGTCTAATTCTATGTTTTGTGAACATTTTGAAGCATTTGACGCTAGACTCAAAGGTGATTTGGACAGCAAGTAAATTTTTCAATGTGGGTTTGGTTATTTGATATCTTGAATTGTAGACATTTCTAATATCATATGTTCTTTTACAAATGGTATGGTGTATACAAATGACTTTTTGAATATTTTTTTAAAGTAATTTTTGATTGCTTCATTGTGAAACTGCTAAAATAATACCGATGGCCAGCACCGCCCTCCCCCACCCCTACCCCTTTCTTTCTTCTCTCCACTACTAATTCTGAGCTGGCCACCAATAGGGGTCTTTGGACATATTGTTGTTTTCACTTGTTACTTTATGATGAATTCCAAAGGCATGGAACAAGATAATCTCTATTTTGTCGAGCTTCTCTGCTCAACTTCTCTCTCCCCTTTCCATCTTGGTCTCTCTATGTTACCTTCTTCTTCCTATCACCCTGCTCATCTTTCTTTTTTTATTATTTAGGATAGCATTTGCTGCAGTTTTCCCTTAGATTAATTGTAATTCAAATATGAAACTATATCAACCCTAAAAGGTTGCTTAACACATCCCTAGTTTCACTTGGCTGTGTTAACTGCCCCTGCAGTCACTGAACTTGAGTCACCATGGGCAGTCGTGTCCTTCAGGTAAGGGGACCATTTATATGTTTTACACGTGGAATCTACATCTTTAAACAGCAGTTTCCTGAAATGGATTCACAATATCGAGCAATTTAATGTGAGACAGATCGCTGTGCCAGTGCAAAGTGTTGATTTGAAGCCTGTAAATGGTTGTAGGCTTGTAGCCTTTTGAAGGTATTTCCCAATCTCAGCTCTACTTGTGTATAAACTTCATGCCTCTATCCAGTCCTTGTCCTCCCATGGAAAACTCAAGCTGCACTCAGATATTTTGAGTCTAAGACATGCACAAGACATACCTAATACCTTATATGAGTGTGTATGAGCAGAATTATCCCTGATTATTGCATGTAAAATACCCGAAATAAACAAATGGATTATGGGGTTCAGTAAAGAGTGTGTGGAAAATGATGATCCCTATTATGCAAGGTGGGAGGAACAACCCAAGCAAGCTATGCCTTTTGTCTAGGATGAACCCCTTGTGCATGCACAGGAATGTGCTTGTGATGAGTATATATGCAATTAGCCTTTTATAACTTGTGTTCTTATTTGTTTTGGCCAATGATTCATGCCCCAAAGATGACACAATTCCCCTTATCAAACCTTTCCCACTTCTATATTCTTCAAGTCCATTTGAATTCGGTGGGGTGTTTTTCCTAGTTGCATTAGCTTAGATAACTGGTAAAGTAGGTCTTTACCTAGACTTGGTCTTCTATGTTTCATGATAGGCGTACCTTTTGTGCAAAGTTTCTTTGGCTAGGAATATAATATTAGTTCTAAATGGTTGTCATCACATGAGGGCCACTTGTAAATTGTTCTCAAACTCTAGTGGGCCATTCCAAAGCCAAGATGTCAACTCCATACAGATGGGATAAGGCTGAACATTTTATTATATATGCCAGACAATGCCAATGCAACCAACAGAACCAGAAATTCTTTTCCATCAGTTCTTCCTAGCTTGTTTCCTTTCAATTGCTGCCTGATTCTTCCCTGTTAATTTGCAGCAGCAATATTGCTGTTTCAATGTTTGCTCGGATTTCTCATCATTTTCTGGATTTCTAAATATATGCTGTGTGTTGGTTTATAAACTGATTCAGTATGTAAAATATCTCTACAGAGGACAGAGTTATATGAATATTCAAAGGTGCTTGGAAACTCACAGTTTATCCTGCTACCTTTTCAACCATACAAATTAATCTATGCCTACATGCTGGCTGACATGGGGAAGGTTCCCGAGTCATTGAGGTGGGTAGTAGTTTTTGTTCCCATTTCATTATTACTTATGCTTTAGCTTATATTAGCATGGTTAATTTAGGTACTGTCAAGCATCTTTAAAGTTGCTGAAAAATTCTGGTCGTACTCCTGAAGTTGAAATGTGGAAATCATTGTTATCATCCCTGGAGGAGCGGTTGAAAACCCACCAGCAGGTAGCTTGAGCAGAAAATTGTTGTCTGTAAGCATCTACAGTTGCACCATTTTCTTTCTGATGCCTCTCTCCTGTTACTTCTGCAGAGTGGATACAGCACAAACTTGGCCCCAGCAAAACTCGTAGGTAAATTGATTACCTCCCTTGATAGATCTCTTCACCGCATGATGGGTGCACCACCACCACCTCTGCCACCAATGTCACAAAGCAGTGTAAATGATAAAGAAATCTTCTCTGGGGTCCCAAAAGTAGCAAATAGTCAATCAACAATGGCAATGTCATCATTAATTCCATCAGCTTCAGTGGAGGCCATGAGTGAGTGGACAGGTGATAGTGGTAGGAAGAGTATGCACAACAGAAGTATTTCAGAGCCAAATTTTGGTAGAAGCCCTAAACAGGTGGTTCCCTCTGCTCAATTGGAGAAAAATTGTTTTTTCTTTCTCCCCAAATTCACTTCTTGCAGTAATGTTGGACTTTCACTGTCTAGGACTGTTTCTCTCTGAAATTGTTGTTTTATTTCTTTCCTAATCATGTTCAGCAATATCACAATAGATTCTTGAAAAAAATATTTCAATGCTCTTTGCTGACTTCATACAGAACTCATCAAAGGATGCAGGCTCAGATAGTCCTCAAAGCAAAGCGTCAGAATCAGGGGGATCTCGCTTTGGGCGTATTGGCTCAAATCTTCTCCAGAAAACTATGGGTTGGGTCTCAAGAACCCACCGCCAGGTACTTCTTTTGATATAATCCAGTTGTAATTCTCCCAGCTTCTTACACAACTTGAGCTTATACATGTCATGCGTCTGCTAAATCATGACTGAAGGCAAAACTGGGTGAACGAAACAAGTTCTATTATGATGAGAAACTTAAGAGATGGGTCGAGGAAGGTGTTGAGCCTCCAGCTGTGGAAGCTGCCCTACCACCACCTCCAACAGCGGCATCATTCCAGAATGGTTTGCCAGATTACAACATAAACAATGCCTTCAAAGGTAGCGAAAGTCCTGCTGCTAATGGTTGGCCAGAGGTGAAATCCTCAATCCCCACAGAACATAGTTCCGGAATCCCACCCATTCCACCCAGCCAGAACCAGTTCTCAGCTCGTGGTAGAATGGGGCTTCGATCGAGGTAGATAACTGCTCTCTCTCTCTGTCTCTGTCTGTCTCTCTATCTGTGGCTCCAAGAGTATATATATTTGGTGCAGAAGTGATGGGATGAGAACATATGAACTGTTTCTTTTTTTTTTCCAGATATGTTGATACGTTCAATAAGGGTGGTGGAACTTTGACAAACTCATTCCAGTCACCTTCAGCTCCATCTCTGAAGCCGGCAGCTGGTGCCAAATTTTTCATCCCTACCGCACCTGCAACATCTGATGAGCCAAAAACTGAAACAATAGCAGAAAGCAGCCAAGAAGCCGCCCTTCATGAAGAACCATCTACATCAGTTCTAAAAGAAGCATCATTTTCTTCGCCATCAACCATGCAGCGGTTTCCAAGCATGGACCATATTACTCCTGGAAACAAGGGTTCCGAGGCAGCATTCCGAGGTGGCAATGGCCCCTTATCACGGACGCGTGCAGCATCATGGAGCGGAACTTTTACAAACGCATCCAATTCTAACATGGCTGAAATAAAGCCGATAGATGGTGGACAGAGTGTGCCATCAATACTCACGCCCAGCAACGCTTCGCATTCCCGTTCGGGCAGCAGCTCATCTGTACGGCATAATGGTGGTTCTCTGGGCGATGACCTTCATGAGGTGGAACTCTGATGCGTGATATTTTATGCCATGTTTGCAGTGGTCAAAACGCTACTACCCTCCCAAAAAACAGAGTGGGTAGGGTTCTACGGAATTATCTTGAGAATTATACTGCTTGATGAAATGCTCCACCCAAAATGTTTCTGTACTACAGTCCAGATTTTGGATACCTGGCATATGTATTCCTAATGTGAAACTGGTGTCCTTTTACATGAAAACATGTGGATGCCGTTGTACAGATAATTTGTTGATTTATTGAAGATAGAAATCCCATATTGTTCTTAAGAAGGGGCATACAAAAAGAAATCTTAAGAGCAAACTCTTGAGGAGGATACTTCCAATTCCATATTCTTGAAGGAAAGCAGCACAATAAGTAGCCACATACCATTATGATTTTTGTTTTGTGTTTTCAGGATCCATGGTTATACGGTAGTGCAGCCATAAAGGCGAAAAGTAGTGAGGCATTTTAAATTATTAGGATGCTGATGATAGCCATAAGAGTATAACTTTTTGATGGTTGAGAATTTTTTCTTGTGAAGTAAATTACTATTTACTGAGTACTCATTTGGTTTGTGACAATAATTTTCTCTAAAATAGTTTATATTTGGTTAATATTTATTGTTTATAAAAAAAATTGTGTAAAATATTTATTATATTTTTAATAAAAATATATTTTTGTTCACAAATTTTGACGGTTCGAGGGCAGTTTTGAAAAAAAAAAGTATCAATTTTTAATTGGTAAGAAAGTAGCTTTTTCATCTTTCTCATAGTTTTTTTTTTTTTATGAAACATGAAAATTTTATTTTTATGAAAATACTATTTTTTTATCTCTTGTATGAAACTCCAAACTAGAGACTTTCTTCATTTTTTTTGTTGACCATACTTTTTTTCCTTCGTTTCGTACGATTCAAACAAACCAAACGAGCCCTAAGTTTTCTTTGTCGGTTTCAAGGGGCTGATTTTTTTGCCCTATTTTGTGATAGAGCCTGTTGATTTGGTATTGCTTTTATTTTTGTTTCCTCCAATTTGTTCCAATTGCATGGACTTGATGCTAATTAACCAACGATTCTGACCCTACTTGATGGGGGAGTTGGCATATAATAGCAAACAATGAATTGGAGGGAATGCATTTCGAACCTTTCACCTAGTAAATAGTAGCCATACTGATCTAGCCAATTAAGGAGGTGGGAGATCCTGAAAGAGGGGAATGTAGAGAGGGGGTGTTGGGAGATGCACGGGGAATGGGGAAAAGGGTAGGAGAGTTGGCATTCCATACTAGACTGGATATGATTTGAGAGCACTTTGAGAAACGGCAGTCTTCCAAGAAGGACGAGCCTGTTTCATGCAAATCTACTCTGCTTTTATTGTTGATGTACTAATAACAGATGATGCTAATGCAGTTTGTGAAAATTATTACTTGATAAGACATGGCAATTTTTGGGTTCATTGAATTTATGATTATTTCTAGGCTTTCACTGTCATCCATATGAGGATCCGTATGGACGTGTATTTAGTTCCACATTGATTAGTCGCCGAAAAAATTTTAGATACTTATATAGGATTAAAAATCCAAAAAATATCTTATGGCTGGTCTTTTTGAATAAGGTTCTACATTGTGACAAATAGTATGAGAGCGGATCCAGCTCATGATCCATGTAGATTAGGAGACATTGCAGCATGAGCTCATTAAAGCTAACTACGAGCCGATCATGGTGCTTGTGATTAGATTTGAATAGATTTGGACCCTTAGTCTGACAAAGATACCATGATTTAAATGGGAAAAGTATATAAGGATCGGTACGGATGTGCATTTAGTCTCATATCGATTATTCATTGAAAAAATTTTAGGTACTTAGACAGGACTAAAGAACTCAAAAAATACTTTTTTGGCAAATCTTTTTGAATAAGGTTCTCGGTTGTGACAATCGACCTCGATTAAATTATTGCATTTGTGCCAGAATTGTGGGCTGATGATCTAACTGGTAATTCATCTATTGCCAGAAGCGTGTTTGCTGCACCTTCAGTCCAGTCCTGTCCTGTGTTTTCAGAAGCTGGTGACAGATAATAGGATAAATTAAGACACCAATCCAGCACAAAATCGAGTCTTTTGGTAGTGTGATTCAGTGCGACAGGCTCTGAAATTTCGACAAAGCACCATAACATTATAAATTTAAGATAAGGCCATGGTGATTATGAAGCTAGGAGGACCATTTTTTCAATATTTTTGAGGTAGCAGGAGCATAAGAATTTATTTATAAAGTATATACCTGCGCAGTTTAACGTTCCATTTAGTGTGGTCATCTTTTTGCCTACAGATGGAAGCACTACGTGGTTTTCATCATCAGGCAAGGGATCTGCTGGCTCTCACTCCATGTACATGAAATCCTGAGCATCATCTTGATCTCTCCTTATGGACAGCCAAGGCTTCCTGTGGCTATGGGGCACCTATGTTACACTGGCATCCAAAATGGCATCTTCTTTGAGCCCATAGGCTAGCACGGCACATTGAGCCAGGTACAAACTAAGCAACAAGTGCACCTTATGCACTTCTATTATGTTCAAATCTCTCCATGCCTCACGCATTTGAAAAAAAGATTAAACTTTAATGGAATACCTAATTATCTCAACAAGGAATTGGAATCTCAAATAAAAAGAATTTATATTTAGATTTTTTGGAAATATTTTAGACTAGCTCTTAGCTCATATGAATAAGTTCAAAAATAATGGCTAAATCTTAGTTAAGATAATTTGGAGAGAGAGGAGAAATGTCCCCTATCTCAGAGTAAATTTGGGCATGACCGGCCACCGTTCAACCATCTCTTATGGAGTCGAAGCACACAAAAAAAAAAGTATGCGAGAAAGCATGTGGGTTGGAAGGAAAATATACTTAGTTGACCACGATATTCGGATTCTCAATTAATCCATTCTAATTTCTATTTAAATTCTTAAAATTGATAAAAGATTAAACATTTTGATTTCAATTTATGCCGAGTAAATCTATGTGTAATTCGTATTTAAATAGTACTCAAATTTGTCATCATATGAGTAAAATATAAAGTTGGATGTCAAACCTAATTCGAGTTCACAATAAATTTGAAAAGAATTCCTAATTAATTTTTTAGAATAAAAAACTTCGATGAAATATGTAAGAATTAGGGCAGCGGGCCCGGCCTAGACCAAAGTCGGCAGGCCCAGCCGGCTTTGATTCATATATATATGAAGGGAAAGACCGGAACAAGGGGATCGAAAGCCAAGGCAAAACGTGGCTATTGGAGCGCCGCGAGTCCATTGAACGGCCGCGGGGCAAGGGAACGGTTGGGGGGGCTATAAAAGTAAAACCCCAGATCTTTCCTTCCTCCCCGATCGGGAGCGCAGCACTTCGTCGGAGTGAGGTAAGGACTTCCGCCTCCTTCTCACCCCCTCCTCTGCCTTTTCCTCCTTTAGATCTACCGGCAATCGCCGGGATCCGGCAAAAGGCCGGGATGTAGGAAGAGCACAGAAGAAGAGGAAGAAGAGGGTAGGACCTTGCGGTCCCCGCGGGTCAGATCTGGCAAGAGGATGCCGGAAGAAAAAAAAAAAAGAATAAGAAGAAGAAGAAGAAGAAGAAGAAGAGAGAAGAAGAAACCGAGTTTCCTATAATGACTATGGGATTGGTAAATTGCCTGATGCAGCTAAAATTACATTGTAGGGGAAAAGAAACCGATTTGCCTTGTCATGTTGCATTCAATTTTCCTCAGTTTGTTGTTTTGAATCTGTTTCCAGGCTTCATGACAGTGTGGTGATTTATTTGCAGGATAGTTTGGAGAGAAATCTCTTTTTCGGTAACGTTGGTATTCCAATTGTTATATATGGGGGAGCAGTCGTTTCTTGATCGGATGTTATCCCATCTCCGATCGACCAGCAAGTGAGGGAATCCAGAATCCATTTTTCTTGTGCATATCTTGGTGTTATCTCGTTAAATGATGAATTTTTAGAACTGCTTTATAAGAAAATGTGTTTGTTGTTCTTAAGATATGGTGATAGTGCTGAATTTTTATGCATCAGTTGCATGGTCTTTTTTTTTTGATTTCTCTATAACTTACTGTGTATGCTTCATGATTTTTCAATATTTCGATATATATTCTTTTTCCTTATTGCTGCTTTTGCTGTTTAGTTATTAGTGGTGATAATCAAACCGATGATGGGGATGCTTTAGTAGTGATGCTTAGTGATGTGGACTGTTTAAAATCTTAAAATATAAGGTCCTGTAAGGAAATATCACCTTTACATAAACGTCTGACAGTATAGGAAAATAGAAATGAGTTGGGAATTGTTTACTGGAAACTGGTTCGTGCCTTTTGCAGCTGCAAATGGACAATTCTAAATAGGGAGTGGGTGGCTTTGACTAGGAAGAATCAAAATATAGAGGTTGATTTCATGTGCAGCAATCAAATTTCCAAAACAAGTTAGAAAGAGTCAGGTTTTTAGGTCTTTATAATATCAACATATACGATATTACTAGTAAGCTAATATGACTGCTTCTATATAATATGATCTCAATAAAGAACGCAAGCTTATCTATAAATTTCATTTACATAATATCTAATTCTTTGGATTGTGGACAACAACTAGCATTCCATAATTCAAAACCAGAGTCAGGAAATCGTGTATAAATCGACATTTTAAATATCTAATCATATTTGATTAGCTACTGGTATTAATTAATAAGCATCCACCTATCAAACATAAACATACATGTGCACACTAGTATCACAGGCATCATAATTAACATATTGAATTAACAGGTTTGCGCATAGAACAGTAACATATATGCTTCATTTGGTGGGTGGAGGTGTGTGTGTTGGGGGGAGGGGGGTGTGGGCTGCAGGGGACAGTTTTACGTTACTTTCTTTGCTCGGCCAACAAATAAGCATCCGAGGTCAGGATCCATGTTAGTTAGGAGCAGATATCAACATTTCTTGTCTTCCTTTTTGTTTAAAGCATTTACTAGCCTAGGGAGACCATGGGGGATTTCTGCTCAGTTGCATGAGCTTAATCCAGATGACTAATAAGGTTAGTGTTTCTGCTTATCAGCTGTCTTCCTGGATTCCAGGGATTGCCCTTCAATGCCCAAAATTCTTTGCAGTTGACATCTGGTTTGGGACTTGCAAAAAACTCTTAATCACAATTGGCATCTTGTTGCATGTTAAGCTTACGTAAAAGTAAACCTAGCCATGGGTCTCTAGAAACTTCCTTAGGCACTTTGTTTGAGTTACTTTATACTAAATTTGTTTGCTTATATACAAGAGCCCAACATCCAAAACAAACTCGGTCTTTTAACTGTTATTTCAGTCTCGCCTTGTTTGACAACTTCTGAATATATTCAAGTATGTTATTCAATATAAAAGGTCAATCTTTGTGCATCATATTGATATGATTCAACTTTTTTTTTTTTCAATCAAGGAAGGTTCCCTACCAGTTTTCACATGTTTTATGAATATATTATCAATTCAAGTTCACTAGCTAGTCCTTCTGCCCACTGAACCGCAAATGCAATCGCATAGTTTTATGTAAACATTTACTATGCTATTTGGTGCAAGGCTCTTTGGTGGAACACATCTTGTAATCTTCCTTTTTTCATCAACAAGAGTAATTACAGAGTACAACAATGACATAAAATATTCTAAATGTCCAATTTGTATTAAAAAAATTGACATCCTCTAACCTGTAATGACCTTTTTGGAATTTATATTGAGAAAAGGTACGGGGTCGCTGTCAGCCTTTCTTCCTGGTAACATGCATTTTGCATTCTTCATTTTCCCTTTACCATCTTGTATACCATCTGGTTATGTAACTGCATCTTGTTAAATGATTATTTACCGATAAACAATTTGATGCAAATTGAGTCTAAGTGTTTGGCACTCGTTGAAGTTTATGCCTTTATGCATGCTGCTTACTACATAGTTGACCATTTGTCAGATGTATTTAATTAGTGTTATACATTAATTTTATTCTAATGTTGTTCTGAATCTTGATGAATATTAGGTATTACACTGGATATCCAAAGGATATTGGACCTTCGCGGGTTATCCATTTTACCTCAGAGCGTCAGTTTGTTCAGCTTCTGCATGAAGGCCATCCTGTGGTTGTTGCATTTACTATAAGGTTATTTTGTATATGTTAATTATTTAGTTTATCTTGAGATTACTACTGGATTCAAAAGAAAAGGGAAAAAAGAATGATCCTCCTCCCTCTCTGTGAGTCTATATCCAGTTTTTCCACCAGCATCTAAACTAAATCCTTAATTAATGCTCCACTGGAAACTAATTCTTGATAGGAGGGTTTTGGACTGGCCTATGACATGATAAGAAAATTGCATCAATTGGATATGTCATTTTCCCTTGATGTTCAATCAAAAGAGTAACTGTATTATGAACATAAGGATTTGGAGGTAATCAATTCATTGGGTTGGTGTGCAAATCCAGTAAATGCAGGAAATTGTAGTACTGCATGCATGCATTGGCATACTATATGACTTATTTTTGTAGCTTGATGCATATTTTACATATTTTATTGTAGGGTTCCCTATACAAAGCATCTCGATAGAGTATTGGAGGAGGCCGCTGCTGAGTTTTATCCCCATATAAAATTCATGCGTGTAAGACTACTATCTAGCAAGTTCTGCATATGTTACTTTTAGACATTTTTTATAGCTTGCTCATTGAGGAATATCAATATTATTCTTCTTTATAGCTTGCTCGTTGGGAATATTAATATTATCCTATATCATAATGCTGTTTTTTTGATACTTCATTTCCACCGATTACCTAACTTAGCCAGTGCTGCTTTTTTGCTTGGCTGCATTTATGTATCAAGATCTTTGTTTTTTGTTTAGGAATATCAAGACATAATGGGAGTTTATGCTTTCAGGCAGTTTATGATATTCTTTCATTTCTTGCATTCCAAACACTTCAATACATGTAATTTCCTGTTCACGAATGTGAAATTTCTCAGATGCTTAACAATATACCATCCATCAGTTGTTCAGTTGTATTATCTCTGATCAACATTGCTTAGACTGGGTTAAAGGCATGTTCTATGGTCCCAAAGTTTTGGCCAAATAAGCTGGAGGTAGGTGGTTTTGTTAGTTGACATCCCTAGTAGCATTGAAGTCTCAATGGAGAAAGTTAATCTGGTCCAGATTGCGGGTCTGTGAGGATTATAGTGTTTGGTGTGCTACATTATTGTAGTCAGTTCATTCATCTTTTAGGTATTGGTTTACTTTCAAAACTTGGGCTCTTCATAGGCAATGCTTATACATTTTCTGTTAAGTCAGGCACCCTTTGTATCCGTGAAATTTAGAATGTTGAATGCCTCTTAACTATTCCCTTTCTATATAATGTGGTGCGAGTTATTAGATTCTTTAGTTTTCTTGTGCTCTTTCAACTTCCAGATTAACTTAATTTATCTTAGTTTTCTCTCCTTTATTGCAACAAATGATGTTGACTTTGGCTGTTTCTGCTTCCCTATGGTTATGATAATGTGGGCAAGTTGAAAGGGGAGGTTTTTTAAATATATAATGACAAGTGAAATTTGACGTTAAAATTTTTCAACTGATAGATGCATTGCATTGTGAAGTGGGCTTTGGCAGTGCAAATAAAAAAATGGCTTGTTTGGTGATGCTGATTGGCAGAAAAAAGAGGAGATTTCTTGCTGAAGATATTGGTTTGATGTGGTGGGTTGTAGAAGTTGGCCTCCAGTACATGGTTCTCTCATGCTTATGTTTGATGAGAGCCTGCTGGCTTAGGTTCAGATTGAAAACTACATCTCTCTTTTCCCCTAAGTCTAGATTTTGTTTGGATCCATCATGTGTTTTGTGAAATTGGATATGTCAATTCTGAAAGAGGGAAAGATGGAGATAGGGATCTCAAAATTAACTCTAGGGTTCATGAAACTTGACATTTTACAAGGGTAATTTAGTACCTGTATTATTGATTAAGATGAGAAAACAGCAAAACTGGTTTTTAACATCACTATGGTGGGCTTAACTCATTGTTTTATTGCAATGCTCCCCCAATATCTAGAAGTTGCAACCAAGAATTTGATAAGTGCCCTGGTGGTTGATGTGTGTCTAATTCATTCATATCTTGTCCTGGTGGCTGACCACAATTGCTAGACTTCGTTTTGGTTCGCTTGATCAAATATATTGTGTTTGTCAGGAATTTTCCTTAGTTTGACATGCTTTAGTACTCTTCTACGGTTCGCCTGCCAAACAGCTTAGATTTATGAATGAGTTATGAAATAGTGGCTAATTTACTTGGTAGTTTTGATAAGTGTCCTTAGTGTATTTTAGTATCTTCTTTTCAAGTTTTGTAGCATTTCGTTCCATGGTTGGTTATAAAATAGTAGTTTATTACTTACCATTTCTTTCCGTGGTCCATCTAGGTTGAGTGCCCCAAATATCCAGGATTTTGCATTGCAAGGCAAAGGAAAGAGTATCCGTTCATTGAAATATATCACAGCCCAGAGCAGGTAGCCTTTGTTTTACTCAGTTTTTGTTCTTTTGGTTTTGATCTGGTGTAATTACTGAGGAAAATATAGATGCTTCTCCCATTCTTTGATAATCCAGGCCTATTGACCTGTAAGCATATTTCCTGTGTTAGATAGACCAGGGTACGAGTACTAGAGATTTTCTTATAAATATGTCTGATGTTTTGCTTGCTTCTAGCGACTAGGTCTAATTTTATAAATATATTATCTTTGCTTTTGCTTTTCTTTTTTTTTTTGGGGGGGGGGGGGGGATGGGGTTAATTACCTAGGTTCAAATACCTAGGTAAAAGTAGATTATCTAGGTTCAAATCCTTGGTTAATGCACCACACAAGACCAGCCCAGAACCTCCCCCATTGAGTGGAGGGGTGCAACTGTTAGTGCCCAGGTCTTCTTTCATTTCTTGAATTAGTTCCAACTATAATGTAGCACAGTTTGGTCAGATAATGTCATTCAAGTTTTATTTACCTTTTCTTTTTGTTGCCTTGCTCAGACAGCTTGTTTTGGTTGGATGATGAGATTTATGCTTTCATAATTCTGTCATCATCTGTTTATCTTCTCACTTTCTTACCATTGATCAGGCAGCTGACCAAGGAAAATTGGTGGATCCCAATATAAAAAAATACTCAGTCAAAGTGTTGCCTGTAAGTTTGTGATCTTGCCTTACCTTCTCATCTTTATATTGATGTTTAACATGAAAATGATATTTTCCTGAGACCTCGTAACAAATGCATTTAGTCCAGAAAATAAAATTGCAGACCCTTCGTGTCTGATATATTGGTTTATTCCTGCACTTATGGTTGGTTATACTTTCAGGAACCTACTTCATAATAATACCTAGCATAGTACCCATTTGATGTTCTAGAGACCTACAAGTCATCATATGTGCTTGTTGGTGGGCAGTAGATTTCTTCCCTGCCTAGTGGTGATTATTAAGGTCTTTCACATGAGCTACAGTACTCGAGCTAATATAGCTCACGAACTCGGGTTCTCAATAGTTTTCCTATCCGAGAATATTCAGGGGACTTCCTTGTTGATTTGGTTATTTTCATTATTTCAAGTACCGTATCAAAGGGTCCATATACTTGGGGCCCAGGGTCCTCTAAGTTGGAATTTTACCTAATTGGTTACGCTCGCATTCTTGAACTAGGATGTCTACTTGGGTCCATTATGAGCAAGTTTTCCAATTCTTCTGCCAGATCTGTACTTGACCTTGTAGGAGTTTGGTATCTGTCCTTTTGTTGTTGATGTGGTATGAATTGAGCCCAGATCTACTGTAGAGCTGGATGTAGGTTGATGGAAAAAGGATCATTCATGCTTTGTGTAGGGAAATGTTATAGGATATCTGCTTTTCTCAGTTCTGTTGGTAATTTTTTTTTCCCCTTTCATTTTATTTGCAGTTTAACTATGACCTAAGTGCATATGGGTTTCGCGAATTTTTCAAGCGGCATGGGACGCATGTATCTGAAACCAGCTAGAGCAGCACTTCCTCTATCCAAAAAAAAAAATGCAGCACTTCTCTGGTTCATCTTTACTATTTTCAAGGAGCCCTTGAATTTTACTTGCAAATGGAGTTCCTTCACATATGGAAAGGGAAGATCTCTGCTTCGACTTGGAGTCCCAGCCCCTGATTAAAGCTTGAACCCTATTCCCAGCATTATGGGGTACGAGCCATTGCTGCCGCCTGGAACTGCATCATAACATCTAATGAATGAGATAGTATGTGTCAAGAACACAGCATTAATCCTCTGTTCTCAGGGTTCTGCTGTAATAATACAACTTTTGTAGCTGTCCAGTGTAAGGAGGAATATCTAGAATGCAATGTCTAAATATTATTAGATGACGTACCGAAGATTGTAGTCTACAAGGTCCACCGAGACCATGCACCATATCACCCAAGTTATCATGAGTCTAGCTGAAGAATTTGCATGATCATGCATGATGCTGAAACTAGCAGCCTTTCAGTTGTCAGCGAATGCAACTGGAGTATGAAGTCCCATACTGGTGCTGTGGATGATAGTGGTGGTAGCAGGCGGGTCAGGACAAGTAGATGATGGATCCAATATCATGCTGATGAATGAAATGCCGAGTCCTAAAACAATTAACTTGGCCTGACAACTAATCCATGAACTCAAATTAGACCTAAACCTATGAGCCCTAATACAAGTGTGCGTTTGGTTATGAGAGATTTTAGATACTTATATAGAATAAAAATAAATAAATAATTTTATAATATCATCTGTTAAGTCTTTTTGAGTAAAATTTTGGGTCGCTGCTCTTTGAGTAAAATTTTGGGTTGCTGCAAATGGTATCAAAATAAATCTAGTCTACAATTATCTAAAGTGGAAAATATTATAATAAAGATGTGTTAAGCTAATTATAGTATTTATGATTAAATTTGATTGAATGCAGATCTTTGGCTTGAACAAGAAGGCTAAATAATAACTTTCAATTTTTTTTTTGATATATGTATTTAGTTCTACATTGGTTATGCATCTAAATAATATTTTTAGATTTTTTTAATTAAAATATATATTTAATTTTTGATATAAGAAAAAAAAATCTAAATAATACGTTCTAGCTTTTTTTTTTTTTTTTGAAAAAGATCCTAAATAATATTTATCAAAAAAAGCAACATACAATAGAAAAATGCTAATTTACAGCAGATATTTACTAGATCAATCCAACAACCTACTCCAAAGTCAACCGATCAACAGGGGAAATAAATGAATAAAATGTAAATAATTCCCCTCCTACGTGCCCTGCTATCTGGCAGCACTAATACAACAATACAACAATTCACAAATGCACAGCTGATGCACAAGAATGGCCAAAATTGTTAGCACGAATAAGATCATGAATAAGATTAGTCGATCAGATCCCTTCATGTCATGGATAATAACTCATCTCTCTTAATAGAGCTTGCTGAATCGTGGGGGCCATGACGGCTCTCCTAGCTTTGGAAAGAAGGCCTCCCTTTCAAACAGGACCTGCAAGGAGCCCAACACCCTCATCAACGAACCCCAAACAACTGGGGCACAGCAGAAGGCGTAGGCAAACAATGACAAGGCCCTGACAATACCATCAGAATACCAAGGGAATGCCATAACAAATAGAGCACCAAAGATCCCCACCCAGGGTGCAAGGACAGGGACTGGTGGGAGCATGAAGAGATTGATTACTATAGAAGCTAGAGCTGATGAGCCAAACAAGTAGAGAGACCAGCCTAGAAACGGGTGCACGGCACGAGGGATCAGGAAGAAGGGAATGGTGTATGCTGCTAATATGGACCATAAAGCAGCCACCTTGATCATGGTGTGTGAGAAGGTGAAGCTCCTCTTCTCAGCTCGCCGGTTGTAACACAGCTTCAACAAGCTGGGCCGGGTCATCTGGGTAACTGCCATGACCCCAAGATACAGTACAGACTGGATCAGTATCACTGGCAACTCTAAACTGTACCTGTTCACATATATGTGAAGGAAAACCAGAACATAATGTTAGGTTTCAAGCTCCATAAAGCATGGTGCATGTTTTAGCTAGCAATCTGGTCATGTTCCCTTCCTAATCACATTACATGCGTCTTTTCGAAAACCAGAATCACAACCAGTGATAGCCTATAATGTACATGTCCATGAAATCTTGACAGTTTGCAGGATCATGAGGCTTGTGACTTACCCAAGAGTTTTTCGACGTTGCTCGTGCCAAGAAAAGCCTAAAGGCAGGACTGGCCAAGACCACCAATACCATGGCTTCAACCATGGTGCACTAGGGAAAGTAATTACACTGTTTGGTCCACATGGTATGCTCCAACGAAGCTTGAGATCTGTAGCAGTAAAAAGCCCAAAGGATTGTCTCTGTGACATATATTATCAGGTAATGGGAGAAAACAAGAAGGCTAGGTTATGGTAATTACAGTAGTAGGAAGCATCCATCTGGTATCCCAAAGGAAGGCGATACATGCCATCTAGCTTGGAACCATTGGAAGGTGGATGAAACATTGGACGGTCAAGCAAATCTGGGAAGTAGCTGGTGAGGAAGCCCTGATCTGCACCATCTGGATTTTCTCGTCCAGTTTCTAAGTCATGAAGCATGCTTCTGAAGACCTCCATTGAAGGCTGCAGCTCCAATAGAATAAATTGTATCAGAGAATTCAAAGCAGCACAAATTAGTTTCTCAACGGAACATGCAGGGCACGAAGTCCATAGAAGGTGTGAGCACAATATTGACATATGCAGGAAACCAATTGTCCAGGGAAACAAAACTAAATGGACTGGAAAGTTTTTATTATGAAAAGCAGAAACCATCAATTTATTAATTAGCATGAGAATCTTAGAAAACAAAAAACTTTATTGCAAGGGCCCATGCTATTGCAACAAAGTAGAACTGAATGGGTTTCCTTGTAATTTTGGGATCAAATCTGAAAGTTATGTGGTTTTAGGAATCAATCTTGAGAGTTATTACAATCAAAGGTCAAATTCTAAATCCATGCTGAGGACCTTGAATAAGACTCCAACAAAAGGAATTGAAAGATGTCAAAGAGTGCAAAGGTAATGGTCTCTTTAGGTAGATGAATGCATGAAGAATGATGTAACAATTTAGGACCTCATCCAAAATGGCTAGCTGGAAGATATTATTTGGGTTTCTTGATCCTATATAAGTACCCAAGATCTTTCCAGCGAATAATCAACGTGGGACTAAACACACGCCTGCATGGGTCCTCACAGATGAGGTATTAATTTTCGAGTTATTAACAAGATGCAACACAACATTGTATTGGAATGTTTGTAGAAAAAGAAATGCTCTGGAATGTTTGTACAAAAAGAAATGCTCGCATGTTTCTGCAGAACATATCTACCATTATCACTGAACAAGCTGCTTCAATCATTTCATCTTTGGGGTAACCTTTGTGTTGCCAAAGCTCAGGCAGGCCACCAGCTGGTCTCACAGTGTGTCTTGCAGCTTGCAAAGCCTTCAGAGACCTGAGTCCTTTTCTTAAGTTTGCTTCTGTTGTAGTTCTTTCTTAATGCGTTTTCCTTTCTCCTCTCTTATACTATATATAAGCTTTCTTCAAAAAATTGTGGGGAATGATCGCCCTCCCTCTTATCCATTCAAAGAAAAACAAAAAGAAAAGCAAAGACGCAGCACGTAACAGTATAATCCAACCACAAGAGAACATCCAAATAGCTCTATTTCTGACAATCCAAAATCCATTCAAAGGGCAGCGAACTTTAAAGTTCTTCGATAGAACATACTGGAAAGCAAGCAAGTGGCAAGGGAACATTGCACCTGAAGAACAAAGAGCCCTGTGTGGAAGATGCAGGGGTTGATGAAGACAGCACAGAACTGACCACACTGGAAGAGCTCATCGGTTCTTTGAAGGAAGAGGTTGTCGGAGTCGAGCATGACAACCCGGTCATACGCCACTAGGCTCCATGCATAAAGCTTGTTCAGTGTCAACTTAAACCTGGAATTGAAGTTGTCCTGCTTCTCATATGGATTTTTCAAGTTCTCCACCGTAACCACTTTCACACCATCCTCTTTCCTGTTAATATAGATCAGTAACAAATCAGATCCAAATGGAACTTAAAACAGTAATTCTGAATCTGATTCTGAAAATTCTGAGTCATGGATAATAAGAATTATCTTCTCATCTTACAATATTAATAAGAATTAATACTAATTATAAGTTGCACTGATCAAAAACACAGTGGTGAAGTAACACATATATTTTAAGCATGTAACATATCTGTAATGAAGTTGAGTAGGGATTTTTTATATATTCTGTAAGATCGAGTTTTGTTGGTTAGACCAACATGGGTTTGTTTAGTTGTTTTGAACCATGGATCTTCTGAAGGGCAAGCTTTTAGAAGTGATGTGCCAACCAACTAAGCCACCAATTGTTGGCATAAATATATATCCTGAGGTAAATGTATATAATAGAATATAACAATTAATTGTATAATTATTAGCTTGTTAGTAAAAAAACAAACAAAAAACATGCACGGGTTATCAATTGTCAACAACCCACATAGAATTAATTAAAAACTGTGCATAAATCATCATTAACACCACAAGAGACAATTAATTAAATTTGCAACATGTTTGGTTATGTCAAGGAATTATACTAATTCGGCTCATATCCCATATAATCTATGGACGCTGTAAATTTCAAACAATTAAGATTTTTGGGTTCAAGCCCAAATCAAATGATCACCGGTAAGATTAGACCCAATTATTATCACGCAAACAGGGGATTTATCCACCCAGTTGCATCATATTTCGTGAAAGGGCATTTCCGTTAATTTGGAGAAAACCAGGGGTATATTCAGAGCCGCAAAATAGCAGCATATCCTTGTCGGTTTCCAGAAAGGAGAAACAAAACCTGAAGTCAAAATCTTTGGACTCACGAGTAAAACGCCGCGTGGATTTTAAGCCACGGCAAAATAACCCCATATTTTAAAAAATTTAAAAAGAAGTTCCAAAACTTTGTCCCCACTACAACCACCAGAATTACGAAATCACTACGCCAGTCATTTAATTCCCAAGACACTGAAAAACAACGCACAGTGGCGATTTCGTGGATTACTGGAATCCAAAGGCTTCAAATAAACAACCTTTAAAGCTCGAGATTTTAAGAAGGCAAAATTAATCTGTACGAAACCGAAGAGTCCACGTGATCTCAGCCGTCCGATCACAACTAATCTCGAATAAAATTCCAAATCGACGCAACCTCACCTTAAGAACAAAAAACCGTAAAAAAATCCCAAAGCGAGAGAATAAGCGGGATAAGAATAAAGAGCGGTGGGAATAAGGGGATGGGATTGCGTACAGGGATCGAGTCCATGGGATGGGGACGTCGGAGGAGGCGATGACGACGAGGTCGGCGTCGACGCGAAGCGTGACCAGAGATCGCATCATCACCCGCGTCGCCACGTAGAACTCGTAGTCCCTCGGCGTTCCCATGTACATCATCGCCGCATACGCGTGTCGCCGCCTCTTCCCCTCCGCCGCCGACACCGCTGCCGCAAGCACCACCGCCACCACCGCCACGAGCCCTAATCGCCTCCCCATCTCCTCCCCACAAACGAATTCAAGACGCACAGAAAACCTAAGCGGAAGCTGATACGAGCTCCGATCTCGTCCTCCGACGCCGCCGATCCTCCTCTACTCCCATTCCCCCGATCTCCACCACCGCAAGAGGGAGCGCAGGGCGAGAGAGAGAAGAAGAAGGGGAGGGGAGAGGGAGCGACTGCTCTCTTCAGAGGAAGCGCCTGAAAAGAACTAATTTGTAATATAAAAAGGAGAACTTTGCATGAAGGCCCCTGGACAGTTTCATATTTACGTAAAAAAAAAAGAGATGCTTGGTCCTTAAGTTTGGGTTTAGGTTGGACCACATGATTGGCATGATAAGATTAATGGCACAAGTTAGCCTGCATTGTTTTTTCTTTTTTTTTCTTTTGATGAAAGTTAGAGTGTGTTGTTACATGCATATTGGATGTTCTAGAAATATTTTGTTTAAAGTATGATCGGTAAGATGATCAAGTTCTTTGCAATGATTACTTAAAATAGAAGTATTTGTTTACTTATGTTCGTATGGCTAACCGGACTTAATTTAGGTTATCGGCCATCCTTGGTGTTTTTATGAAGAATAATACCTAATTTATTCTTGTATCTCATTATTTATATTTGATTATACACACATGCACATACTCATGCATGTATCCATGGATTTGTAATACAATCATTGAATGACCTTACCACAAAGACAAGTTGGTGCCCTCAAATATATTAGATAATATTTCAAGGATATGCGCCTTTGTAACAAAAAGTTTTGCATTCAAAATTTGCATCCCAAAAATCTTAGGCCCAAATCCATCCTTCAGTGGGGTATGGAGGGCACAAGTATTTGAGCTAGAGCTCTCCTATTAGGGTTGTTGCCCATAAACTTCTTTCTACCCCAAACAAAAGAAAAGAAAAAGGTTTAACCTTTTTAATTAGATTTAAAAGACTAACATATATTCCTTTTGGAATATCCCATAAACGTGTAAAACAAATTGTTTAATATACTCTCAATGCATAATGTAGGCTACTTTAGTAGTGTTTATAGGCTTAAATTAGTATATGATATTAGGGCTCGTTTGGTTCGCGAGAAGCATTTTCCCCCTAGAAATATGATTCATGGGAAGAAGATTCCTAGGAAGAGAATGCCTGGGAATGTACTTTTGGCATGTTTGGTTTAACATGGAAAAGTAACAAATTTTTAGAGTGCTTATGTTTGGTTGACCATCCACTTTCTTGGGAAAGTTATGTGTAATTCCCATAATACCCTTAATAAAAGTTAGGTCTTTAATGCCTATTTAATGCTGAAGGGCCGTTTTTGGAAAAAATAAAGATGGAGTGATTCCCGCCTCATGGGAAAGTAATTTTTCCATGTTTCTCATGGAAAAGACTTTCCCATGAAATGTGGGAATCATATTCCCATGAAATGTGGGAATCGTATTCCCATGGGAATACAATTTTTCTATCTCTCTCCTTTGAAAACTCCAACCAAACAAGAGGCATTTTATTTTTTTTCCGTTGACCACACTTTTCCTCCTTATTTTTCTGCGAACCAAACGAGCTCTTAATTTCTAACGTTGGACAGATTGGTTACAATGTGTTTGTCGTTTATATATCACAAGTTTTACTCAAGTAGAATAGTGGACATTAGGAAAATATTTCTTTTTTCATTGATATACTTGCACATATAATCAAGTGATAGTGATGTAACCGTTTTATAACTAAATATCAAGTGAAAGACAGAAAATTATTCAGGAAATAGGAATCATGCAACCTAGTAGACTACAGAATTAGTTACAGAATTAGTTACAGAATTAAGTGATTTCTAATAACCCAACTTGATTAACTTAAAAATGACTGGATTTAAAAGTTTTGATGGGATCTGGTGTTCTAGAGTTGGTATGATCACACATCTTGATTAACTTCAAAATGATTTGGATTTGGATTTGTTTCTTAATAAAAAAAAAGGATTGTATAATCTTGGCAAAATCAATCATAGATATTCTGGTGAAAAAATAAATAAATACAAGTTCCGACAAACTTAATTTAGAGATATAGTTTCACTCGATGTGCAACATTGATAAGTTTCGCTTGGCTTGCACAATGATTTAGTCCAGCCTAACTCACCCACCATACTTCAACATTAGCATTCGGCATGTATGGTGCATGAGAGAAGTATGGATAGTAATAATCTTTATATTTTTGATAAATATAATTTTAATTTTTGATCGGCACGCACCTTCATTGAGAATAGAGAAGAGTTAGAACTTATTTTGAGGGGAAGATTTTGATATTTTCTCTTATTTTGTCCTTGCTAGACTAAGAATTTATATCCATTTAAATCTAATCACAGAAGCCATGATAGGCCGGTGGCCAACCCTGATGGACCCATGCTACAGTATTCCCTATTCTATATAACCATAGGCCGGATCCGCTTTGATACTATTTTGTCGCAACTCAGAACCCCACTCAAAAAGACTAATTGGAAGGTATTATTTAGATTCCTTAATCCTGTATAAGTACTCAAGATCCACCAAGCGAATAACCGATGTAGGACTAAACGCATATCTGCACGAGTCCTCACATACTCCTTTTATTTAAACCCTGATGTCCTCGTTAGGCTAAGAATCCGAATCTATTCAAATTTAATCACAAGCACAACGATTGGCCCGTGGTCGCCTTAATGAGCCTGTGCTGCAGTGTCCTCTAGTCCATATAGGTTATAAGCCGGATCTGTTTTGATACTATTTTATTTGCTAAGATCTCACTCAAAAAAGATAGCCGAAAAGTATATGCCGCTACACTTTGAGATAAAAATGGTTAATCTTCTATCTCGCATGCATTATTAAGAAATATTCTTTATTCCATGCAAGAAAACACCATGTCCATCCTAAAAGGCCCAAAAGAGTTTTTTAGACATGCTAGCTTCAAATTAACCCTATAATCTTCGTGTGTTGCACCAAAATACAAGATTTATCTTCTTTCCAAGGATGTAATCAGTAGATGTTAGCTCACCTAGCTTTTACCTTCCTCTCCATATAAGAGATCTCAGTTTCAAATTATGGTGGCGACCTATTCTCAAAAAAAATTCCTTCCAAAAATGTTTTGGAGTACAAGAACCTCTGTAAGATTAATGGTGGATTTTTTCAGATTATTTTCACCTAGGTATCACTATATATATTCATAAGATTCAGTTTAGATTCCTTAAAGATAACTGTTCCAATAATCTGTGGGAAGAAAGGGTCAAGGAATATCCTATCATCATGATGGAGACGTGTCCGCATGCCTGATGAATAGAAAAAAGGTCGCCATGCAACCATGGTTTTATTAACATGGCATCTTCCTAAATATCAATGAAGCTTCTCGGATATGACAATTACAAGACTAGATATAATATAGGCGTGCAAAAGATGGGGATGCAAGGATGGATGCATGCCAAGCTAAAATAGAGAGAATCATTCAAAAGAATGGCTAAGAAGGACAACAGAAGGGACAAAGTCAATGACAAATTATTTTAAAAAATGAAGGCCAAAAAACGCTTATCAATAGTCACCAATATCTACCATGAAAACCATTCCTATTTTTATTTACAACATAAAGAGCATGGTGTTTTTTTTATCTCTTTTTCTTTCGATTGGAAGAGAGACAAAACCACCTGATTTATTAAAGAAGAGAAGAAAAGTATGAGACAAGCATCTAATAGGATATCTTAGATTATTTCGTATCTATGTGTCCGTAAATTGTGACAAGATTAAATCCTAGAGTAATAGCAAGGATAGTGAGGGAATAAAGAACCAAAAGTTATCCGTGGTGCTACTCGGATTTGATGACTTTCGGCGCAAAAAGACAAGCATCCTGGTCGGGAAATAATAAAGAGTGGACATGCATGAAAGAGAAAAAGAGCGGCTGTTCCGGAGAAGAAGATGGAGGTCTATGTTCGCTTTCTATTTGCTTTGTGTCTGTGCTTGGTTATGGGAATAAGAAAAGTGGAATAAGAATAATTCTGCTTATTGAAATAGTTATATTCCATTTCTAATTATTGTTCGACTATGATCCTTGAATAATTTTTGATAGAAAATGCTTTTGTTACTTGAAAAGTGGGAAGAAATAGCTTTAAATAAGAAATGATTTATGACAGCTTTTTCTTGGAATGATTATTTTGCCCCTATCCATTTTTTTAAATATACCAAAGAGTGGAAGGGTAATTCGGTCCTTATGATCAAAATTAGTGAGGTAACCGATGCATTGATTTATTCTCTCTCTACTTTTTTCTCCAACCAAAAGTCGAAAGAAAATCTATCCTGTGGAATAGCTTATCCCTTCTACATTACAAGGGGTATCCCTTCAAAACTTATTCCCTCTACCAAACACGCAGCCTATCCTCAATGGGTACTCTTAATTGCAGGATAAGGGGGTATAAGGTGGGGTAATATTTTATGTTTGGATAAATAATTTTTATCCATGATTACATTGTGCCATAGTGCAACTAACATTGCGATGACTATTTTTGGATTAGAAGACTAATACGGCCTTCACTTTTTGGTTGCCTTTTGCTAATAAAGGATCACTTTGATCCTTCCAAACATATGGATGGGATAGGCTACTTTAAGCATAGGAATGTTGTCCCCTCCTCCTTGACATGGACTACTTGAGCATCCTCCACCATTGTTATGATACCCATCAAATTTTATGTTTGTTGCAGATTATATACTTATATTCTATGTCACAAGCTCAAAACACATCAAAATGGGGAGGGATGCAAAGATTAAAAAAGAAGATAGCAACATAAAAAGCATGCAAAGCATGTGTGATTGCAAAATAATATACAGTAGAATTGTCTTCACCGAAGTAGAATAAACTACGTTCTACTGGATGTATTCGTACCCGCATGGCATGATACACCTGTTTCAGAAAAAAAAAAAAAAAAGTAGAATAAACTACCTGCCACTTTGGAGGAATGAGATCTAATGCCAATGGGACAGGATGCCCTAGTTCATCGCTACTGTGTTTTTATGGAAAAGCTCATCGATGCAGTAAACCAACATAATTATCATTGTGTTTTCTCCACCATATGCATATTATGCAAATATATTTCAGCAGGTAAGGCAAAAAACAATGAACTTCATAAGCCAGTTTCCAGGAATTTTTATTGTGAGGCTTCGTGCGGAGAAAGCAGCAGCTCCCAAAAGAAACTAGTTGGTTCAAAGTGGACAAATCAAAGTGCTCCAGCAGTTGCAGAGATCAGAGGGCAGCTTCAGTGTGTGCATGGTAGTATCTCGCATGTCCATTGCCATGGCTGATCAGTAGAATATTTCACTTCTGGGCCTGGAACATCCTTTGCATGGGAAGCCTTCAATAATTCATATGCATGAGAGAGAGAGAGAGACTTGAATCAATGTTCATGTTCTGTAATCACATTCTGTTGAGTCATCCTGGCCCAGTCACAAGGCCATCAATCAGGTTTTGCCTGCCATCATCAGCCATCCAGATCATCTTCGCGCGGTACCACCCATCATTCAGGTCTTGCATAAAGCTTCACCCAAACCATTCGTGTAAAACTTGCTTGCCAATCTAGAAGGTTTAACAATGAAGAAGATATTCTCAGTAGGTATGAATAAAATAATGAAAAGATGAAAATGTTTTCAAATAGAGATAAGCTAGAGTAAAAATGGCATCCCCTGATTCAACAATTCAGCATGCATGCATGCATGCATGCGTGGAAGCACGAAAGGAGGTTGATGTCCCATAAGAATTAATATAGGAGTTAATGAAGCGAAATTAGCACTTCTAAAATCAGTATGATCACCATTCATTAAAGGGGAAAAATATCACTATGATCATTACAGGAGAACAATCACAAACATATCCTATTAGAAATCATAAAACAATTTTTTTTTAAAGTCCAGCATTGCATCTGCCCTTCACTAGATGGAGGTTGACTAAAATTCGGGTTCAGTATTTTTTTTAATTGTAGATAAACAAGAAAATTTGCTCTGCATTCCTCTACAAGAACCATCAATTCAATTAAAAAAAAAAAATCAAAAGGCAAAGCACCTTAACTTTCTAGAAACTATAGTTCAAAGGCAAATTATTTAAAAAAACAGCATTCTTATACATATATTATCGCATGCAGCCCAAATGTGCACAACAGTTCAATAGGCCATCTCCTGGATGGACGATAAGCCTGAAAATCATATTGAATGGCTGATCCTATCCATTCGAAACTCGGTAATATCATTGATCGTTAAATGAAATTAAGGCAGGATGACCATCAAGTAGTTCGAACACCTGATAAAATCAATTCAGGCACCTGCTAAACCAAGACACATCTAGCTATTCTTGGCCAGTGAACCTCGAAAGTTACTTCATGTAGCATTGCAGAGCCCAAAATTTCTGTAATGAGGAATTGATGACAGGAAGAAGGGAAAAGATTCAGGTGCTCTGATCTCACCTGGTAGCATCGTTTAACAGAAAAGCGAAAAACTGGCCACAAGTATGTCCTCCTCTGGGTCATACCTGCAGACAATTTTTTCAGAATTTAGAACTGCTTCCTCCCATTTAACCACGTGAAATACCATACTAGAGGGTATCATTACAGGAAAGAAATATTTTCATTTTAACTGCAGATACCTGAGCACCGTGCAAAACAAATCGCACCTTCGAGTGAAGCAAGCCATCCAAACAGAGGTGATTCTAGCAACCAGCAAAGTATGGCAGTCAACCTAAAGAATAATAATTATGGCAATCAGGCAAAATTTGCAACACCTGTGCCTCCCACAATTAAAAGTGCAGCCAAGCCAGTACCACTCAGACAAGAAAAATGGCTACTCATGATCCAATATCACTCCTCATCAACAATACTAGGGATAATTTTTGGAAGTAGCCTGAATGTTCCCATTGAAGTTGGAGCACAATTACCAGAAAACTGTGATATCTCATTCTCCAGCACAGAGTAAGCATCAGCAAAAGCCTGAGACCAATTATTTAGGTGATGAGATATAATTCAACAAATCATTCTTACAATAAAATTAACTTAGATATGGTAGACCAAGATCATCAGTGTTAATTCTCAAGTTAGATGGCCCTATACATATTTTATGCTAGTAGGTTCAACCCTACTAGCAGGAATACTCAGTACAGCCAACTGTATGTATACAAAGACATGGAGTCGTCATTATCATGATCATCCAAAGCTTTGCCCACTAAAATAGGGTCAGCTATGGAGCACAACTTTCGGCCAAAAAGATTTGATAGAGGAATTAAGCAGACCTTTCAGCCAGTTGTCAACTTGACATACAACCATCAAGAAAACGGTGTAAAATTCTTGACCAAATCAACTTTAGTCCAGAGAAGTTAGCTGGAAAAGTTTGAAGACCTGAACCTGGAAGGCTGGTCAGAAGAATATTGCGTAAATGTTACACAAAAATGTTTTGATTTGTCAACAGAGCTAACCAAAGAGCAACCCTTGGAATATACGAGCTAGCTCTGGCCTTAAATAGTTTTTTCAGACCCTGTTTCAGTTCCACTAAGGTTGCTTGTGAACTGTTTTTATCACTTATTTCCATCATTTCAAGAACTATTTTAGTTGAAACTTTTAAACTTCCTCATTAAGGAACAATTTAGACAATTTAGAATTGCCTCAGTTGGCTGAAAATGAATCATACTTAGATATAAGGATTGGCAAAAATCAAAATTTTAGAGCTTATATATGTACAGCAGTGGCACGGAAAGACATGGGGAAGCTTGGAATAATATCAGATGTAGCCTTAAATAGGAATACTTGGCGAATGCGGAATTGTGAAGCCAAACCCAAAAAGTTGGAAAAAGGTTTGGTGCTTAACTGCTTATGGTTATGTATATTACAGCAGTGTATTGAAACATTAATAACTTCTTGCAACTTGCACAAGAGAAAGTTAACTTGATCACAACGGTGATAGCACACTTGCAACATATGGACTAGCTTTTCCAAAACAGGTTGGACTAACAAAATCATCAATTCCATACACAGCATGAAAAAGAGATGAAACCATTTAGCAACAATTAATTGATTACTCATATGTAAATTAGTTACACCATAAGTAATAAAGTTATGATAAGTTGAAATGACCAAGCTATGTGACCCTGTAGTTATGATCTCAGAATTGGAGGATTGGCCACCCACTGTCATACACAAACAGAACTTTGCAATCTAAAACAGGAAAATAAAAATAGTTTGGTAACAATAAAATATCCTGTCGGATAATTAGGAAAGACTCAGCCCTTTCTGAAGAATCAAGACCAATGAACACTGTCTGAGCTGAATGACAGTTGGCAGATTTCAGAAACTTTCCTGAAAAAAAAAATATGCAGAAAAATGTCCAAATTTCAACGACCATGTTAGTTGATTAAGGTGCTAGCATGCATCATTTTTGACGACTATCCTAAGAGCCTCTTCTTTTTTGTCACATTAGGGCCACTAGGTATATACCAAAGATTGAGCAAATATTTGGAATGACATCACCTAAAGCAGAGCAACAATATTATTATCTTCTTCTCCTAATTCCCAGAAAAATTAAGCTGCCAAAATCGAGACCACAGTCATATTACATGACTATGGCTTTAAGAAATCTAACAAATAATGGATGAAGTAGTGAATATTCAACTAACCTTAATGCACTGGTGTATACGAAAGCAATTCCTCCCTACATTGTTAGCCGGACAGAGAGGATCATCGATATGAATTGGATCAATGCTGCAAAACTCACATAACGAAATGATCCAGATATTAGCATCCAATAAAAATAATGGAGGTCATGTTCAATCCTATGAGTGATTCTCAAACCTGAGCCCTCTTTCTCGATTCATATAAACTCCACTTCCTTGAATTGAAATACGCATTTGACGTGGGTCAAAAACATTCCTAAAGTCATCAAAACAAAATATGATGTTCAGTGATACATTTGACTCTCCGACTAGCCTGAAACCAGCTAATTGAATCATACATCAATCTTGCAACACAGTAGAAACTAAGTTGCCTATCTCTGTATATAGCTAAAAAGAAATTGCAAGCAATTTTCCCTCACCCAAAGAAGTAGAGAAAATCCATCAAAAGGCTACCCAGGTTCTGCAAACAACAAGTGATTTAAATCATACAGCTGAAGTTGAATATGAAGATTATTAAATGCGAAGAATTAAAACCACAGTCAATCAGGTGCATAACATATACTTAAATTTGTAGCCAGTGGCAGACAAGCAGGAAAACAGAAACAAACAAGAAAAGTAAGCATGAGTATTACGTAGCAGTTAAGTTGTTGTCATCTCATCTTTGTGCCATCCATGGATACAAAAAATTACATATCATCAGACACCAAAGGTTAGGTTTTTTTTAAAAAAAAAGAATCAAACGACTCAATATAACCTAGGAGAAATCTGCCTTTCTTTGCAAAAACCTTGCCTCTTTACCTTAGAAGCCTTGTCACCAAGGATCCAGCAACTTTTGTTCTGTCGTTTTGATATTCTAACTCATAGCACAGCATTTCTTCTACTCAGAACCACCAGCTCACATAAAATCATGTTATAGATGCACATTTTGCACCCCTTGCCACTGGCGAAGGGAGTTGTCTATGGATACTCTCTAAAACATGGAGCGGATGCAAAAGTGACTTAATAATAATCAGCCTCCCACGAAGAAACAGAAGCTTGGCTTTTTAGTTAGAAAAGCACCTCATGCCTATCATATCTCAAACAGTCATGTCCCAAATACCTCATCCAAGGCAAAGGCCCAAGTAGAACATGCAAAATTTTCTCCATAGAACTGAAAAACTGCTCCATGAGAATGAATTATCACATAGAAAAAGAAACAAGCAGAAGTCCAGTATTTTAGTGCTTGAGAGCTTCTTATCATATACTTTCCACTCTGTATATATAAAAAAACTTTTCAGATCTAGCATGATGCTAACTACGATATACAAATGGAACTTATAAATTACCCAGTTCCAAAGGAAATCAATCATTGGTTTAATGTTGGAGATGGACATGTGGATAGTAACATAAATAAAGTAATTATACAGACTGGTGTTTGATGTCAAACCATGCTCTGCAAACCATTGGAATTACATGCATGGACAATTAGATATATAGAACACCATCAACAGCGGTGAATTATTTCCCTTACTATTGTAGCTAACAAAAAGGTACGAGCTTTACCTGGTTAATAGGCCGACCAATATGGTATTCATGCTGAAGAAAGCGTATAATTAGCAACACCTGCACAAAGTCCATAACAACATATTAGGGCAATTACCACCTTAATACAATATATATTGAGTAGTTTTATGCCTCTTTTCTAATAAACAGCTAAACTCTGCATTGCATTAGCTCCCAAAAAAGAAAAAACATTTTTGTTTAGATCAAGGTCCGCCGTACCGGTACCGGTCGGCGTACCGGTGGCGGGCCGGACCGGTACGGTACCGGTCCGGTCCGGTACGTACCGGCCGGTATCGGTACAGTACCGGCCGGTACCGCGAGCCAAAAACCACAGCGCCTCGCGCTGTGGTTCATAAAAAAAAAAAAATTCGTACCAGTGCGAACCGGCCGGTTCGCACCGGTATGAGGCCGGTACCGACCGGTACGGGCTCCGTACCGGCCGGTTCGCACAAGAAAACCGGAGATACCGGTTTTCTTGTGGTTCCGGTACCGGTCTAGGACCGGACCGGCCCGTACTGGCCGGTACGGCATTCCATGGTTTAGATCATTGAGGAGTTTAAAGTCTGTTCAGTTGCATGAAAATCCATGGAAAAGGAAATGCGAGGCTTTTCCACAGGATTTTTTTTTCTGAGTTCTGGCGATAAACTTTCCAAACTTATCATTTTTTCCAGTTGAAACAAACAAAAAGAAAACAAGAATCTCCTAGAAAAATAAGTTTTCCAAGCACTTTTCCTTGCAACCAAACAAATCTTAAACAAAAAATTAAGGATAAAAATTGATTATTGTCCAGTCCAAGACTTACACTACCTCAGGAATTCATGAACCATGATTTATGTTATGGTGATGTCACAAAGCAAAATTAGGTTCCCATAACAACAAACTGTTCATGTGTCCAGAAAGAGCTAAAAATATTTCAAAATAATTACAAAGATATAAAATGTTCGAAGAGTTAATAGGAACATTTTAAAATGTAGAATATTACCATCAGTAACAAGACTTTTATTCAAATAAAGGACAGCATAGAGGCTTCACAGGCATTATTTTTTAGATCACATGCTCTGAATCTTTTTTAGCGATGTTACTCTTAATGCTTGCCATTCAACTAATGTGGTTAGATCTCTTTATGCTAAACTATTGATGCAGTGACGCAGTCAGATACAAAGAGAGATAAAAAGGGGCTTGGAGCAGACCTATTTTGGGTCCTAAACAAGGTCAAATATCCAGAAAATAATTCTGCAGATCTTTGAAAAAAGAATAGCATGTAAAATATGGCAACCTGATATATTTTGTAGTTTTATATTTGACAGAGCACTTGACTATGATTATGCGAGGTTTGATGGACCACATCCTCATATCTTTATCTAGCCTTCAAGACACCTGATTAAATATCATAAATCCTCATTGCTCTCTCATCCATCTAGAATACATTATTGTGTTTCTTTCATCAATTCCTTAGCACAGAGGCATAACAAATTGATTGTTCTGATCTTAAGTTTTCCTTCCTAGGCTACTAGTAAGACTCTAAACAGTGTTACTACCAGTAACTTCTAACTTCTAACAAAATTATTGATAGATTTTGTGGAGTCCAATTTTCCTACTCCACTTCCAGTCATGACACACTCTTTATTCTTATGATTTCCAACTTTCATCTACTACTCAAGGTCAGACTAAGGCCATTAAGTATACTACTGATCAAAGACCAACAGAGGTGGACAACTCCAGCCTTCAGCCTTTAGCTACCCATTCGAGTCAGAGGTCCAAGCAATGACAATTCATCAGTTTGGTAAGCAAGCAAGCATGTAAATAGTATCTTATTTCAAATTGTGCCCTCCAAGCAACAACTCTCCACATAAGATTCCTTTATAGTAAGCAGAGGTTAGAGTGTTTTTTTTGGGTATATGCAGTTAAGCATTCCCTTTATGGAACTATTGAGAGGCTCAGAAACCAGAATTGGTGACTGAGGCAAAGACATATGGTGTGAGTGATATGTAAATGAAAAATGAAGTGATACAAGCTAAGAGGACTAGGGCTTTTTTTTTTCTTTTTTTTTGGGTTGGGTGGGAGGCTTGACCTTTCTGCTAAGTCAAAAAGATAACTGATTCTCCACTTAAGAACAATAATATCAGAAAATATAAAAAATATTCAAGGAAAACTAACAGCACAAAATTATTGCAGTCCAATTGAACTTTTTTCATGTTCATTGGGAAATTATTTTTTTTAATAGAATGGCAAACAAAATGCAGCATAACTTACCAAACAGTAAGAACTCAAACCACCCGAATAAGACTGGTCCAAACTACGATCTGACAAAAACTTCTTCAGTATCAAAGCAAGGGGTCCAGCAGCAGGAAACTGCTGAGTAAGCTCTCTAACCTGCAAATTAAAATTAATATTGAATTTATGCTAGACATAATAATCATTGTTATGCCATAACAAACTTTAATGGTCATCCTTCACACTTCATTTGTCTGAAGGGTCATATCTATACATGGCATGACCAGGTACAGATTGACTCCAGTTGCTTCAGGTTGTCTAAGTGCTTTAAAGCTCATGGCATTACTAGGTACCAATTGAGTCCCCTGTTTGGGTCAAATGTCAAATTGTCAAATAACAAAATAGATCAACAAGCTATTGCACCACACTGGAATCAATGCCTTATTGACGAAGGCTTGGGAGTACACCATAACCAACATATTCAAAACTCCATCAAACAACATAAATATTGTTATTATGTATACAACATTATCTCTGTCTCAAGCTGTCCACAGTCATCATCAACCCTGCCCCTCCAACCACACCACTCAGCCTTCCCCTCCCCTCTCTTTCTCCAAATGAGCAAGAAAATGATCCCATAGATACCCAACAACCACCTGGTTTCTGACCAGACACCTGATTTATCATAAGTCCCTCGTTACAGACGTGTAGTCCACTATCAAATACGTCTCTCTCTCTCTTTCTCTTTAAATGAGACCGAAACAACCCAACTGAATTCAATAGCTATCCAGTAGCCAAATCAAATCCACTATCAAATGTGATGTAGGATTGTAATTTAGGTTTGAGTTTGGGTTCCCAATTGAATTCAATAGCTATCCGGTACCCAAATCAAATCCACTATCAAATATAATGTAGGATTGTAATTTAGGTTAGAGTTTGGGTTCAATTATGGTAAGAGATGGAACAGGCCCTAAGCTGGCCTCTGCCCACCCCTAGATATGGTAATGGTGCCTAAGAGTGACTGACACTCAAGCTTAGGCTCCATAATCTTTAATATTCATTAAGTTCAAACAAATTGAGCATGCATTGTCACCCACTTAACCTATAGAGATATGGGTTCAGTAATATAACAATCTCTTCCTCCATATAATTTAATAAATAAATATTCATAAAAAATCCAATCACAAAACAATTAAAAGTCCATAAGTTGGTAATGAAGCAAAAATTGGATTTATTACATCAAAATAGTTTTTTCATTACTTAAAAAGTATATGCCAACTGAGAAAATCAACTTGCCTAGATCAAGTCCAACATTTTAGTTTGTACCATAAATTCTCGACTTCCACTAAAAAACAAAGAAAACTTATCCAGAAAATAAAAGAAAAACACTAAAAGTTCACCTCAAGCCAATTTGTCAGGCCATCTAAAGTGTAGCTCACCACATATAGTCACAAATATGTTCCAAAAACACAGACAAAACTATAGTATGACAAATAGCATTCCCTTAATTGCATACTCAAAAAGCGTAAGACCTCACATCTAAAAGAAGGAAGAAAATCCAACATAAAAAAAGGAAACGAACTTATCTGCAATCAACAAATTAAAAAATGTTGAAAAGCTATGGATTACCAGTTCAGAAGTTTCAAGTCCTGTGTGTGATGGTGACTTGAAGCTGATATCAAGACGAATTGATTTCTCATCAACAGCAACATCCTTTTTCATTTTTGAACACATTGGCCAAGAGGTATTTGCTGAACTAGACAGATCTGGACAAGGGATGCTTTGCTTTCCAGGCATCTTGGTTGAATGTGCTTCTGGTGTCTCCACAATGGAAGAATTGTCATTTGAAAGACTAATGTCATGAGGAACATCTGCCACAAGCATGATGACAGGTATCTGGACACCACAAATTTTGATAAAGTACATAAGTTGACAGTGAGATGAGAGAGTCCAAGTGTCAAGAAAAGAAAGAATTGGAATTATTTTAAGAAAAAACATGAGAAAGAACGAGGCATAACTGCAGTGTTTTCTATTGTTTTTAGGGAGTCATTTCTAACCCACTCTTGGTTTGCAAGGTACCTAGCTGCATGCTGGAACAAAACCAGAAGAGTAAGCAGTACGTGAGAAAAGCCACAGAACAGATTCTAATGAGAAGCATTACTTCAAGGAAGCAACAAACAGAATCTCAAAATTCTATTCACTTCAGCAACATAGTCAATGGCTATATCTCAAAATTTTCAACTAAGCTACACCTAGGGAAAGACACAGGTGTCCTGACAATTGTTATCCATAATCTATCATTTCTCAAAAATGTAGTATCATGGTTCTATGGAAATTAAACTCTCTTCTGTGAGTCCCAGTAAATGACAATATGCAATGGAAAACTGTGGCCGTAGAGCATGAAGAGAACAAATGATTTTCTGTTAGCGGTTTCCAACAATCCAAAATTCTAACCAAATGTACTAAATCTTCAAAATATAAAAGGTCAGCTGACATTCTTTATCGATTATCTATGAATACTTGTATCTATGGAAAAAGTTGAACCTTGATTTATAATTGAGGCAGAAAATATATGAAAATTCAAAGAAGCAACAAATGTTCCAATGAAAAAACATCTGGATATTGATAAATTGAGGGGAAAAATAGTACCTCTCAGAAGAGATTTTTTTTTTTTTGGGTACAAACTTCTCAGAAGAGATCAAACAGATGAATTTTGAACAGCTTTATTCATCCAGAAAGACCAAATAATACAATGTCATTGGCCAGTATATCCTTAAGAATATTTAGCATAAAGTAAACCATTAAGGAAAAATGCAAAGGCTTAGGTCTGCAAGTAAAAAACCTAAAAAACTGAAGAAATGGATTGAATTGGACAGAAATCAACCGTTATGAAAACTTTCGATGAAGAACAATCTTTTTTTTTTTCATACACAAGAAAAATCTATTTCCGTATGCCTCTTTGAATTAAAGCAAAATAGTGTGCACAAAATGGCCATTAAAAAGGCCATGATGTAGGATTTACGAGGTATAACCACAAAATCAGGATCACAAAAGGATAGTCTTAATTCCTGGTTTGATGTGCCTTCAGGTTTCATGTTAGAGGAATGGTTATGATAAGTAGATAATTATCAACTAGAACGACCACAGATATAAACAATGACACATATGCAACATAACTTGTCTGCACAGAAGCAAATCAAGCAAGATACCTGAAGGCATGTTTCCTTGATACCATTGCGACCTTCCAAAATTTCAGCTTCTGTGATGGGTTCCTGACAAACAACTGCACTTGTTAAATTTGAAGTTTCAACAGAATCAACTGTACACAACAATGATGAGGATTTTTCTTCAACTTATGGTATGTTTCTCACCAAATTCCGTACTGGAGGGAGAGAAACCACGAGGTCCACATCACTAGTTGGAAGAGCTAAACCAGTTGCATTGGAACCAAATATATTTGTCCGAGAGCGAGGCCAGATTACCTGAAGAGATCGTGTGACCCTCTTGACAGCCCAGTTAGTGTAGGGCTTCCTGATCAGATTCTCAGCAGCAACCTTCGATTTACCATTAATGATGAACCAGCAATTACCTTGGAGTCAAGATGATAAATACAAACAAAAAAAAAATTTAAAAATGATAATGCATAAAGGAGTTAAAATCTTGGTAGGCCTATGAAGCTTATTTGTGCTAAGGATGTCTTTATATTTTACTATTCATGAACTAATTGTATATGTAAGGTTCACTGTTCAACACATATGCATCTTGAGTAATGATATTAAATGCCTACGCAAGAGCAACAGTACACAGTAGTGTGATGTCCAAAGTGGGTAAGGCAAAATTTAGAATTTTTGATAAATAAAATTTACAAAAATTTGTCAAAACTGCCATACCTGCTTGCAGAAAAGATCAATATCCTCGTGAAGAAGATTGTGCATCAGAGACACAGATGTCTTATTAGATGGACAATTCAATAAATCAGGAGGTTGCAATGGTAAGGCAACATCTGGCTGCAACATCAAATTTTCAATAAAAGATCATAACATAAACAAACAAGATATGTGAGGAAAACTATGATGATATAGCCCATACATGTTCCTGATCACGAGCTAGCTGGGAAATTGTAATAAGGTGATCTTGCAACAAAGACCCGTGAATAGATTGCACCATTGAAGAGGTAGCCAGCCCTTTGTTTCGCCATGAAGGCCAAACAACTTCAGCACCATCCCAACAAAGTCGAGTTTCCTCAGAATTACTTTCATCAGAATACCAACTTCTCATACCCCAATGGCTAGGACTTGAGCTACCAGATCTTACAACTGGAAAGCCCCTCTTTCTAGATTCTCCAACTAGAGAAGGTGGAGGAGGTCGAGGTAGTCGAGGAACACAAAGTACCACTGGTGATGGAGGCCGCTTGATGCGATGGGTATCCCTCTTAGTAGTAGGTATACATGGGCTTTTATGACCATGACCAACCTTAAATTCAGATCTCGAACCCCTCCTTGATATACTTGGAACAATGATCGGCCGCAGCATTGAATATGGAAGTGTGTCCCCTTTCACTCCCTCAAAACCATTAGGTGGATTATTCACAGATATTGAGGCTTTCTCTTCAGGACCATCGGATACTGAAGATGAGGAGTTCAGTACCTTTCCAGTACTGTCATTTCCTGGCATAGCATAACCAACAGACTGGTGTCCCGGTCCCAATGGATCAAATGGTGAACAAAATGGGGCAGCAGGTGGTGAGGGCAGACCATTCAAATTGTAGGAAGCAGATAATCCAGGCATGGCAACCATATCATCAATAGCTCTATTCATATCTGCTTCATGCCAAGCCCAAGCACTCTCTTCAGAACTGTGAGAAGGTGGGCGAGAGAAACCCGTTCCAACATGTTCAGCAGGATTCCAGTACATTATTCCACCACCAAAAAATTGATTATAATCCTTTCCAGAAAATGCATGAGTTTCATATTCTTCTTCAGAAAACCAGCAGCTTTCAGTATCATCCACCAAATCAGAAGTGTTTTTCAAATCATACATATCTAAAATATCCCCAGGATGCTTTCTCTCATTCTCACCGGAAGTCCCATTAATTTGCAGTCCATAAGTAGCAAATCCTGGGCAGAGTGAAGACTGCATCCTTGGATCATATCCAGAATCATAGCTTACAGTCACAGTCTGACTCAATCTACTACAAGTTTTGACCATAGGAGGCCAGTCAAAACTCATGGGCAAAGTTAGAGAAGGTAAAATTCGACTGCGCCCACCTTCACTTGATGGCTTTCTTCCCTGATGCCTGGAAGGCAGAAAGGACTGATGAAAGTGACTGGGCCATTTATGACCAACATCCTGATGTAATCTGTCTGTGGCAGCTGGGAGATGCTGTGAATGAACAGATGTAAAATCAGGAGGCGATATGGTAGGCCACTCATATGAAGTGCCTCCCATGGAACTTGTGTGGTTTCGTACATAAGATTCACTACCATTATTCTCGATTATGGAACTATTCTCATCCATAATACCTTGAACCAAGTTTGGAGGAGCAACATACTGTGAATGGGTGTTATTTATATCCTGGGTACTATCATGCTCATGTTCCTTAAGCTCGAGTGTAGACACAGCAGGGCTCATAACTTCACATGCAGTATTGCTACTGGAACAACTTATGGAAGAATTAATACAATTTACAAGTTTGTCACAACAAACATTAATGTTTCTCACAGAAGATCCTGAAGATATCTGGGAGATGCCTTCAGCCATTTTAATAGAATTATAGTCTTCTGAATTGTTTGAACTCATATTACATTCCACACCAGTAAAACAGAAATCTGCAATAGAATGAGGGTCAGGATCTAGCTGGATGCTCATCATTTCATTGTGATTGATGAAATCAGGCTTAACAGAAGCATCACATAAATTAGAAACAGGAGACAGACTATGCCTGGCAGCAGAATCATTGGGGTCAGGTAAAGATTCTGTCAGTTCACTTTCTGGAGCAACAGATGTTACAGCAGTTTTCTTGTTATCAAATTCAGAAAATCCAACTTTCACTAAGCCAGAATTTTTTACTTTTAGCTCCTTTTCTTCCACCTTTTTTCTTACGTCTATGGCCCTTGCTGACAGCTAAACCTGCAGCATGCTCCTTTTCTTCCACCTTTTTTCTTACTTCTATTCCTTTTTTTGTTAACGGAGTTTCCCTCCCAGGATCTTTCTTTGGAACACAAGGACTAGTTGTCCTTGCCTTCTGATTATCCACTACTGAAAGAGTGCTTTCTGGGGGGCAAAGCCCCGAGCTGCTATCATCTGCACAGTCTTCTCCACATCCTTGATCCTGAAAATGACGTCAGTAAATTAATTATCACTAAGTTGTGTCAGAAAGGGCAAAAAAAAAAGAAAAAAGAAAAAGGAAAAAGTTGCTGAAAGTATGTGGATACCATAGAAGTTTTGTGTAATGTTGAATCAACCTTGGATGGCTTAGAAGTAGAACTTAGCTTTCTTGAACTGCGACATTTGTTCTTCCCTCTCCGACAACCAACATTGCACTTCTCTTCACTTTTGTGTGGGAGGGCCTTTAACTTTACACCTCCCATAAGTTGAAGTTTTATATAACTAATGGAAACAACCATGAGGAGTCTTCGCAGGTTTCTTATTATACAATCAGAAATGGTGTCAAGAGATTCTAATGTGCTGAAAAATAATGCCTTGTCTTCAGATTCACTAAGCCAACATGTTAAAAAAGTAGATATCTCCTGAACCACTAGCAATCTGTTCAAATAATTGGTCAGGATTCGTGGTCTTCTATGAGATGGCACAGTGATGATATCCAAGGACAAATCTAGATTCCTTCTGAACAATGACTTCTTCACCCTTTGCCAAGATGCCATAGGACCATATCTTAGTTTCAGTTCATCTTCAAGTTTACAGAAACAAAATTCATTCCTCAAAGCATTGTTTGACCCTTTAACAATCTCATTTGCCTGAAGAGTTACAATGTTCAAATATTAGCAATTATTGATGCATAAAAAGAAAGATGTTTACCAGCAAAGCGCCAACGATAATAAGCTGAAATTCATCTCATTGATAAAATACGAGAAATCAAGATAATCTCTGTAGTTCCACATAAAAATTGGCACTTTTCTTCGTTGTGTCGATCAAGAGTTGAAGAACCAATGCCGATACCTTACAGGTAGGGTATAGATCAGTATAATTGGTTATTGTGTCAACAGATAGTATGCCTCTTGCTGCCAGCACAAGAAAAATAAGATTATGTAACATGTATTGGTACAGTATCAAGAGGCATATTGATACCAGTACAGTGAGGTATGGTTAGTACCACCAATACTTAAATCCTTGGCCGGTCATTGACATGAGGCAAAAGAGTGGATTTAGGCACAAAACAAGGAGAAAATGCTTCTCTCCACTTATTCTTTATCAAATTAATAATAAGCATCATGATTTTCACTTCTTTTTTTTGGACAACAATTTGAATCTTAATCTGATTTCTTTGGAAAAAGTATAATAAGTCTCTTCAGAGTTAACTTTGAATGATAGATAATTGCAAGCTGACAACTTTTTACATGATAGATTTCTTCACTCATAGACTAATCCTGTGACTTCATGTCTTACTTTATCAATAAATTTATATATGGGTAAAGAGGAAGCTTTAAACCAAGTATAAGGTAAGTCTGCTATATCAGAGAAAGGCTCTCAGATCTCATCCACAGAAGTTTAAAGAAGCATCAACATCCAATATATTTACCACTCATATTTCATGATAGATTGCCAGTTTACAAAAGAATGAAACCTATGATCCAACACCAGAAGATCCTTTTCTCGGCAAGAAATTCCCAAAAATGCATGCAGCTAACCAAAGAAGAGTGCTATAATATCATGGTGTTCTATTTTAGGCCCATGAATCCCAACTTTGCCAATTGGATCAGGTAATGAGTAATAACGAATTATGCTTTGGAAACAAAGACCCTTGTATATACAAGATATCAGATCTCAATTTACCCGTGTGAAATAAAAAAGAATAATACCGCTTCTTATAATAAACTCATTAGTGCTAAATAAGTCCCCAGTTATTAGTCAAAGGACTCAACCAAATTCCCATTTCTCTCCAGAAGTGTCTTCAGTATGCTAAGCCATTTGCTCTCTCTCTCTCTCTCTCTCTCTCTCTCTCTCTCTCTCTCTCTCTCTCTCTGTGGGGTGCAGGAGGGGTGAAGGGAAGGGCTCATGCCCAATGATTATTCCATATACCATGAAATATAACAAACTCATTTAGTGGATTAGTACAATGTGCATGCAGTTCATACATAATGCAGACACACATGGACTATAACAAGTTGGCCATATGCTGTAGATGTAAGCTAGTTCTTATTTTGTATTCCATATATATCAGTGGAATTAATCATTCTCTCACCTTTTAGTTAGCATGCTTTAACTTGGTGGTCCATGAAGATTTCTCAAGAATGTGGGAACTTTCAGGGTAAACATTTTTTAAATAGAGTTGGGAGGGGGAGAATGGGATCTAAACTAAATATAAAAACAGGAAATCTAGACAAACCAAAAGAATGTTTTTAAATAAATGAATTATATTAGTTCCTAGTAAAGACATAGCCTACAACTTCATCACCACCCATTTCATGTTCTTAAGCCATTTCTATAAAAAATATCTGATCTTTCTCTTCACAAAAGTAAATCATGAGTGAATCCTTAATTTCTATGGCATGACATCAAAGTTGGACCCTCAACAGATTCTGTACCATGCTACTTCAAAAGGTCATTTTCCTTAGCAAGAGGCCACCTGAGTAACTAGTTGGTAGGATTAGCAGTAAGTGCACAAAATGGTGCAATGAAATGAGCAAGCTTGCAATGCAACACAAGCCACTGTCTAAACCAGCACCAAGGAAGACCACGTTGGATATCCAATTATTGATAAAACATACATCCAATAGTTGTGTCAACCAAACAGCAGGAAGACCTTCACGAGTTCAGCTCAACAAGTAATTCCCAAGTAAAACCTGGTTCCAGGTTCCTGCAACCATTCTGACTCTCTCTCACTGAGAATTGACAAGTAACAAAATCATACGGCAAGACTTTGAGGACAAAGGTGCTTTTGGTATTCAGGATAAGATTGTAGCACCCCTTCACATCCTCTGATATGCTTTAAGATGCAAGCGCTGTCAATTGACATGAAGAACCACTTTCATACACTGAATCTGAATCAAAAGTTAGCTAAACTAAACCTTCCCTTTTACGAAAAATAAAAGATCTCAATCCTCACATGGTTCAGATTTTATCATTAGTTATTCAAATATTAAAGTTCTCTCTTTTCTTTTTCGTAACAAAAGTTTTCCATTAATGATCTTAAAACTCTTACGGTAAAAACAGAAACTTTGTAGGATGAATTGGGGAGTAAAAACCAAAGCTACATTGGAAATCCAAGATGGTAAAACAATTACCAGAAATTTCGCTGCTTTCCATAAAAAAGCCTGAAAAATCTTCTCTCTGTCCGGGATCCAACCCCATCCACCAGTCCAGGCACCCCTTCTTCCTCCAAAAGGCATTGGCAGCTAGACCAGCGACCGCAGCCCTCTCCTTCGCTGCCTTCCTCCCCTTCGGATTCTTCCCTCCATGGGAGCTAAGCCACGCCAGCCTCAACGCCACCTCCAGCCGATTCGCCACGAATGCCTCCAAGCTGTAGTACCCCTTATCCTTCAACCACGGCAGCTCCGCCCAGGGCGCCCCCAACCCACTCTCCTCTTCTCTCAGGAACCTCCCACCGGAGATCCCATCCATGACCTCCACGAACCGGTCCGCGTCGACGACCAAGTCCTCGGAGACCGTGAGCGAATCCAGGGGGTAGTCGGCGGTCTGCTCGCCCACCCGGGACCCGAAGAGGCGGAGGGAGCGAGCGAGGTCAAGCTCGGCGGTGGAGGAGGCGGCGGCGCGGGCGAGGAGGCCGTGGTAGCGGCGGAAGCAGAGGGAGGGGAGGGAGGGGGAGGAAGAGGCGGGAAGGTCAGGGAGGAGGAAGAAGAAGCCGTGGCCGTGACGGCGGAGGCGGGAGAGCATCTGGAGGAGGATGCGGACGAAGTCGGGGTCGATGACGGTAAGGGCGGACTGGCGGTGAGAAGCGGAGAGGGAGGAGAACCACCTGAGGACGGCGGCGCGAGGCTTGGGGTTCGGGTTTGGTTTTGAGGAGTGGTAGAGGGCGATATGGGCAGTGAGGGAATCGAAGAGCTGTGGGGCATCCATGGCGGGCGGCGGAGTCGGTCGGAAAGTGTTTGTTTGTGTGTCCGAGAGACGCAAATGGAGGTTGGTGGAACCTTGGGAGGCGGGGTAAGAGTGGGACACCTGGCACATTAGTTTGTGTTATGGAACCAGTTCCAACCTTCGTTTGCACCTCAACATCTTTTTTTTTTAACATAATAGAATAGATAATTAAAATAAAATAAATATAATTATTTAATTATTTTTCAAAATACTTTTTAATATTAATATTATGATATATTATTAATATACAAAATTTCGATAGCATATGCAAAATTATCATTATAATAAGATAATATATTATCATAAAATAATAAGATCATAATCCAATTTGTATATAAATAAGAAATAAAAAAGTATTGTATGTCTAGAATATATAAATAAAATATAGTAGAATTATTAATAGTTATGCTTTTATTTTTAAATAAAAATATGATCACAAAAATACAATAAATTTTAATTAAATATTAATGCAACATAATATAGGTACAAATTCAAAATATTTTTATTAATATCAACATATATTAGCAAGTATGGTTGCTAATAATATCATTAACTTTTATATTAATTTCGCGATGCTTTATTTAATATAATTTAATAAGTTAATAAGTTTCTTATTAATCTATTCATAAGCTTTTTATTTAATATGGTATTAAATAATTTTTTTATTAATAATGTTATTAAGATAGATACCAAGAGCTTTGCCGAAATAATGCCTTCATTTTAATACATATACGTACGTACGTACATACATACATATATATATATATATACACACACACCTGTGTGTACGTACATACACACATAAATATATATATTAAATATATTAGATGACCCCTAACATTTGGTATCATAACTATTTTGCTTCCAACCTATAAAATAATTGCCGCTAAATATATTTTTTCCCTGGATAGATATAGATACGTTAATATTAATTAAATATTAAATTTTTATCCATATGTATTTTAACCCGTTACAAATACAAATTTATATTTTTTTATCTTCTTCCTCTCTACACTAAAATCCTCTAGCCTACGTTATGGCCCACAAAAACTCTTGCCACGTTTTTCAAAAGTTATCCATAAGCCTCAACATTACATACATTATGCTTTCATATCTCATTGTTGATTGGACATAAGATCGGCAAATGAAAACTTTATTTATTTAGTTAAGTCTTAATAGTAGAGTTCCTTTCTTTATTATAATAGAGATTGATATCAGCTATTACTTCACATTAATAAGTATCCCAATTTACAGAACATGTATATTTAACGGCTGAACACGCATCAGCATTACCAAGCCGTGCCCGTCTCACAAACAGAACAGAGATCATTCAGGAGAAAAACAAACTATAGAGTAAGCAATTAATAAATAAACGTACAGATGGTTTAAAGACATCGTCTTCTGTGGATCCAATCAAGATGATGAGAATGAGGATTTAATGGTGACTTCGCCAGTTGAAGGGTCAAAAAATGCCTCAATCTCAGCAAAGCACTCAACGGCATCGACTGCCACAGGCTTGCTCAAAAGCTTCACTCCTTGTTTCCAATATCTGCTATCTGAAATCAACAGTCCCACAAGAATGAAAATATAAATAAAAGAAAGGCGATACGGCTTGGAATATCTTGGATTGTACACAAGTTGTTTCTTCATTAAAAGTTCAAGGACAATGAAGTATTGCATCAGGAATACTGGAATGGAACAAGTGATTCGCAATGATGCAAACCTGGCCCAGTTGTCAAAACAATGGAATTTTTTTCATCCATCACCCAATCAATCCAAAGTGCAAAACCATGGCATAATCCTGGCTCCGAAAACTCAATCTGCATAAAGAATGAAGAGGTTGGAATACTATTGCTGAAGAAGTAGAAAACAACATGATCAGAATGCCCCTTAGTAAAGTACATGGAGAGTTGGCTAAAAGCGTATCCTTTGGAACGAAAGTTCCTGGTATCATGCCATTGTTCATTTTATGTAATTTTTCTTCATTGTTTAACCAGTTGACTTCATTTTTTTCAATTTTTTTGCCATTTTGTATCTTGCACATGTGTGAGCCACACCTCTCCAGTTTTCATTACCTCAGTACCCTATTCTTCTTTTCAATTGTTTTCATCAATTTGAAATTTTAACCTAATCCTCAGCAGCATCAGGATCTTAATTTCCAAGACCTGTCAGTAACTTCAAGGCCAGGACAATTAACCACCTCTCATATTTCATTGTTATCATATCTTTGTTCTGCACCCATCAGACCTCCTTTATTAGTCCATACAAATGTAGGTTTCTTGTTCTACAATAAGCCTTTTCTTTTGAAATTTGTAGATTATATTATATTGTATGTGAGTGGCTTTTTGTAGGCTTTGATAAAAATAACTTTTCTATTATCTTTGGTTGTGATCTTTGGGAAGTAAGAAACTTTTTTGTTGTTTGGAAAGACATAACTCAGTTGCCACTTTCTGCTTATGGGTTGAGCAGCTTGTTGATATCAAATTTGATGAGTGCAAACGATGTGAGAAGCATGCATGGAAGCAATGGAATTGAAAGATCTGAAAAGATGCAAGTGGTGAAAATTATGGCTTTATTTGGGAAGGTACATACTCCAATCTCGGCTAATTGAAAACATCAATAATGAAGATCAAATTTAAGCTATAACTGTCTGAGAATCGAAAGGAATCCTCGGGAACAATGATATATGCCTAATTAAATGGATTGCAGGCCAAGCTGTCTGATATATGCCTAATTAAATGGATTGCAGGCCAAAATTTGTAAAGGCCTGTCACAACATTTGAGAGAAAGACTGCTTCTGCCTGTTTCATTATCAAAAGATCACCTCGAATCAAGTACTGGACTAGATATTAGTTGCACCCACCAACTCAAAGCATGTAGACTCTTTTATTAATTATAACTCTGAATCCAGGAGTTGACAAAGAAATTTACCAAAGATGTACTCAGAATTTAATGAGAAATCCTCACCATTTTCATGTATAAAAGTAAAATTCCATATGATGAATGTAAATCTGAAAAATGGGCAAATGAATATTTTAGCCAGTTGAGGACAATTGGATAGCATGCAATATAAAATAAAAATGGCCAACAAAAACATGCATTGGAGATCAAGTATATAGCATCTATTCAGGAAAATGTACATAAGGGCTACACAAAGAAGCCACTGAACAAAAAATACCTTTGTTTTTCCAAAACATGCATGAATTGGCTCTGAGAAATTAAACTCCATGATTGAAATTGCCTCACTAAGTTTCTGTTGGATATTAAGCGAGCAATCACATCAGTTTACAAGAATAAAACCAATCATTTATATAAGTCAAACCAAAAAAGTTTAATGGGTACATGTCTAGAGTATTTTCACAGGTCAAACTTATCTTCTACAATTTGATATACTTACCTTAACCTCACCACATTGCCATATATAATAAGGCAGACAAGGACCTTCCTGCATTGGGGGTAAGTCACCACAGGCCCCTAAAGTCTCATTCACAACCGAATGGTCAAAGCCCTCAACATCTTGGAGGCAGCACTGACTTCTCCATAAGTTCTGCATAAGAAAATAAATTTTCTAACACTACAATGACGAGAAAAGAAATCACTGGCTTCAAGCAATCAATTTATAGAATTGAAAAAAAAAAGGAGGTACAAATAGAAAAGAAACTCACCGGAAGTGACATGGCACAAACCTTCAAGGTTCCTTTACAAGGCATGATAAATACATCTTCAGCTAGAATTGAGTCAAGCAGAGTCCTCTCCTTCCTTCAATCAATTTAAAATGAACCAGAATGCTTAGGACTATGATATAATGTCATAAATAAGATAACAGATAAAGAAATCAAAAGGTAGCCCGCCTTGTATTGTTGGCTTTATCGTGCAAAAAGGTATAATCCCCTGAATACTGTGACAGACTCTAATTGCGTTAAGGTTTACATGAGCAATTCTACTATTTTCTATGTCGTGTCCTCGCAGGCACGATACAAAACACCTGTTTATCTGAAGGGACAGGTTTTGACCTTATTGGCATCATCTATTTGCTAATGTTGCACCATTATTATAGCATACTGATCGACCGTGTTGTCAAGATTGACACTGAGTCATAAATCATAGAGGAAGCTAGATCAGACTGGGTCATGTATCAAATTGCAGATGGTAAATTATTCCTTTTCCAGTTTCTTCAAAAATTTAAAAATATAAAAGAAATGTGACAGGGAAAAAAATGAGTCAAACACAAAGCAGATGAAGGATGAAGAGCCATATATAAGAAGCTTAATTTCTATATGCCCATATATAGTATGTCGACGAAACATGTATCATGTCTAATTATTAAAAGTATTCACATTCAACATATCAATTCAATTATCTTTAAGGTAGATTATTTTTAAAAAAAATCAGTTTTTAGTAAATGGTTGCAAAATACAAAGTCCTGCACTTGATCTAAATTCTGTAAACTCAAAATCTTCTGCTTCTTTATTTTCTAGGGGTCAAAAAAACCTAACAGGCTTGCTAACTTTATGTGCTCAGGCTAAGTAGAGATAAATATGCAATTCTAAAAGCCATATAGTCCAATAAATTATACAAAATGGACGTCCACATGATCTAATATGCATCTAATATGATCAAGTGAAGTTGGGTCTTATGATCCAAGGGATTGAATGATGCATACACAGATCTAGATCTTATACTGATCTTGATCCAAGGATGTGATCTAGAACATAATATTCAAATCTTGGATCGTCAATTGATTGGCACATGACAATAAAACATCTACAACCCTACAAAAAACTAGGAAAAGAATGTTTCATTCCTGATGCTTCCAACTTGGCGCCTCCCCCCCCCCCCCCCCCCCCCCCCAAAACAAAAAAAAGCCCACTCATTGGAACATGATGTGTGCAGGTGGAGAACTGTGAGAAATTTAGTATTATGACTTGAAGTACTTATTTTATTGTTTTTCATGCAAGATTTTAGTGATGCCATTATTTCCAATGTAAGACACCCCCCTCCAAACCATTATCTTCCATTATAATTGAAAATAATAACAATCATTTCCTCCCTGTGCGGGATTTTCTAGGACAAAAATAATGGCTGCTATTACATTCATTAGCCTCAAAAGACCACCTTTCCTAACTGATGCAGGAACTGAATTGTATCACATTCATTAGCCTTAATTATGCTGATTTAAAGTTCTTTAATTGTGGGCTTTAGATTAAACCATTAGAATGTTTTTTAATCCAATAATAGCCAATGAAGGTTGAACATAAAATCTTTAACTCCATAATTCTGGGAGGTACAAAGGGAGTCAATTTAGGTAAGTTTAGAGGTGGGTTACTGTTTATATCACTATAGCATGATAGTGACGCTATCTTTGTGAAGAGTCCCCAAAATGACTAAAATCCATCAACTTGTAGGTCAAGTTTCAAAGTCTTTATAAAGTGGGTCGACCAAAAGACTTATATGCTGGTTTTTTCATTGTGAAGGGTATTGAAGATTTGAGACCAGGTTCAGCTCTCTTGTTTCCTTCATCTCTCTTCCCCTCTTCTCATCATCTCTTTATTTTCTGCTACTTATTCCTCTCCTCTCTCGATTTTCTACTTTATTTCATAAATCTGCTGTTTCTCCCTGCTTCTTTTGAGCTTTAAATAGATCATATTGCTGTCTACAGATTTCTGTGTGTGTTATTTGACGTAGTTTGATTATAGATTTATATCTGATTGTCTAAGAGAGGTCCAGATTGTGATTTGGTTTATCTTTCTACATATAAGACACCCTAAATAAACATTCTTTTAAATAGCCATAGCCCTAAATCCAAGTTTTCTTATTGACAATCCTAATCTCAGAACCAGGACACCAGGCAATAAAGTCCTTCATAACCTTAATCCTTCACCTCAAGGTCCACCATTGCATGTAGGCAGCCTTAACCCCTCAGAGTCCTACATCACAAAACCTAGAAAAGAAATAAAACTAAGACAAGACAGTCAACCAAAAAATCACAAATTAAAGGCTCAAATAGCTAAATAAAAACTGCTCAAGTTACTGTAGCATAAACAGTACCCGTGAGCAAAATACCACAGTTTCTTTTGACCCAAAAAAATAACCAAATAAAACAGAAAACAATAACTAATAAATTGAGATAAAAATAAATTTTGATGCATCAAATTCCCATTATATAATGGCTATTAGAAAGGCCACAAAAGTTAAAAATGTAAAACAACAGGACATGGAAATCTCTTACTAACCAAAATCGAAGATTCTGCCATGGAAGCATTCCTTCATTTCCGTAATAATATGGTTCTCCTACGAACAAGTCAACCTACTTGAACAGACATATAACAACACCGATCTGTTAAAATTGAATACCAAACAATATCATCAAACTAAAACATTATTATATGCAGCTTAACTTTAGTGGGAATGCAGAAATCACTGTACAAACTCTCTCAATGAAATTTATGGTCATGGAAAACATGACATTACCTTTCTCTGTCTAAAACCATCTGAAATTAAGCATGCTGTTCTTCTACCAATAACTTCTATATGATCTATAGAGAAACCATTTGCATCAGCAACTGCTTGCAGATATCGAGCACCTTTCGCTCGCAGCCCGGGAAAGGTTGAGATAACATTTGAAGTTTTTGAGAGAGATGCAGTAAGAATTGTTAAGAACACACTGTCATCAGCAACAACACACAATGGAGATGATCTAACACACAACTGGACATAAAAAAGATTTCATATGAGTAAACATACAAGAGATTGAATATGAGCAAGGCACGCATGGTAGAAGAGAGAAAATGCAAAATCCTTATATAACAAAGTCAAGTAAATGGAAGAGAATGAAGAGTGCAACCATGGTCACTAGAATTCCTGAATCCCACGAAAATGCAAATTATTAAGAATCTTTTGGAATATATTTCGGAATAACAATTTTTCGTACATATGCTAGTCCAAGTTACAAATCAGTTTTATATTCGTCATCAAGAACTAAAACTACCTCAATAGTATATTCATGTTCAATATTAATGCTGATTTTTTTGTTACATGTCAGAAAGCTGTTTAAAGAATCGATATCAAGTAATCACATAAAACATGCACCATGAACCCAGATGAATGCTGGAAAAAGATCTGCCTGAATATAATAATCTCCAAAGATGAAAGCAAATTCTTACAGCATTTTTTACGGCTCTTATTAGGGCCAATCTCCAATCTTTGTCGCCATAAAGAGCAATCCTTTCTGGCAAAAGCGTAATAAGACAGTTTGCAGAATTGAAGTCATTATAAGCTCTCTGCTCATCAAACTTGAGACAATATGAAACGCTAGTATCATCGTGAACAGCTTTGAAGAGAACATGTTTATCCTTTGAGACAGGCATTCCTGTGCCATGAGTGAGCCAAACACATTGCTTCCAATGATTGCACCAATTTTCACCACCCACTAAAGAGAAAATATCAACATTAAAGTACATAATGTTAAAGTTAAACATCAAAAGATGAGAGTCATTTATGAATTTGTAAAATTAAACATCAAACTTTCATCATTTCTCACAGAGAATTGGTGAAAAGAAAATGTAATAACTACGTTTATGGCATGGAGCAATCTGACTCGTAACTTTGACACTTTGAAATGAAAAGGGGAAAAAGAATAAAAACTTAAAAAGGAACACGTAAAAAGAGGGTGTCATTCATCAACAACTATTGCACGCGGCATACAATGAAGGAAACTTCAAACTGGTCAAATACTTGCACTAAAGTCAGCAGATAGCAACATCAAAGCACAGCATGTAAGAAAATGAGCAAACTAGTCTAACAAAGATGATGAGAGAAAGCATGAATTGTATTACCACACAAAAACCACACTATGGCACCTCTGCTCAACCAAAACTCATTAACTAGAAAGTGATCAATAGCTTCAGTTTTGCTCATTTTTAATTGTCCAGGGAATGAATTTTGCATTCTACAACATATATAATATTTAATGTGGTATGCTCAACTGGCTCGTACTGGCCGGTTCAACACGTACCGGACCGGTCCGGTCCCTAACCGGTCCGGTTCAAGCATGGAAAATGGTTTCGGCCCCTATGGGTCCGGAAAAGAGCGGTACGGAGGCGTACCGGTGCAAATCGGACTGGTTCGCACCGGTACAAGCCCAGTACCGTCTTTTATTAGATGCGAACTAGACCGGTTCGCGCTGGTACCGAGCAGCACGCCCACGCACGCTATTTTATAAAGGACGGTTCAATACTGGTATGAACCGGTCCGAACCGGTCTCGAATAGGTCTGGTAGGCGATCGGTACGCTTACCGGTACCGGTTCAGCATACTTTGCTTCTGTGTGTATTGGGAATTTTAATTCATGACTAGCATCATCAAGCACATGACATGCATGTTTCACTTCTAGGTAGACTGCAGTCCCCCTTTCTCCTAAAAAAGAATGCATGATCAAGTTATAAAATCTCTAGAAAGTCATTGTAAATATTTTCCCAGACTAGAGCATCTCTGTGCATAAATCCATAATGACACTGTTAGGCTTGATTTATAGTTCAAAATTCTTGATGATAAATATATGCGAGTTGGAAGATATGATGTTCGCAATTTTTTTCTTTTGGGGATAATCCAACATCTGCTGTACATATTCACAGATCAAAGGCTATTTTCAAAAACTTCTATGATTTTCCATATTAACTCGGTCTGATATTTTTCTTTACCTATGATTTAATTTTGTTGATAGACTTATGAACTTCTAACCAAATTGATATGTACATTCATGTAATCAACAAAGAGAAAATTGATTATAGTTTAGCTTATATATGTCTTTATTTTTTATCATAACTAATATACTAAAACATTAGATATAGATACACTTCTATCAAGGCGAGTTTTAAAATCTCAACTTCTTTGGTTTCTAACAATCTAAAGTCTAAACTATTGGCAAATAAGAAGAAATGCAGAGATTTAGAATAAAAATATAAAGAAATTTTAACTTAAGGGCATAGCATTTATTTAGATGATTCGATTCACCAGAGGCATGTGTTGGTACAATCTCAGTATCGGAAGATCTCATCCATCTGGGAGCTGTTGAATAGAAGATTGATCCCTCATAGTCAAGCTGAAGCACCCACCTATAAATAGAACCAAATAAGGACTGTCATCTACGGAAGCTGCTGCAGTAATTAATTTGCATTATGACCGTTACCATGAAATTACGGCATGAACTTTTCCATCATCAATTGCTTTTACCCAAATCTCAGTTTCTCCATGACTGTCTGGTCGTTTCCAAAAGTCAAATTCAAAAATTTTGAACGGTTCTGACAGCTGGATGGATCCTACATTAGGAATAAAGCATTTGTATTTCCTATGGAAGCAATAGCATGTGAAGACAGTTAAGCTCATACCAATCGTATCTCTTGTGATATTGCATCACAATGCATGGCATATTGCTGTTGTTTTACATGGATAATCCTCTCTAATCCAGCTGGTGCAAGATGTATCCCATCCGATGCATTTAATTCACTGCTATACAAATCATGCAGCTTCCATAAGAATGTGCTTTCAACTAGCTGGGACATCAAAATATAATAGTTAAGCCTTGCTTCTTCAAGCATCTTGGATATATGATGCTAATTTATTGTGGGTATGAGCACAAAATCATAAAACAGAAAGATATTTTACAAAGAGGATATAAATAAACTTCACCATGAAAACTAAATGCATGACCAGAGAAATTCGAAATCTAGAATGCACTAATGCCAAATAATTCCTGAGGTTTGATGGTAATTTCCAAAGCCAAGAACTTAGATTCTAATTTACAGGAAAAAAAATCTTATGAATTTTCTAAAGGAAAACACAGGAAATAATTGCATATATTACTGGGGTCATACACTGAGGTTCCAAATGAAAAATAAAAAGGCAGACTAGAGCACTATAGAATTGTTTCTTTTATAGAAAAAGGCTTGTATTGGCAATCCTGTAGAAAAAATAAAGAAATGTGATTAACATGTCAACCATGAATTTTTCAAATGCTGGTTTGGGAAGAAAAAAGCATAGCATTTTTATAAAGATTTGTAGAAAGGGATTCTTTTTAAAAATATGTTGAGGCAGATCTTGCATGACAAATATAAAAATCAAAGGACATGTACCTGCCCATAGGTAGTGGCTCGATATGGGATTGTTTGGGGATTTTTCACCAATAGCATCTCATGTGCCTGCTGTAGAGTTGGTATTAGTCCTTCTCCCAACAACTCCGAGTCTAGTATCTCACTGACCTGCATATTAGTTGAATTTCCTTTTTCATATATGTAATAAGTGTTTCATGTGCATGCAAGATTGTCTTAAGGCCCAGATCAAACAATTGCATCCTCTTTTTGACCAAAAAAAGAGAACAATTGCATCATCTAGGATTGATCCAATGTGCTTTGGACAAGGCATGATTGCATAAATATATGGAGAATATAAGCATAAGAAGTAATCTTTTCTGCATATAAGATGGTCCATTTTATGGGGAACAAATTTGTAGTCAAAAACAGTTATTTGTAGTTTTATACATTACACAATTAGCCATTAAACTTGCTAAAATGTTGTCCTTTCTAATCTTTATATACCAGTCCTAAGAAATCCAATCAACCTCTAAATGGAAAATATCTTGCTGAATGTTAGTTTCTACATGAATGGTGCATCACCATATGAGTAGAAAGGCAGTGTAGGGACATAATTTAAATTTGCCAAATTTTATTTCTGGAAATTGGTCAACATAAATATGGATATGAACTTCTGTTATTAGACAGTTGAATTGGATATGCATCAGGAAGTTGTGATATCTCATAAATCAAAAGCTAAGTTGAATTGGAAAAATGAATGGTTGTTTATAATCCCGAAGCATCCAAATCACTAAATGGAAGAAGTTCAAGGTCCTCTATAAAAATTTCATATTTTTCCTTCTCGTGCTCTCTTCCAAATATTTAGATTGCTAAAAATAACCCTTTTGTGCATTTTATCCATATCCTACTGCTACATTTTTCCTTTAAATGCTCTCAATTTTTTATAGGAAATTCTTAAATTTTGAGATCCAGCAAGATGTATAGCCCTTGGGGAACTCATAGGCCAATAGCTACAGATTGGCTGGCAAACATGGCCAGACAATGGGAGGTCATACTGTTCGAGAAGATCATATTCCTTCTGAATTTTATTTGACAGTATATCAGGATCTTGCCCTGAGATGGTACCTACAAAAGTTATTTAGCTTAACAGGTTATCTACAGGGAAAAGGTAAGTAGCATTCAAATTCATGTTTCCTCAGAAAACTTCACAAAGATGATATAGTTTAGTCCACATCAAACATGTGCATAAACATTAATAAAAGAGAAAAAAAGGGAGACCCTTGGGAGCATGCTCACTTTAACATTGTTGCAGATACATATTAGCATCATTCAACCTTTAGACACAAGTAAGAAGAAATTTCTTTCTCGAAGATTGACTCAGTACATATAGTTGCAGGAAAAGCGAAAGGTTCTTGCGAAAAAATGAATAAATGAAATGCAGTTTTCCCTCCAAGTTCCAACTACCATTCTAATATTATAATTCCCAATATCAAAATTCAGTACAGGAGAAAAACCCAAGACATCCAAAAGTTTCACTACCACTCTTGAAACTTTAGTAACTACTAGATAGAAAAACTCATTGCCTATCACTTTGTATGTCTGGGAAATGGAATTTCCAAAGAGAACTAGAAACATGCTATTTTTTGGGGGAGAAAAAAAATGTTGGCTTACAACTTCAAGTTTCTTTGTCAAGGTGGTGTTTTCTTTTTTTTGTTAAACACTTTTTGCTATTTCTTTGTTCTCCTTTGAAAAACTCAAAAAAATCTGATCAAAGCTAGTATCCATGCACAGAATAACCAAACTCAAATTTTCTAAAGTGCAAGGGCAACCTACCAGTACATCTGCAGGTGAGTCAAGGTCCACTCCAACCCTGAGCTCATCAGAACGCTTGTGGAAGACCTTCACCTTCTCCTCCATTCCATTTGCTCGTAATACCCTCCGCAACAACTTCCCCATAGGAAGGTAGGATTCACAAGCCGACACCCTCTCCTCCTCTGTCCCTCCCAACTTTGCCATTGCCCGTCCAGCCATCATTGACAGCAGTCCGGTCCCCGCTCTAGGATCAGAAAAGTATTTAAAATATTTTCATAGAGTAAGCTTCTTATGATTAGTAACCCACAGCTAAGGCCAAACTTCCACCCTTTCACCCAAATTGCAAATAAAAAATTAGAAAATCTGTAGAGATGTTCTTGTAACATGATATCATTCTTCATTTATTTATTATATTAAGATACATTATTCAAACATATATCTAGCAACATGGCACAGGCACATGGATTTTAAAGTTAAAAGGGCATAATCACATCAATTTTGAGGTTTTCTTCTTCTAACAGTCTCATGAATGGAGTTATGACTGAGTCCAAAACATACCATAACATATCATAGTTCACAAGTAAAAAGCACTATATCTATAAAATTTGCACCTTTGCTTTTCTTGAACAAAAAGGAGAGGTGACTGGTATCTCCCACCATTATTTGATTTGTCTTAGTCACCTATTACCATATAATTACAACCATGGGAGCTTGTTGATAAAATCTTAATAAAAAGAACCAAATTTAACCAAAAAATATTTAGAATCAATAAAAGTGAAAATGAAAAATTGTTCCGTATCTGACTTCAGCTTCATAAATGCCCATCCACTAATTCCTCCTACTAAGAACAACCTATATTGCTCCCTTAAAACTGCTCTAAATAACAAATAAAATCAACAAAAATCAAAGAATAAAATTTAAAAATCTAGAACAATTACCCGATATCGAGGACGTGGCAGGGCTTGGTGATGGTTTTCTCGATCGCTTCGCGGAAAGCGCGATTCCGGGGGGAATCATTTAGCATATCGAGGTAGGAGGTGGTAGCAAGAAGGGACTTTGGGGTCTTCTTCTCTTCTTCTTCTCCTTCCTCCTCTCCTTCTTCGACGACGATCCACTCCGATTCGCCGGTCAGGGGGTTGACCCGGAGCTGGAACGACCGTGTCGGACCCGGCGGCGATGCGGACGCCGACGAGCTCGCGCTCCGCAGTCTCATCTCTCGGGCGGAAATGCCCCTGGCGAAGCGGCGAGGAGAGGAAATGAGGAGAAGATGAGGAAGGACGGAGCGCAGGTAATTTGTGGAAATTGATGCTTTCAAGCAGAGGAGAGGGCTGGGCATCGAAGACGACGAGGAGAGAGAGAGAGGAGAGGGTTTCTTTTCCGGCGCGGAAAGGGTTTGGGTTTAGGGGATAGAGAGGGTGCAGCATATGACGAAGGCGCAGATTAACTAACCTAAACCATCACGAGTACGAAAATACCATAACACATCCCATGCTCTATTTACTTTATTTATTTTTAGAATTTGCTAGTTTCTTATAATTTTTAATATATAATAATTATATTTTTTTTAACAGAAGATGTTACAATTCAAGCATTGCATAATGCACCCTCAAATATTGATTCAATACTTGATAGTTCAAATTAGGCAGAAGTACAAAATTTTATATTGGTTATAAATGTTTAACTTTTTTGGATTAATACAGCAGTTAAATTATGATTTTTTTGCCTATCAAAAGATACTATGATTGTTTTTGTTTGGCTGCTATCATCCATTACAACATTATCAATGAGCATTGCCGGTGTCGAAAATTCAATCCCATAATTGTCATAATAACCCTTGCAACGGCGTTAATGTGACCTTGGGTCTAGAGCGGAGAACCGATTACCTCCCGTAGGATCACGATAACTAACCAGCTCCCGCAAGCCTTTATTTCTTCCGGCGTTCGCTACCGTCCCCAACCAAAACCCAGATTGCTTGGCATCTCATGATGAATTTTGATGGCAGTCTACCAGCCGGTAGAGATAGAGCTGGAGCTACATTTGTGATCAAGGACCATAACTCCAAATTAATTGCTACGAAGAGACGACGTACCTTCAAGGCATCAGCTTTTGAGGCAGAGCTCAAAGCAGCATAAAAGAAAATCTCCTAAGCGCGACGTGTGTTAAAGATTGAGAGTATCATCTCTGATTGAGTGGATATTAAAAGAGGACAGAGGGGGACAGAACACTCGCTACTAGGTGACATCCATCGGATACTAAGAAAGTGTGATGTTCTTCAAGTTGTGCATGTGTTTCAAGAGATGAGCAAAGCAGTTGATTGGCGAGGAAGACGAGCGATTCCTCCCCTTCTTCCCGACTTTAAGATAAAAATCGCTGAAAATGGTGCCTTTTGACCCTAGCTCGTAGCCCCAAGGAGATACTAACCCTTATTGTGTTGGAATCCCTCGCACGCCGCAGAAAATTTCAGAAAAATTCTGCGCGCAGCGGAAGACATGCGCGAGATTCCGTTCATCGCATGAACATATTTTAAAACCGTCGTTCGTAGATAGATTAGGATTAAATACTTTTTATATGATTAAGAAGATCAGATCTTCACCTTGTGCGGGTAGATGATCACCGCAATCTGATGATCGTGGTATTTGTTGAAGGTTCGCTTAAAGCCGCACACGCGTCCGGCCTCTACAGGTATCCACACGAGGAGAGGACCGATTGAAGCCTTTGAATCTCCCCGGGGTGCTAGCTCCCTTGTAGAGAAGACTTTGGATGGATGAATCTCTTTCTTCTTGCAGCAAACAACTCCTTGATTGCTCTCCCTTGAACAAGAAGGATTGGAGAAAGAAGAATGAAAAGGGAGCAACAAGTTGCAGCCTTTTTATTTTGGTGGAAGAAGGAAGGGAGAAAGGAGAGCCAACGCCTCCTCCCTTTTTTTTTTTTTTGTTGGCGGCTGAAACCCTCAGAAAGGAGGGTGCTGTTCACGGCTCAAAGGAAGAGGAGAGAATCCCACGTTTTTCCAAAGGAGGGGTTGTGCAAGGGGCCCGCATGCCCTCCTTTTGAAATATCTAAGCGTGAGCTCCTAACTTTTAGGAGCTCATGTTTATCCTTTTTTTCTTTTTCTTTCTTTGCATTGCGGCTGAAAAAACCCAAAAGAGGGAGAGGGGTTCACGGCACCAAAAGAAAAAAAAAAAAAAAAAAAAAAAAACTCTTAAGGTGGCAGCCCCTATCCTTCTTTAATTTGGGTGTGGAGCTCCTAAAATTTAGGAGCTCCAACCTTATCCTATAAGGCAAGAGGAAGGGTGTAGCCCCTCCCTCTTTTTCTTCACGTAATCAGCCTAGGGAGGGGTACGCCCCTCCCTCTTCTCCCTATCACACACACGCCTCACTTAATCCAATTAAGTGGGGCATGGGGGCCATTTACAAGGTGGGTCTAATTCTCTTCCAAAGAGGATTGAGTGAACCCAATCTTTCTTTCCCTTTAAATCCTAATCTAATTAGGATTTCAATTAAACCATGACTCAATTGAACTCTTGAATCCTAATCCAATTAGAAGTCATCTTAATCTATTAGATTAAAATTAATTAGAACTTAAGAACTCCTAATCCAATTAGGACTTATTCAATTTCAGTCATAATCTAATTAGGACTTTAGAAATCCTACTCCAAGTAGGACTTTAATTTAATTTGAAATCCTAATCCAATTAGGACTCTAAGAATCCTACTCCAAGTAGAACTCGTAATTAAGTCCAATTAATTAAATCCAATTAATTAAATTAAATTTCAATCCAATTGCAATTATTTCTTCTTCAACTCACTAACTCTTAGCGGGTTAACCAATTATCAATCAAATTGATTATTTGTTATTCCTAATCACAATTCAACCATCGGATCGGTCAATACCTCTAATGTGTGTGACCCCATAGGTTCTATTCTGTCTGGTAGTGAGATATATTGCGATCTCTATCACAATATCATTGAAAACTCCTTTCAATGGGTTGGAACAATTCCAACTCAACTCACCAGGGACCATCGATCATCAAGATAGTCCCTGTGAGTCTCACCATCCACCAGTGACACCTAGCAGCATGTAGTGGCAACCCAGCAGAATGGAATGATGAACCTCTAGGTGCAGTTATCATATGATACGGTCCTTCTATCATGGATCCCTACAGAACGGAGGTCATGGATAACTCGTCAAACCCCATCGTCTGTCATATGTCAAGATTTATTCGACTTAAGTTCGAGAATGGAAAACTCCTTTTCCACTGTACATACTACCCCGGCCGAGGATTTACGAACTCAGTCTCATAAATCACATAGGATCTCTCTTAACCTATCAAGATCGATAGATTCCATCTAGATGCACCCCTACTCCTACAATGAACCTATTGCAGCCAATCTGCACCACAAGAACCCAATTGGCTAGGGCTCATGTTTATGTGCTCGTCAAACTACAGCAACCTCACTGTGAATAGCCGACGCATCGCAGGTCAAAGGACCAGTCATACAACTGCAGCATCAAGTAAGTCACTGACGAGTGGATAGACATCCAAGTGACTACTTGCTATGGTCACGCTCAGTACCCTTGTTCTCTAACAAGCACTTGCACAATTGCTCCAATGTCGCCACACTGTGGACTCAAGACTCGTCCATCAAAGAAAGCGATCTGTGCACTAATCTCAGCGGATCGATCACCGTCCTCGTGATGATCCATCGATCAGGAGCAATTCAGAAATTAATCACCAATGACACATGCCTCAAATTCTCAACTCTTGAGAATATGCGTCATCATCTTATTAATTTCTTGGACGATTCATGGACACATAAGAACATGAATGAAAAGAATGCCCATTCTAATAAATTCATTATTAGGTCAAGTACAAATTTATGTCCCAGAATAAAATAATGCGTCGGCCAAATTGGCTTCTAGGGCATACTTCTAACAATCTCCCACTTGCACTAAAGCCAATCAGCTATAAACCTAAGCCCCATCTTCTCAAGATGCGCTTCAGTTTTCTGCTGACTTATCTGCTTAGTGAATGGGTCCACTACATTTCCTGTGGAGTCTACTCTCTGATCCTTTACTTATTTCTTTTCAAAGTAGTCGCTTATTAGGTTAAACCACCGCTCTATGTGCTTCGGCTTCTGGTGAGACCTTGGCTCTTTAGCTAGTGCTATGGTGCCTTTGTTATCGCAGTAGCATGTTATGGCATCTGATGACATTACACCTAACTCCGCAATGAACTTCTTAAACCAGAAGGTTTCCACTGCACCCTTAGATACGGCTTAAAATTCAGCTTCTAAGGTAGAATCTATAATGATCGGTTGTTTGGAACTCTTCCTATTTACTAAACCACTATTGCACATATTCTGATGTAGACTTTCTAACATCAATATGTGTGCATCCTTCTACCTTCAACTCTGATCTTCTCCTAAAGACCAAGAACATGTCCTTAGTTCTTCTCAAGTACTTAAGATTGTTCTTCACAGCTATCCAACGCTTCTTGCCTGAATTTGACCGATATATGCTTGTGACACTCACAGCATGTACTATATCAAGTCACGTACATAGCATGGTATACATGAGGCTCCCTATAGCCGAAGCATAAAGGATCTTGCTCATCTGCTGAATCTCTTCAGATGTGTTGGGGCACATCTTCTTGGAGAGATTTATCCCATGCCTAAGGGGTAATAATCCCCTTTTAGAGATTTTTCATGCCGAACTTCTTCAGCACTCCCTCTACGTACATATTTTGTGATAGGATAAGCATCCTCTTAGATCTATCTCTATAGACCATAATTCTCAAAATATAGGATGCTTTCCCAAAGTCTATCATGGAGAATTCCTTAGACAACCAAACCTTGACTTAGGATATCATCCACGTACAATACGAGGAATGCAATAGCCCTCCCACTAACCTTCTTATAAACACATGGTTCCTTCTCGTTCTTGAAGAAATCAAACGATTTGATTATATCGTTGAAACGAGTGTTCCAACTCCGAGATACTTGTTTTTGTCCATAGATGGACCTTTGCAGCTTACAGACCTTGTGATCACCATCACAATATCATGATATGTTACAACAACAAGCAATATTCGAATGGACTTCAACATGGCTACAGGTGAAAAAGTATCCTGATAATCAGTGCCTTCGCACTGACTATAACCTTTCGCCATTAGCCTTGCCTTATAGGTCTCTACCTAGCCATCCGAACTTAATTTTCTCTTGTAGATCCATTTACACCCAATAGGTACTATACCTTCCGGTGAATCTACTAAGGTCCAGACTTGGTTGGAATGCATGGAGTCTATCTCTAACTTCATGGCTTCCAGCCATCTCTCAGAATCGATGTCTAACATCGCCTCGTTGTAGGTATTGGGATCCTTACCTTGATCCCTATCTCCCATGAGGAACACTTCCTCTACATCCTTTGTAAGTATACCTAAGTACCTTTCAGGAGGATGGAAGATCCTACTAAATCTACGAGGTGGAGGAGGTACAACATGTACTGGCTCGATATGAATAGGTTCTATAGGCACAATGGCTCGTTGCTCTTTAGAGACTTTCTCTTCGAGCTCAATTTTTCTCCTACTGCCTCTATCAAGGATAAACTATTTTCCATGAAGATAGCATGTCGGCTCACAAACACTTTGTGATTCTCTAGGACGTAAAATTGTATCCAAATAACTCTTTAGGATATTCTATAAAACGAGCACTAATTGTCCTATCCTCTAACTTGTCCGCCTGTTGTCATTTGACTTGGGCCGGACATCCCCAAATCTTGAAATAACCAAGACTCAGCTTCTTACCATGTCATATCTCATATAGTATGGTAGGAACAGACTTAGAGGAAACACTATTCAATATGTAAATAGCTGAAAATAGGGCATCTCCCTAAAGAAACAAGGGTTGATCAGTGAAGCTCATCATGGACCTGACAATATCCAATAGGATCTGATTCCTCCTCTCCGACACTCCGTTAAGCTGAGGTGTACCAGGAGGGATCCATTATGAAACTATACCATTCTCCTTGAGATAATCACGGAACTCTCCACTAAGGTATTCACCTCCTCGATCTGATCGAAGAACCTTAATGAGTTTTTCTGTTTGTTTTTCTACTTCATATCTGAACTCTTTGAACCTTTCAAAAATTTCAGATCTGTGTCTCATACACATATCCATACCGTGAGTAATCATCGGTAAATGAAGTAAAAATTACAACCCCTAGCCTGCACATCGAATGGGCCACACACATAAGTGTGTACTAGGGTAAGTATCGCAGTGGACCTCTCCCATGTCCTAAAAAGGATAATTTGGTCATCTTTCCTTGAAGGCAGAATTCACAAATCGGATATGACTCAAAAGTCAATGAGCTCAGAAGCCCATATTTCTTCAATTTGTTTATTCTGTCTTCTCCTATATGACCAATCCTGAGGTGCCACAAATACTTTAGATTTATCTCATCTCTAGATCCTTTTGGATCCTATGGTACTCACTGTTTGCTCAGATACATTCACAGGTACATCCAAATGTAAGTGATAGAGACGGTCAATTATAAAACCATATGCATCCAATTTATTTCTCAAACAAATTGAACAATAGTCTTATAAAAATCTTTCTGTGCTAAACAAGATACAGAAATCAAATTTCTGTTTGCAACAGGTAACAGTCCCTAAGTATCCTTTTAATAATGAGCATATCTGGCATACCTTCTGAAGGTCTGTCACCCTTCTTACTCTTTATGCTTTCCATGTATGTAGGACAGTTCCTCTTCCAATGGCCGTCTTATGATGCAATGGAAACACTTTTCCTTGCAATCGGCCTTTTTCTTGAAACTTCCTTACTTGGCCTTTTCTCGGTCTTCTGCCTTTTCACAGGTTTCTTCTTCTTCCAAGTAGACTCTCTCTTGGAAGTAGAAACCAACTCGACAGCGAGAACGATGCCCCTTGAACTCTTCAAGGTCCCTAAGGTAGTTACCAATTTATTTAACAATTCTATTTTGGTGCATACAATCTTGTTCATATGGTAATTTACTATAAACTGTTCATATGAAGCTAGAAGGGATTGCGGGATCAAATCCGTTTGCAATTCCTTGTGCATGGTCATGCCGAGCTTCTCAAGCTCCTCTAAGTCCTTTATCATGGTCAAACCATGATCATGGACAGACTGCCCATCACGAATCTTGGCCTTGAAGAGCCTCTTGGACACTTCAAAACATGCTGCGTGACTTTGTTCACCATACAACTCTTGTAGGTGATATAATATATCCCTGGCAATCTTCATGTTCTCATGCTGGCATTAAAATTCATTGGACATGGATGCCTTTGTGCAGCACCTAACTTTATTGTCATTGTTCGTCCACTTAGCATGCGTCTTACGCTGATCAGTGATCGGACAGATTGGTAACACGGGGATTCCATGGTCTAGCACATACCCGAATTTCTCACAATTCAAAACTATTTTAAAAATTTGCTGAGCCAGTCTTTATAATTGGGTTTGGTCAAACGGTTGTTCTATAGGATATGAGTTAAGAGTCTAGAAGCTGAATTTCTAATCCTCAGAGAGTAAAGATTCTAATTAGAATTTTGTACTTGATCTTTATTTATTTTAGGGCCTTTTAAAACAAATATACCTCCCACTATTTCCTCGAATCTCTCACACTCCTCTAGTAGAGAAACGGAAACCTTGCGACTCTAGGTTTCAAGTGGGGTGCTACGGTCCCACCAATTTACATACCACCTCACCTAACAGTTATTGGTGACAAATAAACGATGAGTGTACAACTCTTGTACAATGCTTCTCAAGCAAGTTGCAGCGCTATCCGGTCTCTAAGTAATGAAGACCTCACCTAACAGTTATTGGCCCCATTCCTTAGTTAAGTCGGACCCACCGTATAACCGCAGAAGCAAAGCTGTCATTGGGTCCCTCACCTAACAGTTATTGGGCCCAACCCCATCTTTACCCCTACAACATCTCATGCCTAATAGAGAGGTCCAGTCCCCCGATGCAACTTGCCCACTGTATCCAGCCGAGACAAATCAACGCCGGAAAGACCTTAGCAGCTCTACTACGGTGGAAGACCTATGGACTTAATATTTTTCGAGGAGATTTAATTTAGGTCTCTTTTATTTAATTATCTACATCTCATGCAAATAATTATCTAACCGCTATGCATAAACATAAACATAAACATAAACATCCAGGCATAATAACAAAAATTAAACTGGTGATGATCATGGATCCAGGATGGGGTCATAGTACAAGCACATGCACGTCAATTGGTTAGATCGTCTTCAACTCTTGACTCGATCTTGAGCACCCTTGGTCCAATTGCGATCAACTCCTTGATCCATCTCCAATCAACCCTTGATCTCGATCCGCGCAAATCGTGCTTGTAGAGGCATGCACCGATCAACCATTGACATGCAAACACATCACAGATTACATCCCAGATAACTTTAAAAATAAATAAAATTAAATAATAGTTACAACCCTTTTTCATGAGACACGCAGGTCTCTAATACATCAATATAAGATGCACGCAGGCATCTGAAAATCTGATTTACATGCATCACATAACATCACAGAACATCTCAGACATTGCAGAACATTTCAGCACAATTAAAGGGTCCATCCATGATCATCACCATACGCATCTCATGCATTAAATAAAATTTACAGATCTGAATATTTAACAGATTATGTCATCTTATGAGTTGCTGATCATGCAAGATATGATTCTAAATATTTTTAATCTCATTAATAAATCAATAGAATCATTAATCTAATCGCATAGAAAATCAGCATGCAGAAAAATCAGCAAGCTGAAAATTCTGCATGCAGAAAAAATTCAGCAAGCATAATCTTTAAATTTTCAGATCTATTATGCCTTAATCATTTAATCCTAATCTTAATCTACGCAACCTGGCTCTGATACCACTGTTGGAATCCCTCGCACGCCGCAGAAAATTTCAGAAAAATTCTGCGCGCAGCGGAAGACATGCGCGATGAACGGAATCTCGCGCATGTCTTCCGCTGCGCGCAGAATTTTTCTGAAATTTTCTGCGGCGTGCGAGGGATTCCAACAGTGGTATCAGAGCCAACGCCTCCTCCCTTTTTTTTTTTTTTTGTTGGCGGCTGAAACCCTCAGAAAGGAGGGTGCTGTTCACGGCTCAAAGGAAGAGGAGAGAATCCCACGTTTTTCCAAAGGAGGGGTTGTGCAAGGGGCCCGCATGCCCTCCTTTTGAAATATCTAAGCGTGAGCTCCTAACTTTTAGGAGCTCATGTTTATCCTTTTTTTCTTTTTCTTTCTTTGCATTGCGGCTGAAAAAACCCAAAAGAGGGAGAGGGGTTCACGGCACCAAAAGAAAAAAAAAAAAAAAAAAAAAAAAAACTCTTAAGGTGGCAGCCCCTATCCTTCTTTAATTTGGGTGTGGAGCTCCTAAAATTTAGGAGCTCCAACCTTATCCTATAAGGCAAGAGGAAGGGTGTAGCCCCTCCCTCTTTTTCTTCACGTAATCAGCCTAGGGAGGGGTACGCCCCTCCCTCTTCTCCCTATCACACACACGCCTCACTTAATCCAATTAAGTGGGGCATGGGGGCCATTTACAAGGTGGGTCTAATTCTCTTCCAAAGAGGATTGAGTGAACCCAATCTTTCTTTCCCTTTAAATCCTAATCTAATTAGGATTTCAATTAAACCATGACTCAATTGAACTCTTGAATCCTAATCCAATTAGAAGTCATCTTAATCTATTAGATTAAAATTAATTAGAACTTAAGAACTCCTAATCCAATTAGGACTTATTCAATTTCAGTCATAATCTAATTAGGACTTTAGAAATCCTACTCCAAGTAGGACTTTAATTTAATTTGAAATCCTAATCCAATTAGGACTCTAAGAATCCTACTCCAAGTAGAACTCGTAATTAAGTCCAATTAATTAAATCCAATTAATTAAATTAAATTTCAATCCAATTGCAATTATTTCTTCTTCAACTCACTAACTCTTAGCGGGTTAACCAATTATCAATTAAATTGATTATTTGTTATTCCTAATCACAATTCAACCATCGGATCGGTCAATACCTCTAATGTGTGTGACCCCATAGGTTCTATTCTGTCTGGTAGTGAGATATATTGCGATCTCTATCACAATATCATTGAAAACTCCTTTCAATGGGTTGGAACAATTCCAACTCAACTCACCAGGGACCATCGATCATCAAGATAGTCCCTGTGAGTCTCACCATCCACCAGTGACACCTAGCAGCATGTAGTGGCAACCCAGCAGAATGGAATGATGAACCTCTAGGTGCAGTTATCATATGATACGGTCCTTCTATCGTGGATCCCTACAGAACGGAGGTCATGGATAACTCGTCAAACCCCATCGTCTGTCATATGTCAAGATTTATTCGACTTAAGTTCGAGAATGGAAAACTTCTTTTCCACTGTACATACTACCCCGGCCGAGGATTTACGAACTCAGTCTCATAAATCACATAGGATCTCTCTTAACCTATCAAGATCGATAGATTCCATCTAGATGCACCCCTACTCCTACAATGAACCTATTGCAGCCAATCTGCACCACAAGAACCCAATTGGCTAGGGCTCATGTTTATGTGCTCGTCAAACTACAGCAACCTCACTGTGAATAGCCGAGGCATCGCAGGTCAAAGGACCAGTCATACAACTGCAGCATCAAGTAAGTCACTGACGAGTGGATAGACATCCAAGTGACTACTTGCTATGGTCACGCTCAGTACCCTTGTTCTCTAACAAGCACTTGCACAATTGCTCCAGTGTCGCCACACTGTGGACTCAAGACTCGTCCATCAAAGAAAGCGATATGTGCACTAATCTCAGCGGATCGATCACCGTCCTCGTCATGATCCATCGATCAGGAGCAATTCAGAAATTAATCACCAATGACACATGCCTCAAATTCTCAACTCTTGAGAATATGCGTCATCATCTTATTAATTTCTTGGACGATTCATGGACACATAAGAACATGAATGAAAAGAATGCCCATTCTAATAAATTCATTATTAGGTCAAGTACAAATTTATGTCCCAGAATAAAATAATGCGTTAGCCAAATTGGCTTCTAGGGCATACTTCTAACATATTGGCGGTCTCCGTTCCCGCCCGCTCGCCGCCCTACATCGCCCTAGCCAGAAATCTGTTAATCCCTTCTTTCTCTACGTCGCCATGGCCCTCTTCCTCAGCCCACCGGAATGCCCCAAACCCACAGCGACGCCGACTGGATCCTATTCCAGTCCGCTTGGCCCAAAGCTGGTGGGGCAATCCCCAGCTCGTCGCCCTCTTCACCTCCGCCTTGACCCCCGTTAAGGTCTCCAGTGTCGACTGAGAGATGAGACAAGATCCTCACTCAGCCTTCTAATTCTTCATCTGGGCCGACAAGAAGATCAGCCTCTACCACACTGTTGAGTCATGCTGCTTTGCCACCCATGTCTTTTTTTTTTGGTACAATGGCGGCTCATACCCGATGGGCGTGGATGCGGCCAACAAAATTAGAAAACAAGATACTACATAAGGACTCCGGCACTGAGCCGCAATCTGACCGAATGAAACCTCTAGCATAGTGAGCTGCATAGGAAGCAACTCAATCGGCAGCATTGTTTGCCTCCCTGTAGACATGCATGGCCTGATGGGAGCCGCACTCATCTAGGAATCTATATATGGCATGGAGCAGCGGTCGCTTCTCTCCTATGCATCCTCAACTGTGGATCAACTCGATGACCGTGGCCAAATCTTCCTCCAAAAGAATGTAATCCGCACTCAAAATCCGCCTAGCATAGGATATACCCTCCCATGCTACTCTAAGCTCGGCGCATACCATCGACGAATCAAAAATCCGTCGACCCCCTGCTGCTACTAGGCTGGCGCCATGATCCCTGATGACGAAGCCTATATCTCCGCATCTTCCATCCTTAGTCATACTGTCGTCGAAATTCACCTTAAAGAAGCCAGGGGTAGGGACAACCTATGTCCGCCAGATGCAAACGGTGAGTTCGATGCTCTTTTTGGAGTTTTGATGGATTTGGGCTTGCTCCAGGAAGCCAGCGATTGCTTTCATAGGATGAGAACTTTCCGGATGCTTCCCAAGATGCGATCTTTCACCAATTTGCTGCAAAAGCTGGCAAAATCAGGGAAGCGGGAGCTCTCAAGAAGGGTTTTTGATGATATATTCAGCTCAAATATGTCTCCTACCACCTACCGTGTTTATATTCAGTACTGTGATTGATTTGTTTTGCAAGGAGGGGGGCTTGAAAGCAGCTAAGGCGGTTGTTTTTGAGGATGAACGAGTTGGGCTATTCACCAGATGTGGTCACGTATAACCCTCTCATTCATGGGCACGGGAATCCATGGAGAGTTGGAAGAAGCGGAACGCTTTTTGGGAAGATGGAAGTGACCGGTTGTAAGCCGGATGTGGTGACGTATAAACTGCCCTTGGAAGCTGGGAAAGCTACCAAGGGCATTTGGATGCCTTGGTGAGATGAGGCAGAATGATGTGAAGCTCAGTGTGGTCAGATCAGCACATTAATTGATGCTTTCTGCAAACAAGGCAGGGTGCAGGTGGCTGCTAAGTTTTTATTTTATTATTTAACCGATGATCCGTATAATTTTAATATGAATAGATAAAAAAGATAAAAAAAACAATAAGTACAGTGGACAATCCTTCCATTTCGAACTCAAAAAATATTTTTATAATAATTGGCTGCATATGAAGCCACTCAGTTAGTAACTATATTAGTCTCTTTGTAGATGTGCTTAGCTTGAAAAGCCACATCACCACAAATTATAGTCCTGATGGCTCGAATCAAGAGATGGTACTCATCCATGCCGTCAAGACTTCATTAGACCAAGTCAATAATCCTAGTCGAATCACAAGGCTGTCAAAGTTCTTCATGAACATGAGGGTGAGAGGGCTTATACATGGGAATTGTAAGGCCGGAATCTTAAACCTCGGTGCTGGCTGATCAAATGGTGGAGGAAGGGATGGAGTCCAACGTTGTGACTTGCACCGCTTTGGTGGATTGCCTTTGTCGAACCAGAAGAGGTTTTCGGAGCTATGGAAAGAAACTAGGGTTGCGACCAACCGTTGGTGCACACTGCCCTGATTCATCGGCATTTCTTGAATAGGATCATGGAGAAGGCAATCAATTTACTAATTGAAATGGAGGGAAAGAGGATTCGGTACCGACCATGTTCAGATTCTCAAAATAAACAATAATTTTTTTATCTCCAAAATAGATGACATAATAGCTCTCCAACATTGTACCATTTTAGAAGATGCAAAATATATACCCTTGAGGATCCAAACTAATACGACTCCAATAAACCTCAAAAAAAACTCTAAGTGAGAAACTATTGGTTCAGTAGTACAAGCTGATGCCATACTTGCTTGGCTTTTTCATTAATAGTCTCCACCCAAAGTTCATCCTGGTCATCCTCTCAAATGGTGCATCAGACTGAGCTATGTCATTGGTCTAAGCTATTTTTCTATGCAAACCACCATCAAAGCCTCATTGTTTCCCCACTACATAACCGGCACTTCTCATCTATTTTGTTGATGCAAAGCATCATCAGGTCTCATGACATCCGGCTCTAGTAAAACCTTGAGAGAAGTGTACCTGCTAAGGGTGCACATATTTGTAAAGATTCAAAAAAGTCGGAGCCTTGGTATAGATTGACTCTGTAAGGATTTATGCGGATGTGTGTTTAGTCCCACATCAATTATTTGTTAAGCATATCCATATAGAGCTATCCGAGCGTGGGGCATACGGTCTTCTGATTTAATCGACACCCGCGCATTTCGAACTCGGGATAACTCAGATAGAGTTCAAGCTTTTTTAGCACTAGACTACCATCTTGGTGGCAGCTGGAAACTTTTAGAACTGCCCTATCATGAGCTGAAACTTCCCAAAAATTTTCATTTTGGGATGGCAACAAATCTATGGCAGCTTTGCTGTAACTTGCATCATCGTCACCTGAAACATGACACAAATTCCAAGATACTTTTTCGCGCGCGCGCGATACACGTGACCTTTGCCATCTGGAGACCCGATCTAAAGATAGCAAATAAAAATGGGAGGGGAAAACTCTTGGCGTCGGATTCCATATTTCACCCCCACGGTCCCAGAAAATCCCCACTTCTGCTGTAAACGCGGATTCCCACGTCCCTCCGCTCCTCTTTTCCTCCTGATTCCTTCGCCTTCCTCTCTCTCTCTCTCTCTCTGCCCCTCTGCGGCGCCGAAAACCCAAAGCCAGCGATCGATCTCGAGATCATGAGCGCGGGCGAGCTGCTTGGCGTCGAGCCACTCGAGCTAAAATTCCCATGTAATATCTCTTCTCCTCTTCCCTTACTTATCGATTCATTCTCCAGAATTCTCGTCGATCCAAATATTTTCTAGGGTTTCGGTTATTTCTATGCTTTTTCTTGATTCTTTCGTGTGGTTGGTTTCGTTTGGTTCGGGCAGTCGAATTAAAGAAGCAGATCTCGTGCTCTCTTCAGCTATCCAACAAGACCGATGACTACGTCGCCTTTAAAGTATTCATCTCCAATCTCTGTCCTTGCAATCTATGAGAAATTTTGTAATCTTGAAGGCGGATTTTCCTGAAGCCCTAAAAAAAGGGAAAAAAGTTTCCTTTTGCCTTTTTTCTTTTCTTTTTGTACTTTTTGGGAAATGCTGTTCTTGTTTTAGGTCAAGACTACGAGCCCGAAGAAGTATTGTGTGCGACCGAACACTGGAATAGTCTTTCCTCGACAAACATGCGATGTCATCGGTATAGATTTCATTCAAAATTTGCTAAATTATCTTTTTTCTTGGAGAATTTTCAGTTTTATATATTTAATTGATTGTTGTCATCGTCATCCTTATCATTACTATTATTATTACTTTTTTTTTTTGCTTCAGTTACTATGCAAGCACAGAGGGAGGCTCCTCCTGACATGCAATGTAAGGACAAGTTTCTTGTTCAGAGCGTTGTTGCAAGCCCTGGTGCTGCTGTGAAGGACATTACACCAGAAATGGTGCCCTCTCTCTCTCCTTGTTGTGCACTCTCTGAGACTAATTAATTAGAGACTAGAAATTGTGTGGTTTTTCTGGAATCCAATCTGGTTGTTGATGCATGGAATTTGGTGTTGTTTAGTTCTCTAAAGAGTCTGGTAATATGGTGGACGAGGTCAAATTGCGAGTCGTATACGTGTCACCACCTCAGCCGCCTTCACCAGTCCCTGAGGAATCCGAGGAGGGTTCATCACCTAGGCCTTCCGTATCAGACAATGCTAATATGACAACCAGAGAATATGTTTTTGCCGTGAGTTTTTGGAATCTTTGGGTTATAATTACATTTTGCTTGTTAAAAATTTTGTGCTTGTCTTCATAAAGAAGGGCAGTAATTCACTTGATTGTGTAATGGTTACAGGAATCAAGGGAGCAGATTGAGCCTCAAGAAAAATCTTCAGAGGTAAGATTTTGTAGAGCTTATTCTTAAAATACATATAAATCCATGGGTTTTTTGTTGGATTTTGAATCCTATAGGCCTGTTGGAACTTAGAAATTACTGCTTGTATTGAAACTTTGGACACAAACAAAGCAGGGATAGTTTTGGTCTTATTTGTTGGATTCCATCTGTTAATGTATGTTCTTGTTTTTGTTCTCTTTGGTTCTACTTGCATCCAGTTTAATCTGCATCTTCTTATTGCAACATACAGCTGCAAGGTTTAGAGCTTACGCTTTATCTCACAAACTATTATATGGCTATATGAAAAGATGAATGGAGTTCAATCAATTCATATGAGATAGTAAAGGTACTGTATTTAAAGTTATCTATGGTCATACATGCATATTTACATACACCAAGAATAATTTGGAATAGCGTACTGTTGGTGATGTCGTGTTGCGAACTGCGAAGATATGGATGGGTAGTGTCCTTCAAATGGAAGCCTTTTAGTTTTTTACTTTTATGCAGGTATCCATTTGTTTTGTTATCAGAATTTGAAGTCACTGCCCAATGCAGCAAATGCAGTTTATTTCAATTTATTGCTTAGAGTAGGTTAATAAATTCAAAAGCTGAATCTGTTACCGAGTGATGAAATCAACAGATTAATTAAACTTTCTACTAATCTAAGATCATTGGCTAACAAGTATTATCAACTAGATATATGATTTTTTTTTTTACCTTGAATCTGCAGCTTCAAGTCAACAACTTTTCACAAATAGTTTGTTGACTATTGGTACAAAGAGAAAACATAGCTATATGGCATTACATTCTTGTTCTAGCATGTAGTTATGTTATGTGAAGTGCTGTGTATCTGTTTTTCTGAAGTTGGAAAGTTGGTTTTTTAGTATGTTCGTGGTCTGGTTCTAAGAAAATGGTTGATGAGGATGGAACCAAGATTAAGTTCAATCACTGCATGGATTGAGTTTGATGTTCTCAAGGCCTATGTGGTCTATGTAGTTGATAATTCTTCTAGTTGTTTGGAGATCCATTATGTAGGGAGCTGATCTATTATGTCTAGGATTATTATTCATCGATGAAAATTGATGAGAATAATCTCAAATAAGTGTCGAACTTTGAACTAATGTCAGCGATTGGAAATAAAATCATATAGGCTAGTAAAGCTATAAGCTATATGACAAAAGATCAGAAACAGTAATTATAATAACTCAAGCAGTATCCTTTATGAAGTGGACAAACATGATAAGATTTTGATAAGGAACTAGTTTCATGAAACAGATTGGGAAATAAATGATCTTCTGGTTACCTGACTTTCTTTTGGAGGTTAGTTGATTGATAAGAAATATGAATGATCATCATGAGGATGTTTTGAAGAAACTGTATGACTAAATGTGAGAAAGCCTGTAATAGTGGTTTCAACTGGGAAAAATGAGTAGAAATGAAAACAATTTCTTTCTTTATAAAGGCTGAGAATGGGGGCAAAGGGGAAAAAACAAACCAAAACTTAAAGGTCCCATGTGGCATTGTTAGTATGAATGCAGAAAGGGGAAAGGACTCTATCACTAATTCCATTTTGTGAAGGTAGTGGTTTGAAATATTTGGAGGAAGGACTACATTATTTATCTATACCTTATGATTTGTAAGATATCAGGTTGTATCATAGTATGTCAATGCATTATGCTGTGAACTGGTGTAGGTACATGATGGCATGGGTTCATTTGGTTCTTAACTTGCTTTTTGTTACTTGTTTATTGATTGTACAGCTTGATTTTGCAGGTTGTTCATATTATCTCTTAGTATCTTTTGTGATTATGTGGGTTTCTTTTTTTTGTCTTAAATTTTGAGCCTCTAATTGTTTGTTTTATCAACTATTTTAATGCCAGAAGGATTGCGTGGCCAGAATATTGAGTTTGTCACCAGTTTCCCTGCAGCCGACTTCAAAATATATATATATATATATATATATATATATATATATATATATATATATATATATATAAATTGTTCATAATTGACACACCTTGGGTCACATATTCTTTTTTTTAAAAAAAAATTATCTCTTAGAGGAAGCATGTTTCAATAAAAAGATTAAACAAAACTAAAGAATGAAAAAACTGTATTTCTAAATTAAATCATAGCCATCCATTTATAATAGACCGAGATCAAATTGCTCCATTTAGAGTGTCCAGCAATGTGCTGGCAGTGTTTTGTGCTTCGAAGGAGTCGAAAGCTGAGACAATGGACTCCTTAAATATAAAAAAAGGTGCACAGCCTCCCACCAACTACAGTTTCTCCCGTCCATTTTTTTCCTCATGCGCAGAACATATACTCTGATCTCGTCAAAGACAATGCTACTTCACTAGTAAAAGTAGCATGGATGCAAAGAGTAAAAGGAGTATTCTGTGCTGTTATTTTATTATGCTGGTATGTAGCTGGTGTTCTGCACGATACTATATGCCTTCTTGGCGTAAGTATGATAAATGATACTAAGATTCTTGACCAAATGCATGAACATGAAATGTAGTTATAAGGAGGGAACTCTCACTCTCTCATTAAATACTAGAGGAATCTTGCATGTTAAGATGTTGAAAATGAAGTTAGGCAATTTAAGTCTGTTTGAACTATGTACGCAAATTTCAGAGAATAACGACTATGAGACTAACATGATATCATGAGGCAAGGGATAGTCCTTGCTATCATAGTTATGTAAACTTTGAATATCTACTGTTGCTTGATGTTTCACATTTAGACTGTTCAGGTTGATATACTGGTGATGCTTAAGTCATATCATGCAATATTAGGCTATTAATCATTATTTAGATTTTAAAAGATAGAATCAAGGACTCCTATGACCTTTGTTTCTTTAGCCTGCCTTGCCAATTTGATTACTTGAAATCTTACATAAATTTATATATACAGTTCTGAGCCACATGTACATAAATATTTCTTATAAGAGGATACTTGCACCCATTTTTGTGCCTGATGATTTGGTTTGACTGGGTCATGATTCTGAATGTTGTAACAGAGTGGCATCTATGATGATACCTACGTGTCATTGGGAGGTATCAATTGCATGAAAGTCAAAATTATAGAATAGTTTAATTATATGATGAACACCTTGCTGCTATTAAAGGAAATTGAATAAGAGCTATATTCTCATAATATATGCTTCTATTAGTGATTTCATAACACCTTCAATGTGTGGCACCTCCTATTTCTCCAGCCATTTGTCACTTCCAATATTTCTTATGTCCCTCCTTTTTAATTATCCGTGACCAACTCCTCTGCTTTCTGCCCTCAAATGAATCTTTAATTTTTTTTTTGAAAAAACCTATGGCTGGTTTTTAATATATCAAGTATGGAATCTACCAAAAAATATATCAGTTATTGGAATTATGCTATTCAAATTCTTTATCGTTGCTCCTTTTATGGAGAATGCAGTTTATTTACTGCTGCACTTGAAATTGTTCTTGTTCTTTGGATCCTTGTCACTGGCTCTCCACTGGTTAGTGAATGCTGTTGCCTCTCATGTATATGGGGCTACAAAAAGCAACGGCAAGGACCTGTTGATCCAAATGTGATGGTAGTGCTAATGCAATGAGTTAAAGATTAGGGCTATTTGATGCATGTGTTGAACCAGCCTTTTAAGAATATATATCCAGGACACATTTCATAATGTAGAAATATAGTGTCTTTCTTACTCGTGCATTGAGGTTGTGAGGTTTCAAATTTATCTCACGGATTATGTATATTTTATAGATTAGTTCTTGATCCCAATTGATATTTTAGCTCTCTTTTATAAGATATATCTTGCTTATAGCCCTTCTTCAACTTCTACCTTTACATTCAAGAGATTCAGTATTTGAAGTCTTTAGCACACACATGTTGATGAATAATTAATATGCTACCTACTATGTAAAACTATATCTATAATTTAATATGCCAGAGCTAAGTGTTAGTGGAAGATTCCATCATACAGGTCATCCAAAGCCATAGATTGTCCATTGGATCAAGGACTCAAGAACTGGCGGGATGGCTCACGGGACACCATGATGGGGTACCTTCCCGAGTGTCGGGATAGGACTATCCATGCCATTGTCCCAGCATCCCGATCGGCACGTCTTGGGACATCCTCTATCCCAAAGGTCAGAACGGGGTGGGACATTCGTGTCCTGTTCCATAGAAAAATTAGGATAGCTCCATCCCACGGTATTTAAAATCTTGCATTGGTTTACTGGGTTTGTTTAATTTATATTGCTTATCAAGTACCTAGACTCTCCATGGATGGCTTAAAATCTCACAATCGAACCTGATGTTTGGAAATAATTAGACTTAGATTCCTAAAACCAATTCGATAAGCTCATAGAGTTGGGATTGGATATGGCCAATTCCGAACTACTAAACCCAACAAAAGTTTCTGTAACAAGTTACATGTGTCCTGTTTTTTATTAAAAAAAAGTTATGCACTAAGAGTCTAAGACATTTCATATTGGCTTACCATCTATCAAACAAAGAGAGAGAAAGAGGTAAAACTGAAGGTGAGGTTAGAGAGGTGAAAGAGATGGGGAGTTACTATGATTTGTCAAATGGTAACAGAGCTAGCGGGGGGAGGACGATGGGGAGAGAGAGGAAGGGAGGGAGAAGGAAGGAGCGAAGGAAGGGAGGGAGAAGGAAGGAACAAAGGAAGGGGGAGCCCTTCTTGGAAGGGGGTTGTGGTGGTCATCATTGCCAAATAGTTGAGGGACAAGTTAGGGGGTCAGCTTGGAGATAAGGGAGAATGAAGAAAAGGGGATTTTAGATTTGGGTTTTCCTATCATTTTCTATATCTTTATTTTGTATACAATTTGTTGCTTATAAATCAAAAACATCAAAATTTAAGATCATCAAAAGTCCATGTTGTTGAATGCTGTAGCTTCTGAGAATCATAAAAAAAAGAGCAGAATTTATTATAAATGCGGGCCTTCTATTTATAAATCTGGTAGTTTATGTCCATATGATTGTTTTATATTAAGATAATGCTCGAAAAAAAATATAAGAAATAAATTTCAAAGAAAATAAAAATTTTAGAAGATGTAACTGAGAATTCCTTAAAATCAAATCAAGAATTTTTGATGTGCCGGTACCGGGCCCCATACTGGTTGCTCGATGGCATTGGTCGGTACGGCCCCGCGCCGTGTTGTGCCGTGCCGGTCCTATGCCAACATAGTAGAGGTGGGAGGGAGGGAGAACGGGAGAGGGGAGGAGAGAGAGCGGGGGAGGGAGGAAGAGGGAGAGAAAGGAAGAGAGAGGCCAGCTGGGGCTGGCTGGCGGAAGCTGGAGAGCCTCCGCATGGAGGAGGCCAGGGAGCCGCAGAGGTGGGGCTCCGCCTCCAGTCCTCTGTTTCATTCAAAACAGGGGCTCGGAGGGAGGCCCTTTTATTTTTGCATTTTTTAATAAAAAAATAAGTGAAGTCGGCAATGGGTTTGTCCACTTTAACTTAAAATTCACAAAAATAAAAAGGGTCCCTCTAGGCTTCTGTTTCAAGCAAAACAGGGGATCGGAGGCAGAGTCCCACCTCCGTGCCACCCCGGCCTCCGCCGGCCGTCCCGGCCGGCCTCTCTCCTCCTTCCTCTCCCTCTTCCTCCCTTCCCCCCTCTCTCTCTCTCTCTTTCTCCTTTTTCTTCTCCCCCTCTGGTGATAGGATTTCGGTTTTGCCGGAACTGTTCCGGTCTGCCGCCAGTATGGCTTGGGACACTCCAAACCGGGCAGTTTGGGATGGTTGGCGGGTTCCGCCAACCATGATCTTAACATAACCTGCCAAACAAACGAGGACTGAAGTCAACCCTGTTGGCTTATCAAGTTGGGTTTGGATCACATATGATCCAACCTCAATATTATACCCGTTTGCAATGCTTATCCTATGTATATCAGTTACTAATATTTTCCATATGATCATTTTCCTACTGATGTTTTCAAAAAACTTTGAGTTATGTGTATAATGTGAATATTTTGTGCCTATTGGTGTAAAATATGTGGAAAAATGAAAACTTATAAGAACTTTTTTCTACATGTTGGTGTAAGTTGAACGTCTTAGACAAGCAACATGTAAGTGGCTTTGCCTTTAAGATAAGATGTTGGATGGACATGTGCAAAAAGACTTGATCTGGTTCCATATAACCACTGGTTGCGGCAGTTCTACTCTTACCTGTTCATTTGTAATTCTATAGTATTCTACTGGTACATATATGGAGGTTTCAAGATATCTATGCTCTGTCAAACAAATGCAAGATCAATTTGCGAATAGAATAGGGTAACAAGTAAATGTTCAAATGAGGAAAGGAGAGATAATGGAACATATGGGACATCAAAGACTAGAGGAAAACCTTATGTAAATTGGTAGCAGTGATTTGCTGATGTTGTCTTTTATCTAAGCACGTTCTTCAGTGTTTTTGTAAGTAATTTAATGGTACTGGTGATTTGCTGATGTTTCTGTTTTATCCAAGCATATGTTCTTCAGTGTTTTGGTAAGTAATTTCTTGATATCCAGTCCATGTTTGTCTTGCATGTGCCTCTATCCTGATAGGACAAAACCAGATATTCCCTAAAGGAGTTGCAGGGGAATACCTGAGGGTGAGCCCTAACGCAACGGTAACGTTACTCCATTGTGACCTAGGTGTTACGGCTTTGAAACAGCCTTTTCACGTATGCATGCATGACCGGGGCTGCTGGTGGTAAGGCTGTGTACATTTGAGACACTCCCCAGACTCCGCAATGGTGGAGCCTCATGCATTGCGCTGCTTTTTTTTTTTTTTAGTTGTAGGGGAATACCTGGTTGCCCAATCTATGAACAAAAACAACTTTAAGGGTCAAACTTGATTTTTTTTTCAAAAGAGATATATTGAAGAATATTATATTTTTCTTAATGTAAATGACTCATCAAAATATAATGAAAGAAAAATAACAATAAAATAAAGGAGGTGTCAAACAATAGGCTCAGTTATATTTGTCTTTTGTTAAGAAACATGTGCTGAAGAATAATTGCAAAGGAGACAGTAGAGAGATAGACCACCTCAAGATTACTTATTTATATTAAAACACTTATTTCGCAATGGAACAACTTAGTTTCACGTATGTCTCGTAAAGTCATATAACAAAATGAGCTGCATATTTGCATGATTGCTTCTTGTCTCTTCATTTATTTTTTGCTTTTAGTATCTTTACTCTGTGACATGACATCCAGTTAGAACACATTCTCCCAACCAATTATGATTTGTGTATGACTTGATGACCTTGATCTTCAACGCAATTTAGTTTTCATGCAGTATATACGCAAGACTCGCAATATAATAACATTCTGGCTACTATCTAGTTTAGAGCACGCTCAGTCTTCTGCCCTGTTGTATAAAATTGTAAAATCATTTTTATTTTCTTGTATTTTATTTCCAGGCACCAGCTTTGATTTCAAGGTTGACTGAGGAGAAGAATGCTGCTATTCAACAGAACAATAAACTTCGAAAGGAGTTGGTAAGGAGCTATGTCATGAATTTTACTCTGGAAAACTGTTCTTGTCCTGTTTGATGACTAGACCATTTTTGGCCATATAGTGTGAGGCATGCTAATGAACTGAACTCATAAAGCATAAAATTGAAATCAATTTGACATGCTTATATATATATATATACGACAAAATAAATTAATGCAATTTTTCCTCTGATATTTTAGACAATATGTTTTATTTTGCTGAATACTTATACTGATGCTTCCATTCTGGCGATGGTTTCGAGTTTTCTAGGCTGCTTTCTTATTTGAGTTAACTAATAGCATCAGACATTATATTCTTTTTTATAGGGTCATTATCCACTCTAGTCACCTTCAGCTTTTTAAATCTTGCATCAAGTTAAAATCCATGCCACTAGGTTAGCAAGTTCCTTAAGAGAAACTGATGAAATGGTTATCAACATTACAATCTGCTTGGGAGCTTATAAGTATCAAATTTTAATAGGTAGGTCTCGATATCATTGCTGGACTGGTCTCGATGACCTGCCAAATGTGTCAATTCTTGGATGTCATAATTGAAATCGCAGATTGAAAACATTTTTTTCCTTCTTTGGAATAACCTAAGAATGAATGTCTTCCATGACTCTTCCATATTTGTTGTAAAAGATATTATGGAGATAAGTTAATGACATAAAGGACATAAAGGCAAGAAACAACATACATATTCTATTTTGCATATAGATAAATCTAAGATGGAAGTTGTTCTTGCAAAAGAACTGCAGTTGTATCTGCGCACTACTTTGCATGCCTCTTTTTTTTTTTAAAAAAAAAAATCTTTCTCTTGCCCTAGCTTTACCTGGTTATTTTAAAGTTGTTTTGTGGCTGTTTGTCAACATGTGTAGGAGCTTATGAGGCGCGAAGTCAGCAAACAGCGTGGTGGTTTCTCCTTCATGTTCGTGGTTATTATTGCCGTGCTTGGAATTCTTCTCGGCTATCTTGTGAAATAATTTCTCTAGGGCTTTTATCCTGTTGGCCATTCCTAACTTGGAAGGGAAATGAAATGAGAAGATCTGATTGTGTTCGGTGTTTGTAGAATTTAGAACGCACTGCCGAAAAGTTCATGGTTCAGCAATTCTCTGCTTGTAACTCAGTACATGTAATTCGTGATCTGCCGAGCCATTTCGAGTTACAATCTTTTGTAAGTTATGCTCTTTTTGCCATCTTGATTGGAGTAGCAAGGAATTCAGTGCTTCAAATTTCCAGAACATTATGCATCATCAAATTTCTTTCTTCATGGCGAAGCTGCAATTCCTTCTAGAGTCTACGTTGGATATTGCTATCTGCTTACCATCAAAACCATTCATGCACTCAAGCTGGAGATTCCTGTATTTTGACCTGAGCAACTTACAGACCGCAACTTGACAGTCTTAGTAATGAATAAATTTGATCAGTCTTAGCCCACATTCCAGGTTTTGTCGAAGAGAAATGCCATCATAAAGACATCTTTCACCGAAGGCCTGCCAAACCTCCGGGGAATCTAAGCGAACGGTCAAATTTTGACTCCAAGCGAACGGCAACAAGTAGCAATTCAGAATTTAAAAGGCACATAATATGGGGAATCTAAGCCTCCTATTCCTCTTCACTTGCTTGGCTTTTCCAATTTCTATTTTTTCCAAGAATTTGTTTTTCAAGTTTCTTTAATTCCTTTACTATTTATTCTTCTGATGTTTTGTTTTCCGTGGTTCCTGAGGCTAGGATAATAGAAGCTAGTCAAATTGTCAAATTTTCTATTTTGGTTGCTGAAATGAGGGATTAGCAGCTTGGGATTAGGATTCTTAACATTCAGAGGTTTTTATCTACTCCCTTCCATGGAACAAATGCCACTTACTTTCTTCACCAGCAATAAGGATTAAATGGATGCCTTTCCCTTCATCATTCTTAATTTTCACTCTTTCCTCTTAAGCAATAATGACAAATGTTCAGAAGAACACTACCAAAGAGCAAATAAACCAAGCAACAGTGATTCCAAATTCCCTACAAGTTGTCATCAATTGGAAAACTTTATTTAGAACAATCCCCTCCACCAATATAAACTGACTTCAGACCCCATTTGTTGTTGCAAACTCCACTGACGCTAACACAAAACTCTTAACAACAAGAGAGGAAATACAATGATAAAAAAAAGAGAGCGTATGCAGCACAAGGGGACATGCAATACTTCTACTGTGCTGGATTCTGCTCTTCTTTTAGCTTGCGGGAAACTTCGTCATGGTTCTTTGCCATCAGCATCATCCTTTTGGCAAACCTCTCTTTGGGGCATTCAAAGTTCCGGGCGACGAGTGCTCCGAAAGTGGCTCCTGCCAGGAAGGACAAGCAGTACTTCACAAGAGCCATCCGAGCTGCTACTCCTTGGCCTTCTTGTTCCTTTTGGTTGATGTGGAGCCTGAAGAACCCAAGAGGAGGTTTTTAAAGAGGAGGCAGGAGAGCCGGGATCAAGTAGCCTTTTCTTGATCCCTCCTCCAAGAAACTCAAAGTCAAACTAACTTCAGCTCCAAGTCACTGACTGAAAGATTATGTGGAGGACTTGGTCAACCGAGTTTACATGACAACACATATCTGTCAATCTATTTTTTTTTTTAATTTTAAATCTGTTGAAAAAAAATGCTGCTTGAAAATATGCATAGTACAAAACTTTTTAGGGTTTTTAGAGATTAAACCACGTGCTCTTCTACTTTTAAAATTCACCATAAACTAAGTGTGAGATCACAAATAAAAACCATACAGAATCCACAATGCAAATGCTCTTTGCGCGGTAACAAGATGAAGGAGGGATTTTTATTTTGGTGTTTCTCTCTTTTGAAGCACTTAAAAATGGTGAAATTTTTTATAGTTAGAATTATTTAGAAAGTGAGAAGAAGGAATTATTCGATAGTTTTTTACGTCCTCATAACCACTCTTTCTCATGTTTGAATTTTAGATCGGACTAGCCCATCATGGGCAACCCAACCGGATTCAAAACCTAACAAAATTATTTCCTATTAAAATATTTAAATTGATAGTTTTAAGATGAAAGATAATATTATACTACGGTAGTAATTTTGATATCAATGCTTCAATTCTTTTCATTTTTTTTTATAAAAAATCTCACTATTGGTGAAGATCTTAATACTATTTGTTCTTAATTTTTTTAATTTCGAGCAAAGAGAAATTAAATCCAAGCTCATCAAGAAACCAGATATGCTCTTTCAAAATATTGATTAGTGGTGACTCCAAATATAGCTCTATTTGGTCATCAAAGTATTTATTTTCAAAATTTTATTTGAAATAATTATAATACAAGGAGACTCCCTTGGCTAATTATATTCGGATGAGACTCCAGTCCAGAATCCCTTCCCATTATTTTTTTAAAAATAAAAATAATATATTTAAAACGAGAAACTAATTAGCAGCAGCAGCAGCAGAAAAATATGCGGCCGCCCGTTCCCTTCCGGCGAATAGCTTTGGAAAAAAAAAAAAGAAAAAAAAAGGGAAAAAAAGACAAAGGTAAAAAGAAAAAGAAGAGCGGAACGCCAGAGATAACCGGAGGAGATATCCGCTACCTCGGGCTCTTCTCGAGTACCGTCACCGCCTTCCCGGAATATGCCGCCGGTCTGATTGCCCCCCCACGGGCCACCGCAGCGATGGCTGCCCGCATCGGCCTCGACCGGCGCCCCCTCTTCCCTCTCTCCCACCACTTCCCCTCCCCCTCCCCCTCCCCCTCCCCCAAATCCCTCGCCCTCGCCCTCGCCCTCCCCCGCCCCGTTCCCCCCCTCCCCCTCCGCCTCCGCCTCCGCCTCCACCTCGTCCTCCGCCGCTCCCGCTGCCCACCATTCCACTTAACCGCCGCCTTCGCCCCCTCAGCCGCCGCCGATGGCCCCGCCGACCAAGAAGTCCACCTAAAGGTGCCTCCTCCCCCTCCTCCGAAAACCAGCATCTTTTTTTTTTTTTTAATCCTTTTGGTCTTGATTCGATCGGAGAATGATGTAGGATGTGGAGTCGGCGGTGGTCATCGATCAGCAGCGGCAGAATCAGGTGAGCCAGCTGAGGAAGAGGGTGACTTTTGGGCTGGGGATCGGATTGGGCGCCGGAGGCATCGTCGTGGCTGGGGGATGGCTGTTCACTGTGGCGGTGGCGGCCGCGGTGTTTGCCGGCGCCCGGGAGTACTTTGGGTTGGTCAGGAGTCGGGGGATTGCCGCCGGGATGACGCCGCCTCCCCGATACCTGTCGAGGGTTTGCTTAGTTATCTGTGCTCTCATGCCCATACTGACGCTGTAAGTTTCTTTGTTTAAAATTTTGTAAAGCTTTTGTTTGCAAGGTATGACAGCAGCAGTCGGAGGAATTCGACTGAGTAAACAGATCTATATTACAACTACCTAATATACAACAATTAGGAACATTAAGTTTTTTATAAGGTAGAAGTTAGATATATAAAATGCATGCATGCCATTGAATGGGAAGACATAAAGTTTCCAAATAATCTAACAATTTAATTTAAGACATGCTAATTGATAAAACACTCAAGCAACCATTTTGACCTTGCCATTCATTTGGTGAAACTAAATGTTCATTCCATATAGAATGAAGCATTTGGCGACAACACTTTTTATAGACCATGCTCGTATAACAATTGCAGTTAGAACACCTAATAACAGTTGCAAACATGCCCCATTTCAAATTATTCTAATATTCATTATTCTTTAAAGTTAATATAATTTCCAATATTGTTTTCTTGTCCCATATTTGTCTTGTTTTTGCTTTTTTTCTTATAATTAATTCCTTTTTTCTCCATATTTATTGCCTAGACATTAATTTTCTGATTTTTTTTTTGATTTTTCTTGAAAGTCATTTGGAGTGAAACAAAACAAAATGCTAGAATGGTTTAACCTAATATGTGCACAGCATGTTAGAAAACAGTTATTATAAACCATGCAAAAGAGACTTCAGATGCATGCGCACCAATGATTTGTGTTAGAATATCCATGAGATAAGGATGGGCGTCAAAGATAGAGTGTTGGTTGCACAATGTGTCCATAGAATGGTCGAATCCTAAATTTGCACTCTGTGAAAAGATTAATGTTGTATGCTAGACTAATTCATTGGAGGAAATGACCTATGTCCTAGAAATTATGCATAAAATGACCTGCTGCTTGTTCAAGAATTTGCGGTCTAGCTGGGTTTCAAAGATGATATGCTTTAGCATGCTTCTGCCTACTCTATTTTATATTACAATATGTTCCCCCTCACATGCTGAAAACATCAAGTGGAAAAATATTTCTCAACCACAACTAAGTGAGAATAACTATTGGTTGACAATGCTTTAACTAGAAACTGGTACATGATGGATTGTGGTCCCCTTGGCCATGGAAATGTTTTGGGTTGCATGAATTGATAATTACCCTTCTGCTTTTGTTTATGTACTTGCCCCCTTATTCATCTAAAACAGTATATGAAGGGAGAGAATCAAGAGAGACATTTATTAAAGAAGAGCATGTAGAGGCAGGCGTCATGACCTCATGTGCAATTGCCAGCCGCACTGAGTTGTTTGCTTTATTTAGCATATTTTACCTAGTGATCTTCATGACTTTGGCTGATTTTATTCTGTCTCATAGCTTATTGCATCTCTCCAGGATTGTCTGTCTGATGCTTTCTTATGAATGGCCAGGTATTTTGGTCACATGGATGTGTCTGTAACTTCATCAGCTTTTGTTGTTGCAATGGCGTTGATTTTACAGAGAGGAAATCCCCGTTTCGCCCAACTAAGTAGTGCAGTGTTTGGGCTGTTCTACTGTGGCTATCTTCCCTGTTTCTGGGTTAAACTTCGTTGTGGTTTGTCTGCTCCTGCGCTAAACACCAGTATGTTATCACATTTTTCCTCTAATCAAGTATTCTATCAGGTGACTGCATGCAATAAATTAGAATAACTTGTCTAATACCCTGTTCGTTGGACATGGCATATCTGAATAACCACTGGATCCTTACCTACAAAATAGGAAAAAAATACATGCAATGAATTAGATGGAGAAGATCTTACATTTGCTTGTTAATAGCTATTGGTCAAGTATTTATCCGACAATTCACTATTGTCCATGTGAGCTGCTCTAGTTAAACATGTGCATGTCTCGGGCATTGTTGTTTAATGTGCCTGTATCAGGTTGCACTGTGTCAGGTGAGAATCGGGGAGTAATTGTTGGACTAGATGCAATGTCCCACTAGGACATGAAGTGATCCATAGATAAAACCAGTTTATGGATATGAGTCTACCTCCCAATTGGTTGCAAGTATGCAATGCATTTAGAAGTTAAAAGGAATATTATGGGCATCATATTGGACATGTTTGCGCTATCATTTGTATGCAAAATATCAGAACTTCACACCAACTCTAGTAGCCCCTTAAAACTTAAGGTGGACCCCGAACCAAAAGTCTATCATGAGAAAGACTAGCTGGCAATGGGGTACATTGCTCTCCTATCCATGAGTGTGTGTTTTCGTGTCAAACTTTGACTAATTGGACTTTGGTCCATTCTCAGCTTATTGACAAGGTTACTTGTGAACATATGGTTGTGGGGTTAAACATTGTTGTGACTTATGCAAAGGTGTTTTTATACATTTTTGAACTGCCAGATGCTACCTTTTTCATTCTAATTCTCATTATGTAATGTTATTAAGTTATAGTGATACCATCTTTGTCACACTCTATTAAAGCATTGAAAGATCTACTCTTTCAGAATTTGGAAATTTCTGGCCAGTTCTTCTTGGTGGGCAAGCTCATTGGACAGTTGGACTTGTTGCAACCTTGATTTCTATTAGCAGCATTATTGCGGCAGACACATTTGCTTTTCTAGGTGGAAGGGTAAACTTTTGAATTTTGTGATGTTATAGTCTCCCTATATATGTATGTATGTATGTATGTAAGTTTGTACTGTCAAGCATTTGATATCTCGATTACAGTGCAGTATATCTTGCCATTAGTTTGTCCCCCTGCACTTTCCATTTTTAGTCCTAGTAACTATGATTGCTGTGGTACGTGATGTAAGCAGGTAATGCACTAAAAAAATAGTATTCTAGAAATTGTATTCAAACTAGTTTTCAATTTATATTAAGATTTTGATTGGTGAAAGAATGTGGAGATCAAATGTTGTAGTGACTAGCAATCTGCTGTCTCAAAACACCTTGAGCTGATGGATAGCAGATTATCCTCTTGACAGATATGAAGTAATGTCATTTCTATAGTTTGCTAAAGTCATCCTAATGCTTTTGTTTTGCTTTTTCAATAAATTGACATCACTATCCATAGATGTTTCAAATAAATTGTAAATATGACTCTTATTTGTTAAAAATAGTTGCATGAGAATTATTTCATAAGTATGATCGCTCAAACCTTGTGAATTTATTTCAGAATCTAATATCTCAGACTACCTTATGGTAATTATATTTATGAAGAATTGTAATCTGAAGAAAAATTACAAAAGTAACTGGGACATATTTAAGGACATTCTGATTTGACAAGCCCTTGTTTCTTGAACCTTGAGCATTAAAGTCAATCCAAGCATGCCTTGCATCACAGTCATAACCAAAACCAAGAAACCAATGATCATATCTTAGCCTTTGCCACTTGTTTAGCAGCTTGTGCATTATGTTATCATGTTTGCATGTCACATGCCTGTATGTCAATTCTGGTGCCAAATTTGCAAGAATAATCTTGGAAGCTGTCCTGTTTATCTTGTAGGCATTTGGTCGTACACCACTTACTAATATAAGTCCAAAGAAGACTTTGGAAGGAGCATTAGCTGGACTAAGTGGCTGTGTAATCATTGCAGTACTGCTATCGAAGATTTTATGCTGGCCTACTTCCTTAATAAGGTGCTCATGAAGACATAATTTTTCATTTTTTAATATATATTGGGGTATGATTTTGTTCTATTCTTTTAGTTGTTCACCAAGGATCTTTGCTTATTTGTTGTGGAAAAACCCTTCATTTCCATCAGAAATTTACTGCTGGTCTGATTTGGGCAGATTGTGTGATGTCGTATTCATATTTCAAGTGATCCGCCATTTCAAATCATTTTAATTTTAAAATTGTGATTTTCTCATTATTGCTGGCTACCGGTGTTGCATGGGCATGGATATGAGAATTGGATTTCGACACATATCCAAGTGTCCAACTCAGCAAAAGGGAAAAAAGAGATAAGGGGATGCATAGAATAACATATACATTTAATTAAATTATATATTTGTGCCTTTAAACTTTATCTTTTTAAACATGAAAAAGAAAATATTAAGATCTTCCAATACACATGTTTCTCACTCAAACTTCCCAAGTAACTTAAGGATATTAACAAAATAATATTTTGCAAAGTTGTTTCAATACCTACCTTGTAGAGGAACAACTATTCACTCCTATGATCAAAATAGAGGATCAAACTCATTATTGGAAGAGTTTAACTCACTTATATTTGGAAGAGTTCAACTCTCTTCCAATCTTTAAAAGTAGCTGCCAAAGAAGTTCATAAGTATTATAGTATCCATTATGCATCCGATAGGACCGATACAGATTTTCTAAGCTAGATGCAAGTGTCTGAATAACACCACCGGCTACTTCAATTATGCATTCTTTTGTTTTGTTATGATACAGTTGGAATTTCATATATTGTCGACATATTATTTATCAACATTGCTTGATTGTTGCCTTGGCATCAGTGCTTCTGCTTTTGGAATTCTGAACTTCATGGGATCTCTGTTTGGGGACCTTGTTGAGTCTATGATTAAACGTGATGCTGGTGTTAAAGATTCTGGATCACTCATACCTGGACATGGTAATTTTTTTTGTTAATATGCTTTTTATATATGCAGAACAGTTTTGTAACTTGAGCAACTCAAGCATCCAGTAGTACTAGTGACACATCATTTGATAGCATTTTTCATAGCCATAATGACAAGCCCTGGGCATATGTGGATTTCTTTTCATCTTTATGATTTTTGTTGGTCTAGGTTATATAAAAAAGTGAGTTCGAAAAAATCAGACAGATAGATTATTATGGATGGAAAGTTTTAACTATTTCTTCAAAGCAATAGATATTTTCACTTACATTCATATCGTATGCATGCATGTGTAGGAGACTACGAGACAAATTATGATCAGTTCTAATTTAATCATATCATCTTTGAGTTTATATGAACATTTTACTTAGGGTAATTCAGGATACATTAACTTTGGTTATCATTTGTTGATTGGGTGAAACATATGTGATGAACTGTGAGTGATAGAGATGAGCTGTAACTTCCATTGATTCTCGAACAGGATGTGTATACTTGTCTAGGATTCTATCCTAGAAGCTTCTCAATGGTACCTAAATTCTGGATATCTTTTTTTTATTATTTTTTAATCATAAATGTCCCAGAGGCCTTTAAAGAATTACCAGTGATCATGGAGTCTGTAAATAGTCAGTTAAAAACACACATATTTAAAGGCTTTATTTCCTTTTATGCTTCTTAAAGCAAGAGGTTAGAGAAAAAGTAATTTCAAAATTAAAATAAAAAAATCTAAAAATGAGATTTTAAAGTTCTCAAATGGAAGACAAATGATTGTTGAAGATGAGCTGCTTAGGCCAAAGGTGGATGCTATGCCTGTAAGGCTCAGATGTAGGGGCATTCAGATCGCTGTTGGAACCAAACGACGCACTCGGATATTGAAACTGCAAGCCGTAAACATATCCTGGGACATCAGCTAGCTGCTAGAAGTGCGATCGGATCATATCAAGCTTTGTATGCAATTAATGGTCAAGATTCACTCCACCAAAATCATAAAATCATTTCTTTCATTTTATCTAGCTGTTATTTAGAAAGTTCTAGATGCAGCAGAATTTTAGGTTAATTAGGAGTTCTTTTTGGAGTCAAAACTTTGTTGCAAGTCCCTAGGTTCATAATTGATAGGTTTAGAGTCCTTTTCAAATCTAGAAATTGTAAATCATGTACTTCTCAACTGTTTGGTTGTCAATCCAATTTGGAAGAAGTTCAGGGACATTCTTAAGATTAGAGGAAGGGCTAGCACTCCATCACCCCCTTAGGACCAAGTGGAGATCAAAGAGAATTAACGAGGATTACTGTTCAGTTACTTCAGTATAGGATATTCTTGTGATGGTTATTTGTTGGAGCATGTGGAAAGAGTGGAACTCTAGGGTTTTCTCAAGCAAGCATGTGGATGAGGAGTAGCTATCACATAACATCAAGGATTTATTTGTCTTGGTTAATATGTTGTAAACCCAGTATAGTCTCTCAGGTCAAAGTTGCACTTGATCAGATTTGCAAGGTAAGATTTTTATGGCCTTTCTTTGTAAGTATTTCTTTTAATAAATTACGTCGGGACATGCCTCCCCTTTCAATTAAAAAGAAAGAATTATCAAAACACCCCTTTAATTTAAGCAGTTTCTCTTATTAACCCTCATGTTCTAAAAATTTCAATTTGATCCCTTAAGTTCATTAAGTGATGCAGTGTGGTCCCATAGTCCATCTCCGTTTACCTAATCATACGGGATTGCATCATGTGATGGTCCATGAGACATTTAGAACTGAAATACCGTTGACTTAGCAGCGAAGTTTATTCTCGACTGGTTGAGTTTGGGGGGGGGGGGGGAAGATGGTGGTGCAGGTGAGGATATCGCTCCATGGCTTTGGCCTTCATTGTGGGGAGGCAGCCTTGATGAGGTGGAAGGGCCCATGAGGTTGACGTTCATCATGAAGTGGACCTCCTCCAGCTCCTCAGGAACACCCATGCCCTGGCTGCAGACGAGCACGTTGATGGGTTCGGCCTTCTTGAGCATGCAAGCTACGACGATGGGGTCACGGATGTTGGTGTCGATGTAGTGGCGAGACAGATGGAGGCATGAGATCCTAGAGGTGAAGGGGGTTACGAGCAAGGATGGAGACTTGGGTGCTTTCGATGACAATGTCGTGGCGGGTAAGGGCAGGGCTAATGCCACTGGACCCACTAGTGATTGCCAGGAAGAGGATGTGTGGGCCCTTGATGGGGATCTAGATGGGTTAAGGCCAAACGATGATGGCCACGAAGAGGACGGAGAATTAGACAATGAGAAGGAAGAAGGGGGAAGCCACGGATCGCTCAATCGATCAAAGAAGAGGTGACCTCTTCTACCCCATCAGCCCAAGTCTTCTGCCCCTCACCATCAGCCCTAGGTCTATCATCGCCATCGACAGTAACCTCTTCTACTCGGACATCAAGTAGTGAAGCCTGAGCAGCAATAAAAATGTGGAGCTCTTCCCCTAAGAGGTTAGCTAGGGGTTCAATAGGCGCCATTGCAGGAGTTGCTTCGTTTAACCGACCTTAGCCTTGATGCCGACCTTGCTCGGGCCTAATTCAGATAGATGCTTTGCCTCTACTTCTCCAGGGGCCACTACAACAATGATAGTGCTTCTTGGTTCCTCCATGGGCTTCCTGACACCACTATTGCTATAACGGTGGTTGTCGGAAGTAAAACTGTGGTGGAGCAACAATGCCAAGAGTTGCTGCCGAGGTCTAAAATCTAGAGGCTAGGCAACATTTTTTAACTCATGGCCTCCACCTTCCTCCATGCCCCCACTAGCTTTGTGTCATTATGCTCATGGCCTCTTCATCCTTGCTCACAACCCCTTCGACCTCTAGGATGGAGAGAGGTAGATGGCAATGGTAGGGAGAGGAGACAGAGAGCATGAAGGAAGATGGAGATAGGGTGTCTTATCCTGATTAGAAATTCTGAAATAATGGTGAGGGCAATTATGTCCTTTTAGCGCCTTAATGATAGTGGGTGTTAGGTGGGGCTCAGGACCATATTGCCTCACTTAATGAATTGAAGGGATCTAATTAAAATTTTTTAAATGTAAGAGGTGGTAAGTGAAACTGGTCTTAAGTTGAGCGGTTGTTTGATTATTTTTTCAAAAAAATCATCCTAAATCCCTCTACTAAGGACCCATATCTCCAACGTTACCTACATAGTTGGCATTGCTTAAGAAAATGATAAGTTTCAAACCTTGATAATGGAAAGTTAACTTCCTAACTAGCTTAAAGATTTTAAGAAAATGACTATTTATAAAATTATTTTAAGATGTACATTCTTAATTAATCTCCAAAAAGAATAAAGCCTTGCTCTAGGCATTATTATAGCGATCAAACTTATTGTTGGAGTTAACTATCTGTACAATTTCAGAATACTAAAATTAATATTTTTTTGATATGTATCCAAGTGTCTGGCGTAGGGCTTAAATCGGATTAGATACTAGCATATCTATATCCATATTTGTTTTATTTGACGAATACAGATGTGGATACGGATGTTAGTCGAATGCAAAAATTCATATCCATATTTGTTTTAAATGGATACAGATACAAATTGGATATCAAATATATGGATATAAATACGGATATAATTCGGATAATTAAACTTTATGACTATAGAATCAAAGATATTACTAAGTGCATGATAAATCAAGTAAATAACATGTTAATGTGGTCATTTATTTTTCTTAAAAGTTCATAAGTGTCATATAAAATCAAATAGAGTGAAATAGAATCGGATATTTGGATACGGATCAGATAGTTGTCTATCCATATCTATATTCATATTCATTTTTCTTTGATGGATATGAATATTAGTCGGATGCTCAAATTTCTATCCATATTTGGATAGATTTGGATACAAAACGGATCCGGACGGATATTATCCAATCTACTTTCACCCCTAGTCTGGCGCATATTCGACATGGATCGAGCAGCTTGATGTGAATATCCAGGTAATACATGCACAAATGGATGTATTGTTGTAACATGAAGCCAATCCAATTTTTTGTGAATGAGGATTTTGATAATTATTTTGTACATATTCCCACTTATGGTGGTTGGTGTGCAACAGGAGTTGGAGATTAAGGATTTGATCTTGGCACACAGACAAAACAAGAATTTGATGGTGGTAGATGCATATTTGTGAGGTGATATTGAGGATTTGGTGGTGGATTTTGGTAGAGTTTTTTTAGAAAATCCAAAATTTTTCATTCTTTTTCCATTATTAGTTTCTTTTCAACTTTTTGGCTAATTTGCTCGGGAACATCTTCGTGCTAGGCATGTTTTCTGCACTTTATTTCTAGGTTGGCAGCATCGGTACTGTGACCTGTGTCAGCTAGGTACTGGAATAGTATAGTACTGTATCAACATATGGTATGATGGACTATGCTAGTTAGGTACTGGCACCGCTTGGAGCTCCTTGCTCAACCCCTCTCCTTTCTTTGGCAACCTTGCCCAATTGAAGGTTCTCGTATGTCCTTTTTAGCGCCTTGCTAGTAGTTGGTAGAGAGAGGGGCCGCACTGGGGGGGTGGTGGTGGGGGTGCGGGTGGGGCACTATCAAGAAGGCAGTGGAGGGCTTGGAAGTCGTCTAAGGCGAGGGTAACAATGTTGGGGCGGATGTAGGCGATGGTGGTGGATGGGAGCTTTGTGGGTTGGTGCCGATGCTAAGATGGTTGAGGGCCTGGTAGGTCCTTTCGATGGTGATATTTCCATCACCTATTATGGCTGTAGGGGTTAAAGAAGTTGCAAAGGATAACTAGGGTTGGGTGTTGTTCAAGGCGACTGGTGGGGGCAGCATGGTTGCCATCGAGACTCCATCAATGGAAACGTAGAGAGCGAATTGTTAGGGTTTGGATGGGGGAATAGAATACACAGGACAGGAAAAGTTCAACTTGATTTGGCCTTGGGACTGAATCGGGAGGCTATGTTGTCATGGTTCTTAGCCAAGTTGGTAATGTTGTACCACCCTATTTGGGATGGTGTGCTTTATTATGATGTTTTCAGGTCTGATCAGAAAATTCAGACCTTACAAGTAATGCAGTTTGGCCATTGAAGGACTGGTATACACTAACAGTTCTTGGTAATTATTGCAGGATGGTTGGAAATGTTGTTTGATTGGATTAAGGGGTTAAATGGGGGATAAGTTATTAAACGAGGAAAGGGTAAGGACAAATCACCTCCTTTTCCTTAGGATAGAGATATTTCACCCTTTCCTGCCAAATAAAATCATTCAGGTTACATGAGTTAATTATCCATTGAACACAACAAACTTACCCTAGCTAAAGCTAAATTTTTCAGTAGGATAAGTAGATTACCCCCACCCCCACCCCCAACCCCCACCACAACACACGCATATTAACTAGTTACATGACCTAACATGTTGTAATATTTGATCAAGAACTCAGTCCTACTTTTACTTGAGGTTCTATTTGGTGTTAATAGCATACTAACTAATATCATGAATATTCTCCCAAAAGTTATACAAGAAAATTATGTGATCCTTCTAAACAACCAAAGTTTATCTATATGATGAGCTAGGTCATGTTCCGTTTATGGTAAGACTATGCAGTAGGACTTACTCCGTGCTTTACATAATTCTGTCAGTTCTATTTGAAGTTATTCTATCTTGGCTGTGAGCCTGGGAAATTCCATGCAAGAAAAGTCATATTTGCCATTATAAAAGTGCTTTTGCACATTGTATATCAATCCTGGGTTGCTTCATTGTCATGTGAATGTTTCCACACAAGACTGAGAGTTGAATTCATACTCCTCAGCCTATGTTTAAGTGAGCTGTGACTTTCTATATAAGGTGCTGCATTAGCGACAATGGTGTGACTGGTTATTGACAAATTTTTGTGCTTTTTATTGTCTTCTATGGTGGATGCTTATTTGATGCCAAATCAAGGGCAGTGTTTAACCAGATGGATTAGATTCTTTATGTAGAAATTGAATTGAGAACTGGAGTCTATTGTGTAAGGGAGGGGCCATGATGATTCAGTTGCTGGGATCAATGTAAACTACCGACAGTTTTGATGAGAAAGAATGCTATTCATTAACCATCATTTCAATGGAAAAGCTACGGGATCACATCTCTATTCTAAATCCTTTTCATCGTCGTTCGTTTTTTCTGTCCTAAGTTGTCCTGCATTTCTGACCATTTACCTACTTCTAGGTAGAGGAGAACTGTAAAGGCAGCAACTGTTTTCATGTCATTTCACAGCTATATGATCAACATTCTAGGAAGAAGGTGATAGTATTCTAACCTTTGGAGTAAGGCATGCAACTATAAAGTGGCTTTGACTTTGTAAGGGGTGCAACATATTTGGGCATAGGAGTGGGAAAGCAAGGCTAATAAAAATTTTGAAAGTTGAAGCTCATAGGAAGCATATTAGCATAAACAAATAAAATTTCACATATTTAGTTTTTTCTTCCTTTGGAAAACTAGAATGTGGCACATGTCATACACGTGCTGTTTAATTTTTTTAATAAAAAAATATGAAAATAAATAATAAATGCTAGAAGGATTTGAATCTTTGATCTTGTGGTTAAACATGGGATAGGGAGAGGCTGCTGAGGAAATGCATGGGATGGGAAAAGTGGGATCTAGAAATGTGGCCGATCAGACACACGTCACACACCTCATGCACTGACACTTTAGAAGAGTTGGTGTTAAATAATGGAATATATATGTGATGATCACCGCCCCCTCCCACCGGGAAAAAAAAGAAAAAACAAAGTAAAAGATGTAGCCTCAAAAGGTTGGTGTTGTATATTGAAGTAGAAAGTAGAGGAGCTTGGTTGCAGAGTTGGAAGCATCAGGAACGGGTGCAGATGTGATGACAAAAATTCAAAGGAGGCATGGCCTGAAGCGGAAGTGCTCAGCTAGTATGTTCAAGAGCTAGCTAGTGTTGGTTGGATTAGCTATAAAGTTTTTTCAAAAGCAAAGGACATGAGGAGATAGTCTATCCAAGCTGTGTCACTTCATTTGTTCAAATACTTATATTTGACCATATTACATTTGTTGAGCTACCGTCTTTCCTCAAAATGATTCATTGTGAGGTTGTTTCAGCTCCTTTTTTACTTCTTTATTGTGATAGAATAACCTCATTCAGGACGTACATGCTTGATGGTTTTTCTGCAAGGAGTATATTGAGATAGCCATATAGGATCTCCATTTAAGTGGTAGATTCTACTTACATAAGAGGCTGCAAATCAAGGTTTCCTTTTTCAGCTCTGAGGGTGAGTTGGGAAGCTTGTCAATCTCATTCTGCCCATGTTAACCTCTTGGCATTTGAAACAGTTTGGTGAAAGTTGGGTGCTACTAACTGGATAATTATTATGCGTCTGCATTTTCTCTAAATGGAACAACATATGCACTATGTTTTCACAGTTCTTCAAAATATGTCAAATATTCTTTATGTCAATTGGTTCCAAATGTGCAGGAGGCATACTGGATAGAGTGGACAGCTATGTGTTCACAGGTGCACTATGTTACTCCTTTGTGAAGATTGCCCTACCACTCTTTGGTGTTTGATTTTCATCAAAATCAATTTGTGGGGAGAGTTCAAACGTTCTGCTTGCCCTCTACTTGGAACCGGAACCTGAATCTAACAAATTGACAAAATAGAATAGAGGAAAAGAAGTCTGGGATATGTTGGTGGTGATTGTGAAGAAATCCTTCAATTGGTGGTGTACTGTTTCTGATTCTTTTGAAGGTGAAGGACATGTCAATACCTCAGGAAATCTAGATGAGGTAGTCGCGTCATAGAAATTCTTGGTATCGATCGGAATCTGATATTTGTGCAACAATGCTTTCCAACTTCACTGATTAAAGTGTGAGGCCAGAGACAATGTACATAATTTGGTATTTGAAATTTTTTCCCCTGAAATTGTTATACTTGAAGACTTTTTAATGTAGTGAAGGCCATCTGATAAGAACAGCGAGTGTAGCATCACGAGAGTTACTTTGTTCTATCTGTATACCTATTCTTTTGACTTTGCAATGATATATTTTCATCAAAAAAAGGACTTTGCAATGATATGCTGCAGGGGCCCAAAATGTTTCCTTGATATCCTTCGTTCTTCTTGTGTGTGCATGGGGGCGTGTAACCATTCAGCTCCAAGTCCTATTTACTTGTTTCCTATGATGATCAGTAGATGCACCCAGGGTCATGAACTCTGGGTAAGGTATTATGCTTTTTCAGTCTAGTGCTGCTTTTTCTAATTTTCGCTGGTGAAGCTTCTGCAACCATAGTCACAAACCCTAAAGTCCTACATCACCAAGTTTTGAGAGTATTCTGTGAGCTTTCCTAAGAACATACCACTCCGGTCAAAAATTACTGATTTTTTACTTTCTGCCTACGTTCTTTCCCATTCTTTTTACAATTGAGGATAATTTTGTCAGGTTCTTATTCTCTTCGATGGAAAGTGATACGAGGAGAAGCATTTCTAAATTCTTGGATATGCTCCACTGTAAGGTGACAAATCAGTTGGTTTACGGTCAAAGGGTTCCATGCCAGTGATGCTGTGAATTATTGGATAAGAGTCTTCTGAGGAAAGGATAATGAAAAGCGTCATTATTCTTTCTTTTTCTGATGCTTCACGACACTTCTTTTCCATGTTCAAGTGGGTTAGAAAGATTATTTAGTTTGGATAAACAAATAGCGAAGAAGGTAGTGAAAGATTAAGGAGACATGACAGAACAGAATATGATGACAGGATGTCCTGTTTGTAAGCTGTCTGGTCTTGGTTGAAGACCTCACAAGTTTGTGCATGGTTGACTTCTCTTTTATTTCAGCCTGTGCCTTGGATGACACTAGAAGACTTTAATTATACAGAGGGCAGTTGACTTGCACAGGGACATGAAATTGAAGTAGTTGGCATAGTTGTAAAGAATTGATTGTACTGCAAATCTCAGAGGACATTTTTTTTTGAATTCTTCAGTATGTCTTGCCATGGCTAATGTATTATTGCCTTAAATTTTTTTTCTAAATGATCATAATACCTTCCAGATGGTCTTAGAGCAGACTTTTAAGGACTATGGAAGGTAAACTCAGGTGTGGAAGAAGTATGGCTTATGTGAAGGACATCCAGTAGAAAAGCTCATTTGGGTGTGAAGTTCTCTCATGCAAGGGCACATTTTGAACCACACCCAACTTTTTCTTCTGCAGGTACTGTTGGCATCTCATTATGCCCAACACAACGATGGATGGCAAGTGTGGCTCATGAGGTCCTACTACACTGTTTCATTATAATGGTGAGGGTATTAGCCTTTCACATTGGGCATCTCACTGAATAACTAAAAAACATGAATACAACCTTTGCATGGAGCTTGAATCACAATTACCTGACCATGATTCATCTACATTCAGGTTTATTGAATGCCCGCAGTTGATCGCAGCTAGTATATCTGGACCTACCTAGATCTACTGCCAATCTTAGTAGATCGATTTAAGGGTGAAGTGACTTTAATAAGGTCAGATTTCGAGCTTATTGATGGGGGCTCAACTGGCTCAGACAGGCTTTTGCATCTGCCGGAATCCAATTCAAACCACCCAAGCCACACAGTTAGATCATACATGAATTACCTTTCAAGGAGAATCATCAAGCATAGCGACCACATCATTAATAACAATTGGCTCCTTAATTCTACTTTCCATAAACAAGGAACCTGTTTTTTTATCAACTCTAATATTTCTATTTAAGCTACTTTCTATATTTTAAAATCCTTTTTAACTCATCCTGCATGGTTGGGGTATTTTGCTTGTTACCAATTAAATAGTTACAAGAAGTCTGCAAATCTGTTAATAGATATGTCCCTTGGTTGATTTCAAAAGGAGAAAGCAACTTCGAGAAATTCTATGATGAAAATATGGTTGTAGCAATTTCAAAAACGGAAGCATCTTCGAGAAATTCTATGATGACAATATGGTAGTAGTTATCTAGAGCACGGACCCCATATGTGATGCGGTTTGCATCGTAGGGTACTGTGCAGCACTCGATGACCGCCATATAATAAGATAGCCATATATCATCATCACTCTGCGGTGCAAAGAGCGCACTATAGGGACCTGGGTCTAGTTATATCTTTTTCTAGATTTTGTACATTCTGAAAGAGATATAGCAACTCTTTCGGTATCATTTCTCGGCTCTATCTTACAAAGAGAGGCCCCTTTGCTCTAAATCCAGCCTCCCATAAAAAAGAAAAGAAAAAAGAAAAAGCATGAAGAGGACTTGGGACTAAAATGGGAGCACACAAGGGCCACCCAACATGACAACCGAAAGTGCTGTGAAAGCTCCACGTGGGATTCTCTCCATGGATGGCTCCTAATCCCATTGTCGGCACTGAATGATGGGAGTTTGAAGCATTTGACTTCGAAGCGACAATGAACATGGCCACATAGAGGAGACAAAGGACCAAACACCCAATCCAACTAATGTAAGAAACTATAGAGAAGATAAAAGAAAAGACCTAGGAAAGTGGCGATAGTGCATCTGTGCATGTTAGGGTTAGCCCAACCTTTTCTTTAATCAATTAAAAAAAAATGGAGACATGTTATAGAGGGCAAGAAAAGAAGAAAACCCCTAACATTTGGGCCACTCCATTAATATACCACAATTTGTAGCCGTGGTTGCCCCTTGGAAGGCAATTTTGGCAAGAAATTTTGACATTTATTTTGCAAAAAAAAAAAACTTGGAAAAATATAAAAATTTATAACATATGATTTTTTCCATGAATTTCAAGATCGATTTAATCAATACTATTATCGCATAATATTAACATTTTGACTTCCACATAATAGCCCTGACGGGACAAATAAATATTATAAATTTCAATTAGGAATGTTGAAATAGGCTTGCATGCTTCCCATAAATATAAGTTCGCATTGGTAAAATATAAGTTCCATGAAAATATCACAGGTATAACTAAAAATTAGTTTATACACTTAGAATTACGCTCGAGAAAAACCAAACAACAGTAGGCTTCCTCAGCTGATATAAATAGAATTTTCTCATATAAGAAGAATGGATCTCATCAAATGTAACGCAAGTCTTAAAAACTTACTTTTTGACAATTTTTCTTTCTTCAATTGCATTTGGTTGAAGATATTGAAGGACCATTAAGGTGAGAGTGGAGAACAGTCTTGAAGGTGAAGGACAGGGGAACAACATATAAGGGGAGGTCCCCATGCCTTGTTTCTTTTTGACACACACAAGTGCAGCCTTGTGATTACGGGTTAAGAGAGGAGAATGTGTGGAGAGGAGAGAAAGCGTTGGTTCTACGCGGAGAAATAAAAGCTTATATCGCATGCTACGTATTCAGTCATAGTTTGAATCAATGGTGAAAGAGAAGCAAAGAAGATTGTGGTGGCAAAGCATCTAAAAAGGAGTTGGCAAAAGGGCTCTTTGCAATGACAGCCCCAACCCAACCCAACCTTCTCTTTTCCCTCCTTAGCTTATCTCATCTGATCTGATCTCTTCTCGGCCCTTGGGTTGTGTTCCACTGGATTGGATCTGATTCACTGTCAAGAAGATCAAGATCATGAGTGACCCTGACCAACAAAAAGTTGGTGGACAATTCCCATCATCGCCGTCCATTCAGGTGATTGTCTCAGTCACCTTGTGGCCAATTTGGTGGGCCTTGGATCACCAATCATTTGTTCGAGGGGGCCACGAGAGTTACTTGATCAATTTGGTGTTCTATCATTGGATTAATTATGTCGTTGATTTTGTAGTGCGTCGGTCAAGGACTGATGTGGCAAATCTTGCATTGGAGAGAAATTTCAAACATGAATTCGAGTTCTTTGAGATGAATTGGAGCAATGAGCAGTAGAATAGATTCACAAGTTTAACATCAAACGAATAATTGATAGTGATGAAGGATAAAAACAACGGGTTTTTTTTTTTCACTTCCTTTTTTTTCTTCTCCTTTGGCGCGCCAACGAGCTAAGCTAAACATTGTTGGCTAAGTATAAGCCATTGATGGTATTTTGATGAACAAAATGCTGAAAGTAATTTATGAAGGCTGTGTTGTTTGAGAATTGAGACAAGCCTCTAACAATTATTTCGATAGTGCTGATTTGTGGAAGATGCAAGAAAAACAGACAAAAGGCAAGACCCTACCAAAATTATTCACAATTGTTCTAAAGGAGTGCATGGATTAGTAGAATGGCTTGCAGGATGTGATCAGAATACTCACAATGTAATGGCACTTGCAGATCATATGAATATACTTGTAGCTATCTAAAATTAGTGAGAGAGGGGTAAATTTTTCCTTCTGATGCAATGCAAATTGAAAAATTATGTTCAATTGATGAGCATTAAAGGAATTGAAGTAGAATAAAATTTGATCCCTAAAACATACATACCTGCAGAGCTTCAGATTCAATGCATGGCATTTGCGTCATTCCGAACTAGCAGCCTACTGTCACATCTATTCCTGACATCCAATAGAAACCTATTGTATATTGAGATCACCATGTTCAAGGGTGTCATAATTTCAGCTAAATTTGATACCTCAGTTGCACCAACTAGTTGCCATGGTAAAATTAGTCCTCAGATCTACCAATATATTTGAATGTGTTAGCTGCTTAGCTCTCCATGAGGAAAAAAAAAAAAAAAACTCAAGTCATTATGGCTCATCAATATTATCTTAGTTTAAACCTTTTGCTCATAAATCTTTATCATGAAAAATTTCTTCCTCTTTAATTTTTTTGGGTTGCATTTCTTTTAACAGTCGTCACACATTTACCAAGACCAAGTTACTTTTGCATGAGATCTTCTTCACCTTTACCTAAAAGAGTCAGCATCTTAACTACCCAAAAAGATAAAAGGAGTCAGCTCCTTGGCCTTGTAGCCATTTCATGTAGCTAGGAAAGAAGCCAAAAAGGCCAGCTGACTCCATTGCACTTGTGGGAGATTGGAACCAAATCTTAGACCCTCAGGAGGCTTCTCAATGACTAAAGCCTTCCCTTAAATGCTCATCTCCCACTATACTTCCTTTATGGGACCAAAAGTTTCTTATGATTAATACTTTTACAAGGGAGGCCCACCTTTAGAGCTTCACTTTATCATCAAAAATTGTCAGATCTCCATGCTAACTATTGGCATCATGAAGACCATCCAACGCCGGTCCAATGGTGGCCAAACCTTAGCCCTATAAGTCTCTCTGTCCCCTCTTTGTTTCTCTTTCTAAGAATCTCTATCCTTTTTTTTTTTAAACTTATGCTGAGGTGACTAAAGGCAAGCATGGTAAGATAGTGAAAGGGACAGCCTTCTATTTCGTGATTCCCATTCAAAAGTTTTCCCAAAAGTTTCTTGTTTGATCGGTATTGGATTCTACTTAAAACTTTGATATGTAAACCTTAGGGTTGAGCCAAGTACAAGTACTTCAATCCCGGACCTCTCTCATTTCTCAGCTTTATGCTTGAGAGCAATCATGACCACCCTTTCTTTGATCCTTCCAAAGAGAATGTGGGCAAGGAAAAACTCCATTTGTTATTGTGATAGTTGCTTAGTTTGAGTTCATGGAATTTTTGAAGGTGACGGCAGTACGTGAAATGGGACAAAGATTTTTTTTCTTCAATAAAAAGAAAAAGAACAAAGTTTAATGAATAACGACAGGTTTTGGCACCAAGAGCATTGGTGTTAATAAATTGGTCATTCATATAGCATGTCATTGATTGCCATCTTTCGAATCAAAAAATTAATAAGATATCATCATGGCCATCGGTGTAAGAAGATTAAAGGTTGACTTTGTTTTGTATGATATGAGGATCATATCAAGCCCTAAATGACAGAAAAATATTTTAGAAATTTTGACTCCATCATGCTAGTAGAGCAGGTCTTGCTTACACCTTGGGGCATTGTGTTGCATGCGTAGCTCGGCTTAATATACTCATAAGCTCATCAGAGAGATAAAATATGGTCTTTTGGAAAGAAGAGAGAGGGAAGGGAACATGACTCTTGTTGTTTTGAGAAATTATCCACAACGCTCAGATTTAAAAACTTCAAGTTGATAGGAAGATACTAGGTTGCCATGCCATCAAAATTTAGACATATATGTTAAATTATGTTAACTTCTTGATGCCTATTCTTTTCTTTATCAAGTGCTTTAGCCAACTCGTGAATTACGAGGGGCCACCTGCAATCTCTAGACCTTGAAATACAATCTACGTGGCCGTGAATGGTGGCTAAATGAAGTGGTAACAAGATAAATTTATTTCGACACAATCAGAAGGCTATTAACGATGCTACTTAACGTAGTGGAGGTAGGAAATGACATGGTTAAGGATATTCGCATAGATATCGTCATGGACATACACATGGCATGATGGATGTGGGCATAGAGGTGGGTAATCTTTTAGGGCATGGCAATGGTTGCGATAACTTGTTCGTATAATAGATCATGTATTTATATGTTTTGAGGTAGAGTTGTTTGCCTACTTAGTTCTACTTACCCCATGATCACGTAAATAATATAATGCAGCTTGCTGAAGAATGGAAGAATATGTTTCTAAGCATATCGATATTTAAAATCATTGATTTTCTAAAAATATTGATATTTTAATGAAAAAATTCATGTTTGGCATATTCTTCTATTTTGTCTCGTATTTTTATTAGGCAGTTCAAATCTTGCTAGTAAAATTCTTAGTAGTTTTATTAAAGATCTATATTTAAATACCATCTTCACCATAGTTTAGAGGTTAAGGATATTTAAAGGCATTACATTAAAAAAAAAAGAAAATACAATTGTCTGCAAATTTTCTATACACACAAATGCATCCACCAATATGCCCCCCCATGCATTTGAGTTATACTTTTTATCAGCCAATATGTTGAGCAACTTACTTCACATGGGGGACAAAAAGAAGTCTTATACACTCATGATATCATTAGTTGATATTCTCATCATTTATCGACAAATTCATTGGACAACCATCGCAACCAAAAATTAATATGCTTACCAATAGTGCATGTGATAATATGCTGCCTTCTCATTGACACCGCACTAGTTATTTGCTCATCGGAATGCTTGCCAACACACTTGGCAAAGCTTAGGCAAAGAAAAACTTTTTAGGGTTGTTTTAATCTGGCAAGAAAATGAAGTTTGTTTCGAAGACCTTCTTTGCCTCACATCTCATTGAAAAGCATAATTTGTTTTGTAAACTTGACTCTTCTATAAAAGTCACTTGATATTTGTAAAATTAGCTCCATTAAATTGAAAGAGAGCCCTTTACTCACTATTTTTTCCTAACTCCTAAGAACATTCTGAGCCTTTTGTATAAAAGGATGGTTTCTTCTTCCATCACCAAATAAGTCTCTCCTCTTCACTTTGAGAGCCACTCCATATTTCTTTTCCCTATGTGTATATACCCACAAACTCCTTGGTATGGGCCCCATGCATCTCTGCCCCTTTCATCTCCACCTCCATGTACTATATAGTTTCTGAAAAAATACTAACCAACTCAAAGGATATGTGCCCCTCTTCCTTCTTATATTTATGCATTCTTTTAACTTACAAATAAATATCTTCATCCGAACTCTAAATCAAAGAAAGGAAGAATCACATTATATTAAATCTGAAGTATATTCATCAAAATAACTCCAAACAAATTGATCGTCGATATCACACAAAGAGAAGAGCACTTATTTAAAACCTTAAGTCTTCCATAACAAGTCAAAGATCATGACACCTTCAGGGATTGTATTGGTGGAAACCTTCATAAAAAAAGACCTCCTCCATCAAGAGTTAATTTCCTTTATAAAAGCCCTTTTCCTATGTATAATCTTTGTGAGCCCATAGCAAAGTCGTTGTAATCCTTGAAGGAATCACTAAGAAAAGCTTCACCAGTAGCAAAATCTAGCACAGCTACATCTAGATGAGCCAACTTCAGCAAGAACGCCCTAAAATTAGCTTTAGGCCCCACATATGGTCCACTTTATCAAAGAGTGGATCCAATTGGCTCTCTTTTGGCACTCAATTGTCCCCCCTTGGACCCACATAATCTTTTGCGTTGAAGAGTGTGAGCCATCCAAGTTCCTTGCTGCATTCAAAATGCCCCTCATGTTAACTATTAATATTCCCCAAAGCACTGTCTAATGGTCCTAATGGGAACCATCATAACAAGAGTATACCCCTCAAGCCACCTGAACGAGTCAATTGTCTCTGTAATTATCTTTGCAAGCGAATCAAACTCACCTCACTACTTGGCCAATCCCTAAAACATGGCATGAGCTTAGCTCAAGCTATCCACTCAGCAAATTAGCCCAAGTTGGTCACAAATAGCTCAGTTTATTTACAGCCAAACTTAATACAGATTCTTATAGTATCTGTTATCCTCTAAATGGCATCAAGGCATCCTTCCAAATGTTCGCCGTCTCCTGAATGATATCGAAGGAGAGAAGCAAATGTCGGAAGGCACACAGAAGAAAGAGCAAACATTAGAATGCAAGTGTATATGCTGCCATGGAGTCTGATAAGGTGTATCTTTTTATTATTCTCATATTCAATACAATTGCTAAACCATCTAAGATCTCTTCTTAATTTGCCATTATATCTCGAACTTTTACGCTTTTAGGGTAAGGAATCTTTAATTCCAGGGTGCCTTCTCTAAATAGCAAGGAACAAATTCCAAGGGATCTTGTGACCCTAGGTTTTTCTTTCTATTTGCCTACAGACCATGCAAGGTATCAGTACTGTTTTATAGGTGATGTTTCATGGAAGCTTGAGGAGGTCCTTGGTTCATCCCTGCTTTCCCAAGAAAATGGTCCCTCCCAGACATTTCATTTAGTATACACCATTTGTATTGAGAGACTCCACCATCATCACTCTCTCCCATCCAATGCTGGCTGTGGTCCCATAATTTCATAAGAGGTGGTCTCAATCCTCCCACCAGAAATGGGGGCTGGTGAATACTCATGCAGTAAATATGAATGCTCCTTCCATTGGATTTTGATAAAAATTATAAAACAATAGCTCATCACAATTGTGTGTATTGGTCCTCTTCTTAAAGCCTAAATAATCCAAGAAGCTCTCAAAAAAATGTGAAGGTGAAGGGAGGAGCTATTATGGTGACCATATGGAGTTGATTAAAGAATGGTTTGAAGTGAAGGCAGGGCCACATTTGTTAATAATAAGGAGGGAGGGTAGGAAAGATTGTAATGGGTGGGATTGGCAATTAAAAGTAAACTAAGTGTTGATTTGTCACATTAAGGGGCATGCTGGCATGGAATTTATCTAGGTACCTATGTATCTTATGATAATAGAAAATTTTAAGACTTCCATTCCACCTGCAACATGGGGTTTCTAGTTTTTTTATAATCTTCTATGCTTTCTTTTTCATTAAAAGACAAACAAGCTTCTGAACCACTGAGAGAAGAAATGCATAAACTACTGGTAGGAGGGGCCATCCAGAGGACACTATATGATGAAAGAAAGAATGAAATATTAAGTCTAACATGTGAGGAGAGACACGGACCATGTGATAGATCAATAGACTGAGCTTCAAAATAAGCCCACCAATCATAAATAATTTAGTGGTCTAGGTGTGGGTCTTTTATAACAAGAGCAAATTTGAATGCCGGATCACAACCCTTATATTGGGATAGGACCATCAGCTGAGGTGCCATGCATCACACGCAACCTTGCTTACTGGAACTCATGGTCGTTCCATCGAAATCTGTTGCATTAATCATTTGGATGATGTGCTCCGGAAAACCTCATTCCTCCACCATATTCAATGTACACCAACACTACAAATATTATAAACTTAAAAAAATAAAACATAAAAGAAAATTACAACAAACACATACATGATACCAATAATGACAGAGAAACCTACCTAAATCACAAGAAGATTTGGTGAATGAAGCATGTATAATAAAGAAAGATTGCTTCGCCTCGGCAGGAAACAATTTGATTTTGATGTAAATTACTATCATACTGAGACATGAAAGAAAGGGACAAATGCTTCACATGAAAGTTCAAAATCTCTGAAAGATTGTAGGACCAACTTTAGCCTGCTGAGTATTATACTTCGAACTTAAACAGACCTAAAATCTTTACTGAAGTGCGAGTAGTTTTTTCCAACAATCCTAATTTATCAAGTTTGTTATCTCCAGAGCCATGGTAACCATGATCCACCTTACAACTTTCATGTTAAACTGTACTAAGAATGAGACACCATCTTTATAAATGACCCGCAGCATTTGAAGCAATTTCTGACAACATATTACCAAAGTGGTTCAGATTTTGATGGACCAAACAAGAAAGAGTAATGCATAGTGTAAAATGCAGGACATCGATTTGTTGACCAAAACAAGACGAAGATTTCAATGGTCAAAAGATTTTATCTCCAGTATCACAAAGAAAAATTTTGCTTGATATGAAAACCACATACAGATGCTTCGGTGCACCTAATATATTGTAAGAGAAATTGCAAGGTAGAAGGAAATAAACATCAGGAGAAGAACATGCCTTAAAAATATCCAAGGAGCTTGTGAATTGGAGGACAGGAAATCACACTAAAGATAGATCGGTATAATAAATGTTTCATCTTGGTCCTTTGCCTGATCACCACCCACTTAATAGTCAAGCATAGCCTTACCCCCGTCATCTAAAGGTTGGTATTAAAAGGTCAGTATTGTCATGTAGCAGATTAGAACCAGCAGAAAATGAAACACAGTCACCAACATCAACAGGCATAAACATGATGAAGCAATCATAACACCAAACAAGAATAGCTTTCTCACACAAACAGCATTTTCAGGCAACTTCTAACTCTTTCAGGACCACAACAGCAGCATTCACTTTGAGAATAATTCTAGACACTTGACACAACAACCAAGTGATAAATTCCGTATGCAGCGACAGCACCATTCCATTCTATGTTGGAATTTTTCAGAAAGATTACTTTTCCTTGAGTTCTTCCAAAGGTTTCTGCTCCGAATAATGGAAGAACATAGACCAAAGGAAATACCATTTTATGCTAACAACATTTCAAATTGTCAGGGCAAGGAATGCTATGATAGTCAACCATAAATTTCATCTGCACCGACTCAGCCTAGTTCATGTGCAAGACATAAGAATCCAAAGTTGCTGATTTCACAGAAGCAGTCTCTGCTAGCAAACTGATAGTACTCAGAACGCAAGGGAGAAAAAAAAGGAAAGAATTATGCATATGTTTTGTTTGCATGGTTGTACAGGCATTCGGATAAACAAGGGAAGAATTATGCAAATCCCAATAACATATATATCTAAACACAAAACCACGTATTATAAAATTAATTTTTTCTTAGTGAAAATAATGGTAAATTTGAGAAATATAGGTGGTCCTTTTCTACCATCAGTATGATTTATATCATGAGCCATCGTGATCGTGGAGTAGATACAGATAATGACACAATGATGTAGTTCTCTGTTTACCTACCAATGTAATGCAACAACTATGATTCTAGATGAAACTGAAATGAGCAGTAGAATCACAAAAGAATGCACAGTGAGCGCAGATTATAGAAAGTTATCCCATGCAGCATCCACAATTTGCAAGTTAATTCAAGTTTTTCTACGATGTTAAACTCCTTGGCCAATTGTTATCCTTCCGGTCAAGTGTACATCCACATTAAGCAGAAGCAAGAACTGCTTCTCAGATACATAACACACCATAAACATTACTACGCAAATAACAAGAAGGTGAAACTAAAACTGTACCAGACCACCCAGTCTGTTGAATTGCATCTAAAACCACATGGCAATCGAGTAAAGAGCAATTACAGGAAAGGCAGCACCGAATCCGACAACAAAACAGGTTGCCACCATAGAAGATCCACAAGTTGCAATTGGTCTAGGAGTGAGATATAATGAGACTAATTGGAGTTTGATGACATGCCTGTGAGAAGGGAGCTCCTTCAGCACCTCCAAGCTGACACCGAGACAAGCTCCCCTCGCTGCCAGCAGAGGGAGAGCGACGCCTGGCGCTTCTCCACATGGAATCCCCTCACCTGCACCCTCTTCAGGAGGCACTCGGCCTGCGTCTCGGTAAAGTTGCTGAACTGCACCGGCACGAAGCTGGCCGAGGCGAAGAGTGCCCGCCAGGGGAGCATCTTGTCGGCAGTCCGGTGGCGGCCCAGCACGGCATTCTCAATCCTCGGCTGCACCAGGAAGCGCTCGATCTTGTTGGCCACCTCCAGGTCGGTGCCCGCCGCATCGATGGAGTCCAGGAGGATGGTGCAGGACTGGAAAGCATGCGCGAAGTGGCGGGCGAAGGGCAGGTCGCTGCGGTCGCCGCCGTGGTCGACGGAGATGACAATCTTCGGAGAGAGCTGCCTGACGAGGCGGAGGAGGGTCGGGGCGGGCGGGTGGACAGCGGAGCCGATGGGGAGGTGGACGGCAATGGCTTCGTCGACGCTGCTGGAGGATAGGCTGAGGAGCAGCGAGGGGTCGAAGGGGTCCAGGCTGAGGACATTGAATTCGAAGGGGATGTTGAGGTTGGCGGCGAAGTGGGAGAGGTTCTCGCAGGTGAGGTGGAGCTCGAGGGGGTGGTGGGAGCGGCAGGAGGCGAAAGCTGTGATTTTTAAGAAAGGGGAGGAGGCGCCGGCGGCGGTGCAGCGGCGCTGGGAGAGCTCCTGCATGAAGGCGGACCACTGGCCGCCGACGCCGATGTCGAAGTCAACAACGTGGATTCGGGGGGCGGTGCCGAGCTCCTCGAGGAGGGCCTGGACGGAGGTGAAGTTGGTGAACTGGAGGACAGGGGAGACGTCGGAGAAGGCCTTGACGGTGCCGAGCTTGAGGACGACGTCGAGAGGGGTGGCGAGAGGGTACGGAGGGGGAAGGGGGTGCGGAGCGTCGGTGGAGGTGAGGAGTTGGAGGGCCTCCTTGAAGTAGAAGACGGAGCGGAGGAGGGGCTTCCCCATGGGGGAGGATAGCTGGTGATTGAGCCGCGCCAATATCCCACGGGCGCTAACGGTGTTCCCGGCCTCGACAAGCTCCGCTGCCCTGAAGAGCTGCTCCGCCGCCGCCTCGCCACCGGAGGCCACCTTAGGGTACTGCTGGAGGTACAAAGGAGCGACATTAAGCGGTGGGAAGGCCTGCGGCTGGGGCTGCACGCGTCGGAGGAAGAAGTCGGGGCCGGCTGAGTCGGAGAAGGGGGGCTTCGGGGCCATCTGATCGACGGAGAGGGGGTGGTGGCGCTTTGGCTGGGGCGGGAGAAGGTGGGCCGGCGGCTGGGCGTCGAATTGGGGGAGGGGGAGGAAGAACGCCGGGTTCTGAGGTGCCTGGGATTGCTGGTACTGGCTTACGAGGAGGCTCGGGCCGAAGAGGGGCGGCTTCTCCTCCACGGGCTCCTGGTAGAAGACGCCCGGCGGCAGCGAGAGCGGCAGAGAAAGGCTATTCGCCGGCGCCGGAGGGAAGACAGTAGAGTTCGGCGGGTTCGCGACCCCAAAGGTTGGAGCTTTGACGACGCTGCTGCTCCTGCTGCTACTGGGGCCGAACACACCGGCGGAGGTAACAGAAGATGCCAATGGAGAAGGATTGGAGGCGGAGATCGAGGCCGCCGCTCCCCCGCCGCCGAGACTGCCGATGGGGTCAAGGCGGAAGCCTGGATCGACGGGGCCGAAGGCGCCACCAGCAGTGCCGCCTCCGTCGAGCTCCGGTGGGGGAATCTGGTGGTGCTTGAGCCCGGTGGGGTCGTCAATGTCGCCCATGAGCCACCGGAGGAACGTCTGCTCCTGCCCGGGGGAGGCGGCGGATTCGGAGAACATCACCTCCCAATCCTCCACAGCGCCGAGGCCAACGCCGCCGCACTTATCGCCGCCGCCCTCAAGGGAAGCGGCTGGGAAGGCCTGGAGTTCCGCCGCCCACTCCTCCTTCCGGGCCTCCTCCGCCGAAGGGTTGGCGGCGGAGACGGACGCGGCGGTGGCAGGCCATTTGCGGGGACCGGGGTTTTCAGAGACCGCCGCCACGCCGGCGGTGTCGGAGGAAGCGCCGCCGCCTCCCAGAGAGGAAGACAGGGTGGAGGTGGACGTTGGAGGGCTCGGGCTCCTTCTATTATCCAGAACCGACCGAGGCTCCAACCGCTCCGGCAGTCCCTTCCGCCGCTTATTGTTCCCACAACCGCCGCCGCTGCCCCAAAAGAGGCTCTTTTCCTCTTCCCCTTCTATTAAGACTTCCAAGCCCCCCTCCTCTTGGAGACTAAAGGGCATCCCCCTCATCTAATACCTCTCCCACCACATACAAAGCCCCTCTAGCCCCCAACTCACAACTCCTACCACCTTCTTCTCTCCTCTCTCTCTCTCTCTCTCTCCCTCCCCCTCCCCTTTGAGTTGGTTTTTGAGAATAGTACTTTGGCTTTATATTTTGGGGATTTGTTTTGTTTGTATGTGTCCAACTACAGGAAGGTAATAGTTATTTGTAGTGGGATTAATGCATTCCTACAATCTCACAGGGCACTTCTCCATCTCCTTCTTCTTCTCTCTCCTATATTTTCCTCATCTTCTCTTCCCCTCCTCTCCTCTTCTCTGGTTTCCTTTTGTCCTCTCCTTTCCCCTGGATGGGTTGATGGAGTTGAAGCAACAGAAGAGGTGCAGGCGTGGAAGCAGTACCCTCGTCTCTCTCTCTCTCTCTCTCTCTCTCTGGAGCTATGGATGTATGGATGCGTGCAACATAAAAAAGTAGTAAAGTGCTTCCCTCCCCTCCTCTCCTTCCCTCCCCTCTTCCACTCTCTCTCTACAACGTTGTCACATTTTTTTTATCTATTTTAAATAATTATTTAGTTTTTAGAATCAATAGTTAATCTTCTTTTCTTCCGCGAGTGTATCCATCTTTCTCCAAAGCCTTCTTTTTATAATTATCCATCTTTCCCCTCTTCCACTCTCTCTCTACAACGTTGTCACATTTTTTTTATCTATTTTAAATAATTATTTAGTTTTTAGAATCAATAGTTAATCTTCTTTTCTTCCGCGAGTGTATCCATCTTTCTCCAAAGCCTTCTTTTTTTTCTTCCCCCTTAGTTTTTAACTAATATATATTAAATTAAATTATTTTAATTTTTATTGCACTTCCTTTCTTTTGCTTTCAAATTTTTAATCTATTTTTATGTTTTTCTTTACCTATCTCTCAAGTTTTAGTTAACGTCCAAAAACAAAAGAGAAAGATCCAGCCGAAAAATCATCATCATATTTAGTTTCTTCCTATCCTGACTAAAATACCCCCATCTGTCTCCCATCCCTCACGTGACGACATCCTACTCCGGGGTCATTTTCGACATTTAACACATAAACCGCTTTTACCCAGCTTTTGGAATTAAATGCGCCCGATATTTGGCCGATACGATAATTCCTCCTCATTTTCTACTATTTTTTATATCCGAATGACCAATTTACCCTGTACGACTTGCCCCTCCGTATCAGAGGTATCTTGGTCATTCTCCAATGAAGGGGAGGTACGGGTCTAGCGATTTGACGGCCCTGATCTAAGGATACAGCGGGGACCGAGCTCTTGGGCCTCTAGCTGTTGACCGCCTTTCCAGGTCGTCGTGTAGCGCGCCGATCGAGGCCGTCCGTTCCCTGCGGGCCCAACCAATCTCAGGCTGCTAACGGCCAATGGGGTTCGAGATTGAGAGGGACAGTTCATCGGTCGGACGGAAGGCGCCCCGTCCTCGGGCTTATCTCCCTAACGAACGGCCCTGATCTCCCCGCAGGTACGCCGGGGAGCATGGTGTCCAGCCCCCTATGGGCCCCACGAGCGACAGCGGACAGTCGTCGCTCCGCGGCCTGCTTTTTTTTTTTTCTCCGACCCATTTGACCGAACTGCCCCTACTCGAATATCCTATTTCCATCTTTACTCTAAACGTGGTTAACCTTGTAATTAGACCCTACCACGATTTCCTGGCGCGAACTTTGATGCCGCGAAATCTTGCCATTAATACTACATAATTACCCTGTACTAATGTGAAATTAATTCGAAACTAGTTTCGTTAATTATGAATTAAGTATTAAGTAGTTCGAAATGTTTAAATATAAGCCGCCAGAGTTGGCAGTTAACAACAGTTTATTAACTGTAGAGAGAGAAAGTAATAGTAATTGTTTAAATGTCGAGGTGGAGAAGAAACAAATCTAGCATACACTGAGTTTGATTGGACAAATGCATGCTACCATAAGTAAAAAGAGCCCATAGGTTTAGACATATTCACGAAAATGCCATCGGCAATCTAAAGTAGATTAGCTCCTAATTAAATCCACTGTTTGATCCAGGACCGTTGGATTGGTGGGGCCATGGAGACCACAGCATCTGATGCAAATTGATTAGTGGTAATCTTGGTGTTAGATTAGATACAGTGTCCTTAGGTTAAGGTTTGATGGGGCCCGCAGGGGCAATTATGAGAGGGGACACCGGGGACTTTTGAGTGATGGGTCTTGTCAATGGTGTGGGGTTTGTCTCTGGGGGCTCAACCCTGTGGGCTTTTTGAACCGGATGGGTCTCATGTCTCTAATCCCAAGCCTTCGGCTTTTGAAATTGATTGCTCCTTTCGACTGTTAGCCTGGTTTCTCTGCCGCATTGTCTTGCATCTAGAAGATAAGAAATCAAACCGAAATTACTAATAATAACGCTGGGTAAGGTTAGAGTAAAACACTATATAATTAGAAAAGATTTAAATGTACTTACAAAACGCTTAAGAATATGTAACCTTGAAAGAAAGTTTATTGTCTATGTAATTGATGTTAAGGTAGCACGTAAATTTTGAGGGCATTGATATTAATTGTAAGGATCTGTGTGGACGTATGTTTATTCTCACATCGGTTATTCACTAGTTAGATTTTGAATACTTATACTGGATTAAGAAACTTAAATAATATTTTTCGACTAAATTTTTTGGATAAGATGCTGAGTTGTTATAGTTATATTAACTCAGTGAAATTGAATTATGATTTCAACTAAAATCGAAGATGAATTTTTTGAGCTGAATCAATGAGTTTTGATTTAAGTGATATGGCTCGCATATAATGAAGAATTTATTTAGTACCTAAGTCTTGGTGGCAGATTCTTTTTTTTTTCCTTTCTTTTTTTTTGGCTATGTAGATTTCATCACTCTCTACACCTTGTTATTCTTTTGCTTGTTTTTTGAGCCTTGGATATAATTCTGTCCAAGTGATGAACTTCAGCACTTCTTTGTCATTATTTTTCTGCAATCATCTCTGTTTGGCTTCTCTTTTGCACACCAAATCATGGATAAACTTGATGGAATTTAGTCTTTTGTTGCATCTCGTTGGCCCCCGTACATCTCGTGAATGGTTGTTGGAGGCCTACAACAATTTTATTAGCTTCCTAATCCATTAATTTTGTTTTGAAAGTTTGGAGTGGTTCTCTTTCTCTCTGCACACCACATACAGTGGCAGGGAGGAAGACAAAGGAGGTGGCACAAAACAAAGGAAAGAGAAGGGGCACGTTGGGCATGAACCAGCCAAACATGGGGGTGTTCCCTTGCCCATGCCAAAAGAGAGGATTGGGGGTTTTGTGTGTTGAAGGGAAAGGGGGACAAGCTCAGGGCCGGTGGAATTGTTTAGGGAAACCATGATTTGGATTTATCAGAAAGTTTGGCTTTGTTTATCCCAACCACCATGTGATGGCTAACCAGCCCTCCCTCTCCCATCTCATGAACTGGAAAGTGACCCACATCCCCCCCATCTCTCCAATGTAATCTTTCTGAATACATGAAATCCCTCCCATCTCTGTAACGTAATCTTCTCGAATAGATGAAATTTTTAGTTGGATCAGATCCACCACGGACCAACAAGCACAAACACTTACGTATTGCTCTCTTTTTCTACCCGTTCCTTTTTTTGTTGGTCTTTGTGCATGTTGGTTCGTTGTTAGATTGGTCCACCATTGAGCTGGTGGACCTAGTCCAACCAATAATTTCTCCTCGGAAAGAGACCTATTTTGTTTTTCTTTCTCAACTTTCTTTCGTATTGTCTAAACTTTGTTGGCTCGAAAGGGAGGATTTTTTCCTCTCATCCAAGGACTTCCCTACAACCCCAAGCAACATAGATTCAAAAAAGATGGCAATCTCCTCTTGCCTATCTTTGTTTGTATCCAATTAATGGTTCCCCACACCAGAGATGGGGGGAGGGGGAAAAGAAACATAATAGGACTTGAGTCCTTCTCATGCAGGAAATATCTTCCTAGTTTGCTTATTTGTGGAAGCAATTAATGATTCCTAGTGCATAATCAAATTAAGACATGGTATGACCATACATACATACATATGTATATGTACATAGGTAAGGTATATATACATATGCGAGGGAAGCAAATATATGTATAGTTCATCAGAAATTAAAACTGGGGGTGCATTCTGATACCGGTTTTCAGCTCAAGATTCCAAGGAGGTGCATGAACTGTAGTCTAATATATGTGCATTTTTTGTTACTATCTAATTACAAATGGATGCAAGTGGATCAGCTACATGTACATCCAAGAAGGCTAGGTTGTAATGCTAGGAAGAATGACGACCGATCAAGACAACATCTACCGAATAAAAGTTTAATGACTAATCGATCATATCAATCACCCTCCCAATACAACATAGGTTAGACCTAGTCGAGCCTAACTAAAGACACGTATCGAGCCTTTAATTACCGGCCTGCCAAGTATATAATTTTTACAGACCTTACGCATTGTTTGAAAAATTATATACTTAAACAAGAAGTGAAGGTAAGAGTGATGCATGATTAAAGATGATATCCCAAATCCGATCGAAAAGGGAGATATTAACCATGATAGTTTCTAAATAATTGTGAAGGATGTTTCATGAAGCCTACTCAAGTAGATGAGATAAAGCATGTCGGTTATGATCTTAATCCATTATGCAGTGGTGCTTGTGGGAGAACTTTGCTGCCCTCCTATCATGATCATACTTCTCAATGTCGACCCACCTATCAATTACGATAGGGACACCGGCATTGAACCCCTCCACCCCCAAGCTTTCACTCGAGTTCATAATTAACAATGACCTGCAATAGATCACTGAGTCATAAAATATTGCCAGAACTATTAGCCAAATCGACGCATAATTAAACTGACATGAAAATATAATATGTTAATGACCGCCGACATCTTAATAGGAAGATGTATAGATAGCAAACTTTCAACGAATCCATCATTTACAACTACTCCAAACAGAATAATCAAACTTAAAATAGTTTTACAGCAAATGTGAAGTAGATATCAGAATGCTTGCCTGGGGACAGTTTTTCTTGAAAAAACAACATACTTTAATTGTCACCTTCTATATTCAATAGAGGAAACATGACACCTATGTGTATAGGAAATACACATGTGATTTCTAAGCTAAACTTCTATTGTATACATGAAGCATTTTTAGTTAGAATATAATATCATTTGGCAAGCAACTTGGAGCTATAAGCTCACCATTTTTTTTCTCTTCTTTTCTTTGTTAGAGGGGCATTGAGATGTTGTCGGTGCTTTTAATTTTAGATCTCATATAAGTGGTTAAAGGGGTAGTAGTAGGTATAATTCTCGAATATCTAAGCTTAAACTTGTTGATGCTTCCCTCACATTTTTTTTCTTCAGATATTCTTCCTTTTCGGCAGAAGCTAAGGCCAACCACTCTTAATATTTGATTACCAAATATATAGTATTATGTTTTTTCCTGCTCAATATATTAAGTTTGTATGGAGTGACAAAGGAATGCGTTTTAATCTCCATGAGCTCATTACTAATTCCTTGTCATTAGATCTAATTATACTTGAAAACTATTAAAATAAAATTACTTTGCAATGTATTCATGGCACAGGTACATCTCATTTTGTATTTGTTTGTAGAGGTCTCTGTATGTCACCATATCAATCCTATGATACAAGCATTGGCACAGGCTAGGAAGCCTAGTATTAAGCAAGAAATTAAATTAATCATGGAAGTAAGAAAGCAGATATAATTTTGTAAATCTAAAGATAAAAACCATCTAGGGATAAACAGTAGCTTATCTTGCTGCTAAAGGCCCTCGCTGTCGCCGGAAATCCACCAAAGCTCCATTGAAATGACCACAAGCCATCGAAATCCACTAGGAAACCGCCATTGTTCCTCGGAATCCACCAGAGTTTGTGTAAATCCACCATAAAAAGAAAATTTCGAGAGCAACCATGTGTTCATATGTAGTCTAGAGACAATAACTTTCATCAATGGATGAAAACTAAGAACATGTAGGGTATTTATAGGCTCTAGAACCTCTTACATTATTAAGGACGATTGGGTGCCATAGAGTTCAATTAGGACTTGAATAACTTGCAAACTAAGTATCTGGTACAAATTCTCTACCTTAGAAGCCTTCTAGATGCCAAATATAATCTAACATCTGATTTTGGTCTGACGGCATATTAACTATCGTTGAAAACCTTCTAGTTTAATTAGGACTTGAATTGTGATGGTTTTGGGGCTTTGGATTCCTATATATGACGACGACGACGATACCTTGCCATCAAAAAATGTGGCCCTGGATTGTGCTGATATTGCTTCAGTGTTTTATTAATATTTTTCTCATCCAAGCTCCAGCTAAAGTGATATAAGTGGTGCTGAAAAACTTATTCAATAATATCAGACATAATGAAAGTTTTGATCAAGGTGAAATTATCATTTGGAATAACTAATACATACTTTAATGAAGGAAACTACCATGTCACCATATGTAGTATGAGCACTCACTCTTCCCCTAATAAAGTAACTCCTAAAGGATTGGTGAGATACTATGCGTAAGCTAAACATGCATTGGAGAAAAGTGTAGTGAAACATAGAGATAGAAGAATCATTGTTTTCTATCACAGTTGCAGTGTTAGTTCCCCTGTTACAATGCTTATTCATTACTCCATGCTTACTATATGACAAGGCAGACCTCAACATTTGAAATTGAAGAATTTCTTAGAGTTCTTTTAACCATTGGAGAGTACTTTCAAATTTTAATATCATATTGTATACAATCATTTAAGGTGACTTCTCTGCTAGACTGCTCTGATGAAGGTCTTAGCGAATTATGCATGAACTTCCTCTTGACCTTCCATGGATTCTAAACTCTTCTGATGCAACATCAAAAACTCTAATCTTGCTCTACTCTTCTTTGTCGATCTTGAGTTCGAGCATTCTGCTAGAAGAGCTTGCTTAGGTATAATTATTACCCATTTACATTTGGTGCTGCATTATGATAAGATATTCTTGTCCTAAGCAAGAACCAGATTTAACAAGTCAGCAAATTTTTAACAACACTTATAAATATTTGTGTTGATGTTGCACCAAATGGGTAAACAAGTCCAATTTGCTGAGAACAAAATATTTGTGTTTGGAAAAAACTACCATTGGTAGTCCATATGCATTTCCAATATTCATGGAGCCCTCAAATGGAACAGCAGTTTAATTCAAGACAGTAACATATTAGAAAGAGATTCATGTCTGTGGATTTGACGGAACCTATTTAGTCTATCTATATGATAACAATGACCATAATGCTGCGGTGGTTTCGATTCACTACCAGAAATTTAAATTAGTAGACCTTTCAATTATCAATAAAGACACGAATAAACAACTCCATTCCAAAGGAAAACATGAAAAACTGATGGCCTATGATGCATGTTAAATTACGAACTTCCCGACACCTGTTTCGCAAGAAAACTACATTATTCCATATACCTTACAAATCAACAATATTCATATCTAAAAACACATACAATCATAGACACTATACTTGCATGCGTTTATATGGTTATCACTAATCTCATATGAAGAGCTAAAAGTGAGAATTGTGCAGAATATCTCGGGATGTTTGATGTCGCAGTCCCCCGGAAAACACCCTTTACAAATGCCTTGAGCCCTAATACAAGTCTTAGCAAACATAAATAAAGAACTAATGAGAATTCTATATTTTGAATAAGTTGCCACAAAAATCCTAAATAGCTAGGAAGAAATTATCTTCATTTGAAGTAACTCAAATTGTTTGCCAAAATCTGAGACATACTGAAACATAAATCTTGGCGCTGGCAACCTAAGTGTCGCAGATCAGATCATGATTGGAGAAAACTTCATCATGAGCAAATTGGACACAATCAACCAGAATTGCTGATCTTGTTCTGAGTTTAACCAAAACAAACTCAGTTCACTCAGAATGGGCAAATTACAGCTTGAAAACCTAATCAAAAGCAAGTAAACATGCAAACCAGATAAATATGCTCCGATCATTTTTATTACACTGTGCTACCTGCTTGCCAGATCAGTTTCTGCATCTCAACAAACTACTAGGGATATTCTGCTCATAATAGTTGTTGTATTCTTGTAAGAGATATCTCAATATGCTCTCTTTATACCGAATCATATTTTATGATTCTAAGGTGATTCAACAAGCGAAGAATTTTTAAGTTAATTATGGTTAGGGTTCTGTTTCCTTTATGTCTTCATAGTCTGAACTTGGCTTCCTTCTTTTTTATCTAGAAATTGAAAAACTTATTTATTTCATTCATTTGAAGTGTTTCCCTTTACTTAATCATTTTATTTTCTAGATCTCTTCATCATCTGACAAGAAAAAACGACATGCTTTAGTTAATAGCAGTTGACTCTCCTATTCCATGCATGTGGGTTCACTGTCTTAGTCAATTTATATAGAAATCTTGAAAGATAAACAGTGTACACTTTACTCAACTGAACTCCCCCCTATCTATCTTGAAAGAAAAGTTCTTCAGTCATCGGTATTCGAGAACAGATCATTTAACTCCTACAAACATGATCATTTACTTAAGGAACTTTCTACAAAAAAATAATAAAAAAAAAAACCTTAAGGAACCTATCCCTCTGTTGATAATCTTATTAATCATGGATGTGACTGTTTACATGCCTGACAATTGCAATACATGTACTTGGTTCCACCTGACTTGACTGTTGGGCAATTTGTCTATGTTGTTTGCAAGAGAACCAAGTTAAGTGCAGAGAAGGCTACCTTCATATTCTTAGACAATGTGTTTCCATCTCCAGGTGATTCTGCATACATAGTAGCAACATGAAAATTATATCAGTTCAATGTTCACACTAAGCAGCAAACCTGGTGTTTGTTTTGAATGTTCTAGGATCCATAATGTCGACGATTTATGAAGAGAACTTGAGAAGAAAGATGAAGATGGGTTTCTCTATGTCACATACAGTGGAGAGAACACATTTGGGCTTGAGATAGCGCCCTTGACAAGAATTATTAAAAGGAAAAAAGGAAATGGTGCTCTAAACTTCATTCTAGCTGAATGAGCCTTTGATTTGTTCCCATGATCTCAGTTGTTTTTTCTTTATCCACTCACAGTATTTAATGCATGCCCACAAAAGACTGACTAACCAGTTATAAATTGCATGGTGCATAGTATAGATTGGCTTTCACAGGATTGAAACTGTACAAGTCATCCGATTGATGATTTATATAATCTACTCCAATTTAAATTTTTATTTGTGTTTTCTTTTCTTTTCTTTTCTTTTGCCTTAAAAAAATTATCCTGTGCTCCTTGAAAGTTCTATGGGGAGGGCATAATTGATGCAACCTTGAATTACATCATATTTTTTTCCTCTCTTTCCCATGGACAAATGCTGATTGAAATTGATGGTTTAAATTTTACTAAAAACAAAGCATGCATAAACTCCAATTATAAAACTCTTGAGAAGAGGATTTAGCCTCTCTCATCAGCAGCTGAGGCATTATTCTCATCCTTGGAACCCACTGAGAACCTGGCAAGTTTGCCAAAACACAAATGTTCCAGGTCTGGTTCTAAGTTTGTGCCAAGTCAGCTGTGTATAACACATGCTTTGAACTGTTGCTATCACTCACAAGGGCCATGGCCACTTAAAAGAATGACATTGTCGAAGCTAAGCTGCAAACATCCAGATATAAAGCAAAGTCTAGAAGAACTTTCATAGCTCTTCAATTTATTCAGAAATCAGAATGAAGACACCTAATCAGTTTTATAGTTTCGAGTTCTCCCGAAGCTGCCATATTATTCTCATTTATTCCTAAATGTCACAACCTTAGAATCTGCAGTCTAGAGACCATCTTGGTGATCTCCTGAGTCAAAAGGTAAAACCATATATCTATACACTCGAGCGGGATATCTTCCTTTTTCTAGTTTTCCACTTCCTTTGGTCTCGGCCATCTTGGCTTAAGGTCAAGCCTGATATCCGTAAATTCTCTATGCACATACCTTTTTCTAATAAAACCATAAGAACCATGCCGGCGTGTGTTTAGTTTCAAATCAGTTATTCATCGAATAGATTTTGGATACTTATATAAAACCAAAAAATACAAAAGATACCTTCGACTAGTCATTTTGGATGAGGTCTTGAGTTGTGACAAATTGTATCAAAGTAAATTCGATCCATAACTTATGTGGACTAGGAGACATTGTAGTACGAATTTATTAAGGCTGACCACGGGCCAATTGTGGTGCTTGTAATTAGATTTGAATGAATTTGAACCGTTAGCTTAACGAGGACGTCAGGGCTCAAACGAAGAGAGTATGTGAGAACCCATGTGAGCGTATGTTTAGTTCCACATCGATTATTCGCTGGATAGATTTCACGGATAGGTAACCTTCCCTTTCATTAAAAAAAAAAGTCAGCGGTACTATTGTAAGGTTATCCAATCTCAGCTATTTTTGTTCTTCTTAACCCTCTTGTAAATGTTCTATAGTTCTGCAAACTCTTGGGTCCAACCTAAAGTTCATTTTTTTATTTCACTTTCCCCAATCAAGCATGAGAGCAACCTGCAAATAAACTATTGTTTTGGTTGATCACATTATATAACGAGAAGCGAAAATTTTAGGTACGAACGCGGCAAGGAATGTCTATTTAGGTTGGTATTTTAACGCAAAACAATACCCCAGCATATTGCTCGCCACCTGCCACAGTGTCCAAGACAAGGCTAAGCTTCAGACAGCCCATGAACAACGCCAAATTGGGTACCAGATTTGTCCTAAAAAAATGTCACCAAATCACGATCATAGCAGCCTCTTACTTGCGTTTCCCAATTCTTTTAAGATTCTATAATCTCAAAATTTTCAGTCTCTTAAACTAGTTTCAAGTTTATTAGCTCTTAACTCTTCTCTTCTTTTCCAGTGCAATCATAAGTGCCCAAAATATCATGGAATCTTGCATGTCCTTTGAAACTCCTACCTAGTTTGATATGATATACATATATAGATTTTCTAATGGATAGGTCTCACAGATTTCAACATAGATTGTTTGAAAATTAGTGAAGCACATGAGTTTTTTGTAACTGATATATGATTTGCTATTGTTGTAAGGATCGGACGGGAGCGTTTGTTTAGTCCCATATCAATTATTTGCTGAGTAGGTCTTAAATATTTATATAGAATTAAAAAATTTAAATAATATTTTTATACATCACAGAGCTACATGTATCACAGCAGTCACGCTCCCAGGGTCAATTGATGAAGTCCTCTCAGGTTTACTTCTACATGGGGTCCCATTTCTGAGTCTACAGTGTCTGGACTCTACAGCGAAGCTAAAGCTCCCGAGGGGCAACGCCGGCCCGGCAACGGACCGCGCGACGCGGACCGGTCAACGCGCTTGGGGAGCAGCGGTCTTACCAAGACCGCGGACCGAGTCAAATCCCGAGAAGGCCTCGAAAGACCCGCTCGGTGTACGGTACCTGCAGATAAAATCCAGGCGCTTCGGCGTCGTGGTGGGACCACGAGACACCTGCTCCGGTCTTTGCTGGACCAACCTCTCAGAGATTCCCACGTGGCAAAGCGGTCCCGTTGATGGTGCGCTCCCATCTCGCGGCACGGCTCGTGTGTCCCGGCCTCAAGACGGCGGAGACGGGGAGCCGGTCACCGTCCACGGGGCCATGGATGCTGATGTCCCCCTCCTGGATGGGCCCCACGTGGCATTCCTGTCGTCTCCGCGTTCTCTCGTGGGTCCACGAACTACGTGCGGTGTTTATTAAGACGTACATTCAATGTTGGCAGGCTTGAATATTGCACCCTTGACTCGAAAATTAATCACAAAATATGAAATATAAATAAGTCAAAAATCAGTCAATAAGGCATATAGAGGTTCTAGATCATGATTTTTTGTTGCCTTTTACTTATAAATTTGTGGTTTTTAATATCTAGTTGTTTTTGTTGAAATGAGATTTTCAAAATAAAAAAAAGGTAAGGCAATGAGAAAAGAATAATGATTTAAAAAATTAACTTTAAAAAAATCTCAAATTCATAGTTTTAAAAACTTTTAATAAATTACCTACAACTTCATATTCTATAGTTTACACAAAATAAGTTCAAGAGAAAGTTTACCAAAAAAAATCATCTATGTAACTTAAGTACAAAGAAATTATAATAATAGTTACATGATGTGCTACCATATGGTATTGGAATACAACATTTTTAGTTCAATTAATGTTGTTCATTCCACAGCCTCTCTCATTACATATTTGATTTTAACTTTAAATTTGTTGCATTTATATATTGTGCAAAACAAAGTCAGGATGATTTATCATATTTAAATATTTGCTATGATTAGATTATGAAATTATATAAATAGTAATTATTTATATAATGAGAAATGATAATCATAGTCTTAGCTTTCATTAATTTTATATTTGGTCAAAAGTAGCCATGGTCATCAACTAGGTCGAATAACCCTCTTCCTAAAAGAGGTCTTGGGTTCAAGTTTTTGATAGTACATCTTTAGATGTTTGAATACAGGTAACATCTTTTTTGGTGAGTTTTCTCTCCTACTCCTCTCTCTCTCTCTCTCTCTCTCTCTCTCAAAAAGTAAAGAAAAGAAAAGGAAATGCATGATCTCTCTAGTTTTTGACTTAATTTCTCAGTTCTCTTCCAGAATACAACATATTGTAGAATGGTTACCACATAATTGATTGTAATCACAAACTTCAATCTTTTTTAACTCTTTTCTTTTGTTAAAAAATGAGAAATTGACCATTATGTTTCATTTCACTAGGGAATGAAATCAACAAACAGTCAAAAAATAACCATAGAGAGATCCACTGGACTTCAAAAAACTAACGATTTTTACAGCATATATACCATAATAAATTCTCATGCCCAGTATAATCTGTACTTTGCTTTACATGGAATCGCCTAATATATATGGATTTTTTTACAATTAGAATATGAGACTTGATCCCTTTTTATAGGCTTAGGTTACTTGATATCCATAAGAGATCAGGAAGAGGATTTCCCTTTTGTTATAACTATGATGTCTGGTTTAAAAGTTAGTATTTGAGATTTAATTTCATACCACAAAGCACTTCCTCGAATGATATCACACCTTACTGAAGTGGCAAGAGGATCGGGGTTCATTTCTAGTCGAAGTCAGATACCAAGAGTACGATGAGTATAGGATGGAAAAGGTAGGGATGCGGCTCATCACTTCGAGGGTTTTTGATGCCGGACCAAATCTGGAGGAAAACTTCAGTGGGATTTTAAATCAGAACAGGAGAAGAGGGAGAAGAGGGAGAGGAGGAGGAGGAGAAGAGGGAGAAGAGAAGAAGAGAGGAGGAGAATAGGTGGGGAGAAAATTTCTTAATTCTTCATTAAACCCTCATCATGAAAATAGTTCCCTATATATAGGGCCCAAATACACAACTTGCATAAACCCCCCCTTACACAGAAATAAATCCTAATGAACCCACAAATAACACAAATAAGCCCTAAAATGCAAATAAGCCCAGAAATAAAATAAACAACAAATAAACCCTAGAATGCAAATAAGCCCAGAAATAAAATAATAAAATAAATATGTAAATAAACGGGTCTGGCTCAATCCGGGGGCTCAGGATCATCTGGATGAAGGGCTCTGATGTCCCCATCAACTCCTTCCGGGTGAGAAAAACTCGACCCCGTCGAGTACAGGTCTGGCCGGCTGTCGTACTGCTCTAGAAGATCGGGGTCAATGCGCTGCAACTGTGCTTTGGAAATCCACGTCACATCAGACTTTGGTCGACCTTTCCACCGAACAAGGTAACGTTGGTAACCACCGTTCCTGCTTGAAATAACCTGCTCATCCAATATATGTTCTATTTGTTCTCTGCGTGCATGAAATTTGGGAGGTGGTGGCTCAACAGCAGGTAATAGGGCAGGGTGTCCAACATGGGCAGGTATATCAATAAAGGGGTCAGAAGGCAGGAATATTATCTTTTTGTATGGGACTAAATCTTCAATATTAAATGTCGCACTAATCCCATAGTCATCAGGAAGATCCACAACATATGCATTCGAACTGGTTTTCTTTAAGATTTTGAACTGTTCTGCACTACAAATTTGCAATTTCTTAAACGTTTCCGAAGAAAGTCGTTCAAACCTAATTCTTATCATGACGTAATCTTTTTCACTTAACTCCTTATAACGCCTATGTAAATCAGCAAAGAATTTATATTTTAAGTTATTAAAGTGACTACAATTGCTGATTTCTTGATGCAATGAATGTGGATGTGATGCAAATGATTGTGTAGACTCAAAGACTCTATACTGATGAGACATGAAAAACAGGTCTATGGGTTGCCTAGGTTTGTGATCATGCACCAATTCGAATGGACGATTACATGCAAACTCAACTGTTGGTAACATTAAATCCAGGTCCTAGCATATGCATTCGGTCTGAGCCTATGATGTGGAAGGTTGGACAGGGATGCTCTGGGAACTAGATCGATTGCGCGTTGGATATCACGCATTGGAAAAAGTGCATCCGGAAGATCATCAGGGAGTGCATCATGAAACTCCTCTAGAAGAGAAACTACTACCGGGGAATGTTCAAGGTTGGACTCTGCATGGGTATCTTTAGCTACAAGTGCCAATTCAGGTGACTTGCTCTCAATATCTGTCACTACCTCTTCCACAGTAGTGATGTGAAGTGGCTTAGTTGTACTTAGATCAATAGTCTCCTTTTGGGAATCATTTTGGACAAAGTCTAATTCTGTAGGTTCGTCTTCAAAGTCTTCTTCATAGTCTTCTATATTTGGTTCATAGACTTCTTCGACATATTCGGCCTCTTGGTTCCTAACTTCTGGTTCAGTAATCGGGTAGATCTTAGTGGAACATTGGGGCGCTATATAGCCGAATTGTTGACATCTAGAGTATTGGGTTTGGTGCCTAGGAGAGTGGGGAAGGACTACAGGTGGTGCGACCAAACCGATTTTAGGTTGGACTGTAACAGGGGTTGGCGATTTAGGGGTCCTAGAATGTTGCACGAGCTCACGGATCTCTTGTTGGAATTCTTTGTATCCAGCCCGTATGGCAATGATCTGTTCCTTGATAGACCTCAAAATGTCGGAATTCATGGTAGCTACAGGGGTTTTAGGTTGACTGAGATAATACTCCATATCACTACAGGTTGGCATGCAATGAGGACACTGGGTGATGATATGAAATGCAGTGTCACTAATGAAACCCTAATAACTATGATGTAAGACCAAATTTGATGCAGGACAACCTACTAATGCAATCTATTATGATTTCAGAAATCAGCAAGTCTTCACAAAAATAACTTAAAATTTAAATGTTGCTGATTTTTACTTCGGTTATTCAGAATTAAGGATTAAGATTATTCAATTTAAGAAATTAGATTGCAATCAAATAGTACAGTTGTTCTGATCCTAAATCAATCTGATCGAAGAATGTTGAGAAGCATCCAGTTGTTAGGGTGTGCTAATTTAATATTTAGATTTTTAAAGGGCAAATAGGATGGGTTTGAAAGTAGGGATTCTATGTTCTGAATTTTGACAGCAAAAGTAAGTTTTCAAAATGTGGCTATCATGCAAGAGAACTAGAACATAATTAAATGAACAAGCTCAAGAAAAAGTGGAAACCTATCACCTGTCGAAAAGTAGACGACCAGAGTCGTTCGCCCGTGGCTTCTCAAGCAATGGAGACGTCGTTGGATGCAGCGCAGAAACTCAGTGGTGTTGATTGCTGAACTTAGACTGTTGCATGATTGAAGTGGACGCCGAGGAGAGATGACCGGCTAGCGGTTGAAGTTGTGGAGAGGAGATGCTACTGGCGCACAAGTTGATAAAGAGCCTACTGAAGTTTGATGTGGGGACTGGTTGACCTTGGGTCCTCTGGAAGGGACTTCAGGGCGAGCTTGTTGCGGCCCGCGGGTAGAGGGGACTGGGAGTTGGGCCCGAAGGGGCCTGCGGCTTGATGGTCCCGAGGGCCTTGTCTGCGGGTCAAGGAGGGGGAAAGGGGTTCCAATGGGGTGAATGGGGATTTGGGTTTTAGGGAGGGGCGATGGGCGGTGAGGAGGATGGAGGAGCGCGTTGCAGCGGCGACGGTGGCGGATGGCGTAGTGGCGGCGAAGGGAGGGCGGAAGCTTCGGCGGCGTTGATGGTGAAGGCCGAGGGCGGTGGCCGCAGTCGGGGAAGCGCTGCGGTGGAGGTCTCGAACGATGGCGGAAGGCGGACGGCTTGGCGGCGAACGATGAGGCGGCAAACCGCGGCGGAAGATGGAAGCGCCGACGTCGGAAACGGCACTGTGGTGGAGGCGGAAGCGGCGTGCGGTCAGGGGCGGAAGCGGCGTGCGGTCAGGGGAAGAGGGCGCGGCGGAGGGTTCGGCGGGGAGCTCAGGGCGGAGCGGCACCGGCGGACTAGGCAGAGACCTCGGTGGCGACGGGAGGCGGCTCGGGCTCGGGCGGCGCGGCTGGAACCGAGCGGCAGAGTGGCGGTGGCGCGACGGCGGAGGAGCGACGACTGCCACGGCTCGGGGAAGACGAAGAGGTAACTCTTCTTTTTTTTTTTTTTGTTACTCTTTTTTTTTTCTTTTTTTTTTCTTTTTTTGTTTCTTTTTTTGTTTCTTTTTTTTTTCTTTTTTTTTTTTTTTTTTTTTGACTTACTGGATGTGGACCCGGGCTATCGGGTTTTGGGGTAATGGGTTTAGAACTTACCCGTTACCACCCGTCTTCAACCTCTCGACGGTTCGGGAAGACGCCGATCTTCGAGGCGGCGGCTGCGGGCTCGGGGCAGGTAACACGATGGCTGCTCCGTGACCTGCGGCGGCGGCGAGATCACGGCCACGACTTCGTGGGCTGAAGCGAAGCTCTGCGGCGCCGGACGGCGGCCGGCGAGGGATGGCCGGTCACGGTGGCAGCCGAAGGCGGCTTCCGGCGGTGCAGGCGGAAGCGGGGTGGCGCTGCAGGCGGTCTGTTCGTCGGCGGAATTCGGTTCGAGGTGGTGGCCGCAGGTGGCCTGCGGCGGCGAGCGGGAGTGATGGTGGTCGCGGCTGTGACGGGCGGTGAAGGATCCCGCCGCAGAGGTTTTCCCTCTTTTTTTTTTTTTTTTTCGAATCTGACAGAGGGAAAGAAGAAGGAACCGAGAAGCCCAGTGAACCAGGAGTGGTTCCCCTCTGTTCCTTCTTGTGAGACTTGAGAGAGCGGAAGATCTCTTTTCTGGTGAGCGGAACTGACAGAGGGAGTGGTCCTGTTCTTGCTGTTGGTGGGAACCGAGGGAAAGGAAGATTGTGGTTGGATCGGGGCTTTGGCAATAGAAGCAAAACCAGCCTGGCTCTGATACCAAGTTGATGCCGGACCAAATCTGGAGGAAAACTTCAGTGGGATTTTAAATCAGAACAGGAGAAGAGGGAGAAGAGGGAGAGGAGGAGGAGGAGAAGAGGGAGAAGAGAAGAAGAGAGGAGGAGAATAGGTGGGGAGAAAATTTCTTAATTCTTCATTAAACCCTCATCATGAAAATAGTTCCCTATATATAGGGCCCAAATACACAACTTGCATAAACCCCCCCTTACACAGAAATAAATCCTAATGAACCCACAAATAACACAAATAAGCCCTAAAATGCAAATAAGCCTAGAAATAAAATAAACAACAAATAAACCCTAGAATGCAAATAAGCCCAGAAATAAAATAATAAAATAAATATGTAAATAAACGGGTCTGGCTCAATCCGGGGGCTCAGGATCATCTGGATGAAGGGCTCTGATGTCCCCATCAGTTTTATCTCGGAGAACGATGCTTCTGTTTTATTTCCATTGCATTGTCTTTTATTGTTTGACTCTTTGGATTGTACTCACACTTATTGTGTGTGAGCCGCCGATATACTTAAAAAAAGAAGAAGAAGGTAGGGATGAGCCCCTTCAATCTTGAAAAAAGAGAAAAAAATTATAACACAATGGTGATTAGTTGAGTAATATAATTGAATCATGTTATTTTACCTATGTGCATAAATTTCCAAGGTAATGCAAGCAAGTTTAATTTCCAATCCAAGCAAGAATATTATAAAGATACCTGCTTGCATTCTAATTTACATAGAATAACCAAGTCAGGTTAATTTATGCAAGTAATTTTACTTTGATCTCTAGGTGGGTTTTAGCATATATGCCAAGTAGCCTTACAACCTTAGCCACCTGATGTTGTTTTGTTGCTTAATCCAAATATCCAATTAAGTTCGTCATCTCATACCTGAATGTCCACGGGTTGGGCAGGGTTAGCTTGTTACAAAAAAATTATGAGCTTTTTGATCTTTTCTTTGGTATTGAGCTTGGATTTAGGTTTAAATTAAGCCCTAAAACCTTCTATATGCCATAATGTTCGATATTTTCAAAATTTTAAAAAATAGAATTTTATTTTAAATCAAAATAGCCAACCATTGTGGTGGTTAGTTGGCTAGCATATTTTCAAAATGGCGAGATGTGCTACTCTATAAATAGCTAATTGACCCTACGAACCAGAATAACACAACTATAATTACATCAGTCTCATTCTGTACGTAGATACTAGTAAATGCTCATTGATTTGACTCATTACCATAAAATATAATCAAACATTGGACTTCATTATATCCTAAAGATTTATCGAACATTCTCTTTGCATACTCTATTGGTGAGAGCGAATAAAAGCCTTTATACCTTAACCCATTCTTATTTGAAGATTTCCATCGTTCTCATTTGAAGATTTTCATTTTCTCCTCCCCTTTTGCTCAACATAAACTCTGAGATTTTTCCGGCTTCTCTCTCTCCTTTGCTCCCCAGAAGTACTGGTACCCGCCCCATTGTGAACTTTTGGAAAGGGCAGACAAAAGGAGTCAACCTCTTCTTTCCTCTCCCACACATCCTCATGTTCTCCCGTTGAGAGTACAACACCTCTTCGATCACCTCGTGAATCCCTGCATATAATGCCTTTCTTTCTCTACAAAAACTTTTGCCCTACTATGAACTCAACCAAAACTCAGCCAAAAAGTGTCCTACAAAGAAAGCCACCATGTCC